>NC_041390.1:112133970-112172188 GCF_002162155.2 Triticum dicoccoides
GGGTCTTGTTCAACCACCCCTCCACCGTCTACTGTTCATCCAGCCCTCCACACCACGGGGTCCTGTTCATCCACCCCTCCACGGGCACCCCTCCACCGTCTACTGTTTATCCAGCCCTCCACCACACCACGGGGTCCTGTTCATCCAGAGGCAACGCCACCGCTCACTATTCATCCAAACCCCCCGCAACGCTCACTGTTCATCCCATCCATCGGCTTCAGTTAGCAGCAGTAGCGAAGGAATCGCTCGATCCGGTTCAGTTAACAGCCATCGATCGATCGCTCGGGTTCAGTAATGCGTAGCCTGCAGTGCAATCGCTCGGGTTCAGTTAGAGCCCAACGCCTCGCTCGGGTTCAGTTAGAGCCAACGCCTCGGACTCACACGCATACGTGTACGAGAGAAACACGCATCACTTGGCCCCCGACCTCCCACCATAACCAGGAACTCCCCGAGATTTATCATGTAATCGAGTTAGTTTTGTTAGGGTTTGATCCATAGTATCCACTATGTTATGAGATTGATGTTGCTATGACTTTGCTATGCTTAATGCTTGTCACTAGGGCCCGAGTGCCATGATTTCAGATCTGAACCTATTATGTTTTCATCAATATATGAGAGTTCTTGATCCTATCTTGCAAGTCTATAGTCACCTACTATGTGTTATGATCCGGCAACCCCGAAGTGACAATAATCGGGACGACTTCCGGTGATGGCCGTAGTTTGAGGAGTTCATGTATTCACTATGTGTTAATGCTTTGGTCCGATACTCTATTAAAAGGAGGCCTTAATATCCCTTAGTTTCCGTTAGGACCCCGCTGCCACGGGAGGGTAGGACAAAATATGTCATGCAAGTTCTTTTCCGTAAGCACGTATGACTATATTCGGAATAGATGCCTACATTACATTGATGAATTGGAGCTAGTTCTGTGTCACCCTAGGTTATGACTGTTACATGATGAACCACATCCAGCATAATTCTCTATCACCGATCCATTGCCTACGAGCTTTTCATATATTGTTCTTCGTTTATTTACTTTTCCATTGCTATTGTTACAATCACTACAAAATACCAAAAACATTACTTTTGCTATCATTACCTTTTGCTACCATTACCACTACTATCATATTACTTTGCTACTAAATACCTCGCTACAGATATTAAGTTTCCAGGTGTGGTTGAATTGACCACTCAGCTGCTAATACTTGAGAATATTCTTTGGCTCCCCTTGTGTCGAATCAATAAATTTGGGCTGAATACTCTACCCTTGAAAACTATTGTGATCCCCTATACTTGTGGGTTATCAAGACTATTTTCTGGCACCATTGTCGGGGAGCATAACTCTATTCTTTGAGTCACTTGGGATTTATATCTGCTTATCATTCTGAAGAACTTGAGAGATCCAAAAACCAAGATTTATCCCTCAACTACGAGGGGAGGTAAGGAACTGCCATCTAGCTCTGCACTTGATTCACCTTCTATTTTGAGTAAGCTTGCGACACCTAAACCTGCTTCTGCTATTAATTTTGATATGTCGCATATTATTAGTGATGCCACTTCTGCTATGCATTATACTTATGATGAAACTACTTCTATGCTTCATACAACTGTGCCACTTGGTGAATTTCGTGATGAACAACTTGCTAGGGCTAGAGAGAATGAAATTATTGAAACTGATAATACTGATGAAAGTGATTATGAAGGCTCTCCTAATAAATATGAATTACCTGTTGTGCCTGAGGGCTATGTTATGGATGAAGAAACTAAAAGAGACTTTCTTGCTTGCAATGATAGAAGTGATATTAGGAAATTATTAGCTAAGCTTAAACAAAAAACTCTGAATGCTAGAATGAAATATGACCCTGCTTATGCTACTTCACCTATCTTTGTTACTGATAAGGATTATGAATTCTCTATTGATCCTGATATAATTACTTTGGTTGAATCTGATCCTTTTTATGGCTATGAATGTGAAACTGTTGTGGCACATCTTACTAAATTAAATGATATAGCTACCCTATTCACTAATGATGAGAGAACTCGCTACTTTTATATCCTTAAAATATTTTCGTTCTCAATAAAGGGTGATGCTAAGATATGGTTTAATTCTCTTGATCCTGGTTGTGCACGTAGTCCCCAGGATATGATTTATTACTTCTCTGCTAAATATTTCCCTGCTCATAAGAAACAAGCTGCCTTAAGGGATATATATAATTTTGTGCAAATTGAAGAAGAGAGTCTCCCATGAGCTTGGGGGAGGCTTCTCCAATTACTTAATGCTTTTCCTGATCATCCTCTTAAGAAAAATGAAATACTTGATATCTTTTATAATGGAGTAACCGATGCTTCCAGAGATTACCTGGATAGTTGTGCTGGTTCTGTTTTCAGGGAAAGAACACCGGATGAAGCTGAAGTTCTATTGAATAATATGTTGACAAATGAAAATAATTGGACACTTCCTGAGCCTATTCCTAAACCAACTCCGAATAAAAGGGGTGTTCTATTTCTCAATCCTAAAGATATGCAAGAGGCAAAGAAATCCATGAATGAAAAGGGTATTAAAGCTAAAGATGTTAAGATTTACCTCCTATTGAAGAAATGCATGGTGTTAATTTACCGCCTGTTGAAGAAATATATGGTTTTAATCCATCACCTATTGAAGAAACACATGGTCTTGATAACCCGACACAGGTAGTAAAGGTAAGTTCTCTCTATATATATGATAAAGCTGAAATCCCGTTCACCAAGTTTGCTAGCCCATGCTTAGATGAGTTTGATAAATTTATGGTTAAGCAAGAAGACTTCAATGCTTATTTTGGTAGAGAATTAAAACGCAGTGCTGATATGCTTGAACACTTGGGTGATTATATGGCTAATGTCAAAGGTGAACTTAAACTTATTAGTAAACATGCTTCTATGGTTACCACTCAAGTAGAACAAGTACTTAAGGCTCAAAATGATTTGCTCAATGAATTGAATAGTAAGAATAAGGACTATGCTGTTAGAGTGACTACTAGAACTGGTAAAATGACTCAGGAACCTTTGTATCCTGAAGGCCACCCTAGGAGAATTGAGCAAGATTCTCAGAGAAATAATATAGATGCACCTAGTCCTTCTAAAAGGAAGAAAAAGAAAAATGATAGGACTTTGCATGCTTCTGGTGAACCTATTGCTGAAACACCTGAGAATCCAAATGATATTTCTATTTCTGATGCTGAAACACAATCTGGTAATGAACATGTAACTAGTGAAAATGTAAATGATAATGTCCATGTTGATGCTCAACCTAGTAATGATAATGATATAGAAATTGAACGTGTTGTTGATCTTGATAACCCACAATCAAAGAATCAATGTTATGATAAGAAATACTTTGTTGCTAGGAAACACGGTAAGAAAAGAGAGCCTTGGGTCCAGAAACCATGCCTTTTCCTCCCAAACCATCCAAGAAAAAGGATGATGAGGATTTTGAGCACTTTGCTGAAATGATTAGACCTATCTTTTTGCGTGTACGATTAACTGATATGCTCAAAATGAATCCTTATGCTAATATATGAAAGAAATTGTTACTAATAAAAGAAAGATACCGGAAGCTGAAATTTCCACCATGCTTGCTAATTATACTTTTAAGGGTGGAATACCAAAGAAACTTGGAGATCCAGGAGTACCCACTATACCATGCTCCATTAAAAGAAACTATGTTAAAACTGCTTTATGTGATCTTGGAGCCGGTGTTAGTGTTATGCCTCTCTCTTTATATCTTAGACTTGATTTGAATAAGTTGACACCTATTGAAATATCTTTGCAAATGGCTGATAAATCAACTGCTATACCTGTCGGTATTTGTGAGGATGTGCCTGTTGTGGTTGCAAACGTTACTATTTTAACGGACTTTGTTATTCTTGATATTCCTGAGGACGATAGTATGTCTATTATTCTTGGAAGACCCTTTTTGAATACTGCAGGGGCTGTTATTGATTGCACCAAAGGCAATGTCACTTTTCATGTTAATGGTAATGAGCATACGGTACACTTTCTGAGGAAACAACCTCAAGTCCACAGTATCAATTCTATTGGAAAAATTCCATCGATTATTTTTGGAGGTTTTGAATTTCCTCTTCCTACTGTCAAGAAGAAATATGATATTCTCGTTGTTGGGGATGTGCATATCCCCGTTGAGGTAACCTAGTGTGATTTGAAAATTCTCCGCTTCCATGTTATTCAAAATGAGTTTGTTAACAAGACTTGATCAATCTTGTTAATGGATTCCTTTTGATGATCATGAGATCGATGAAGTTAGAGAACACAACTCTCTGTACCCTCTTTCTACTTTCTGTTATTTATATTAAATAAAGCAAAAATAGTAATTTTTGTCTGTTTTCTGATTATCTGTGCAATATAAAAATACCCCGAAATAAAAGTTCTCCAAATGCCCTGAAATTTAAATATGATTTTTTCTGGAATATTTGAGAATATTTGGCACTGAGAACACAGCAGGGGGGCATCCACCTGGCCACGAGGGTGGAGGGTGCGCCCCTTGCCTCATGGGCCCACGGTGGCCCTCCTCCACTTATTCCTGCACCCACACACTTCTTCTTCCTCCCACAAACACCATTATCCAGCTCAAGCACGAGTTCTAGCTCATCTTGCTGCAATTTTCGATCTCCTTGCTCAAAGCACCTCTCACAAAAATGATTTGGGGGATTGTTCCTTGGTATGTGACTCCTCCATTGGTCCAATTAGTTTTTGTTCTAGTGCTTTATTCATTGCAAATTTGTGCTGCCTAGGTGGCCCTGTTCTTGAGCTTGCATGTCAAATTTATATGGTTCCAAGTAGTTCTGATGCATGATAAAGGCTCTAGGCACTTGTAGGAGTAGTTGCTATCAATATTGTTGAGTTTGGTTCACTTTTATTTGAAGTTACTAAAACTTTCAGAATTTTTCAGAAAATAATGAAGAGATTTTTGAGGGGCTCATCAAGCCGAAGCTCGAAGCAAAAGTAAAATGAAGAAGCAAAGAGGCCCAAATATAATCTGCCTCGCATCGCGGAGGTTCGGCCTTGTGAATGGCCTTGTGATGATTTCTTGAGAGCAACCGGGATTTATGATGATTTCTATGAATTGGCTGAGAATGCAGGCTTCACCGCCTTCCTCCACGACCAGCGCGAACAGTATCTCTTACTCACCAATATCTTTGTGCAAAACTTTCATTTCCATGCTAGGAGCTCACCACCTACGGCGGAGTTTTATTTATATGATGAGCATAAGGAGATGTCATTTCGTGATTTTTGTCGGGTTTGTTTGATCCCTTTCGAGGGCATCATAGAGGAACCACATCGCGGCGATGTGGATGGTTTTATTGATACCATCACTGTAGGGGAAACGAGGAAGGTTTCTGATGCACAAACTACTAGCATACACTTTCCTGTTCTATGTTAGTTTGCTATATTTGCTAGTAGATGCTTAATTGGGCGCGGTAACTGTGGAATCCTGAGTGCCCCTGATATTGTTATTTTGTGCCACGCCTTATTTCGTGATGATACATTTAGCATGGGTTCTATTATTGCAAAGCGGTTAAATCTTAACCGTACTAAGGGCCCGGTCTTTGGAGGCATCTTCGCCTCACGCCTAGCTGCACATTTTAACATACCTATTAGGCATTATGAGAAGGAAGAAAAATTGATGCCTCCTGTTTATTTAGATTATAAGAGTATGGTAGCACATGATTTTATTGTTAAGAATAGGGAAAATGAGCTCAAATACAAATTGTTCTTTGATAAACATCATCCTGAGACTATTACCCTGCCTGCTCCTTCCTTGTTTGATTTATCTGCAGGCAAGTACCTTGTTCCGTTGGAGGCTATTCACGCCTACCGGAACCCTACATCAGCCACATAACCAGAGTCGGAACCACAAGTTGATCCTCCACGACAGTCTAATTACCAGTGGGATCCGGAGATGACTACCAACCAGTGGCAATCAGAGTCTTCTTCTTCATAGTACGACCCCAACTATTACTTTGGATATCCGCCAGGGCAGCCGTGGCCATAGACCAACTTAGGACGAAAGCCTAAGCTTGGGGGAGTACGTATTTCCCACCGACATTACATTCATGTTCACGCACTCATTGCTAGTTGTCGGTGCTCATACTTTTTCATTGTATCATCCATACTAGTTTATTTCCTTTTTATGCTTTCTTCTTGTGTGTTTGATAAACCTTAAGAAAAACAAAAAAATTAGTTGTAGCTTTTAGCTAGCTTTAATTCCTATGCCTGTAGTAGTAATTAAAAAAACCCAATAAGATTTCCTGTTCTTTTTTTTGCTTGTTGGGAGCTTTCCCGTGTAAATAGTTTTATTTCTTTTCTTTTATTTGGGGGTCGATAGGAGAAGACCATGATTAAATTGTTAAAGTGGCTCTTATATGCATTATTGTTGATCTGACAAAAGAGCCCATATTGCCTTGTCTTCTCCTGTTTATTGAATGGTTGCAGATTCCAGCTTAGTCCAATGCACGCGCACTATTATTATTATTCACATCATTCGGCCGTGCAAGTGAAAGGCAATTATGACGATATATGATGGACTGATTGAGATGGGAGATGCTAGTATGAACTCGACCTCTCTTGTTTTTCTAAATATGATTAGTTCATCGTTCCTGATTCAGCCTATTATGAATAAACATGTTTGCGATGACAATTAGAGATCATAGTTTCTTATGCCATGCTTAATTAGCTAGGATCTTATAATGGTCTACCTTGCGTGCCAACATGCTATTAAAATGGTTGTGATGCGGTATGATAGGGTGGTATCCTCTTTTGAATGATTCGAGTGGCTTGACTTGGCACATGTTCACGCATGTAGTTGAAACAAAATCAACATAGCCTCTACGATATTTATGTTCATGCTGCATTATATCCTACTCATGCTTGCATTCGGTGTTGATTAATTTTAATGCATGTTCATGACTATTGTCGCTCTCTAGCTGGTCGCTTCCCAGTCTTTTGCTAGCCTTCACCTGTACTAAGCGGGAATACTGCTTGTGCATCCAATCCCTTAAACCCCAAAGTTATTCCATATGAGTCCACTATACCTACCTATATACAGTATCTACCTACCGTTCCAAGTAAATTTGTATGTGCCAAACTCTAAACCTTCAAATAAATATCTTGTTTTGTATGCTCGAATAGCTCATGTATCAACTAGGGTTGTCTGTATCTTCCATGTTAGGCGGGTTATTCTCAAGAGGAGTGGACTCCGCTCCTCACTCACGAGATAAATGGCTGGTCACCGGGATGCCTAGTCCCGTGCTTTGTGCAAACTAAATCAAAATAATTGCAAAGAAAACTCCCCCTGGGACTCTTGTTAGTTGGAGGCACTCGTTGTTTCGATCAAGCCATGGATTGATGCTTGTTGGTGGAAGGGGAGTATAAACTTTACCATTCTGTTTGGGAACCGCCTATAATGTGTGTAGCATGGAAGATATCGCCATCTCTTGGTTGTTATTTTGACAATTAAAGTATACAGCTCAAAATATTATTCACCTCTATTTCAAAACTGAGCTCTGGCACCCCTACAAATCCCTACTTCCCTCTGCGAAGGGCCTGTCTATTTACTTTTAAGCCGAGTCATCATCCTCTTATTAAAAAGCACCAGTTGGAGAGCACCGCTGTCATTTGCATTCATTACTGTTAGTTTACATTGAGTATGACTTGACTGGATCTCTTTTACCATGAATAACAATGTCTAGTCAGTCCTTGGTCTTTAAAGGAGCTCTGCATTTATGTTTTGCGGTCTCAGAAAGGGCTAGCGAGATACCATCTTGTTATATCATATTAAAAGTGTTGTCATCCGAGATTTATTATTATTGCTCGCTAGTTGATTATGCTATTGATATGAGTAAACTTGAGACCTAAGAGTTATTGGGAATGTGGTTAGTTATAATCTTTGCTGAAAACTTGAATGCTGGCTTTACATATTTACAACAACAAGAGCAAACAGAGTTTGTAAAAGTTTTTCTTTTATTACTTTCAGTTTGTCAACTGAATTGCTTGAGGACAATAAAAGGTTTAAGCTTGGGGGAGTTGATACGTCTCCGTCGTATCTACTTTTCCAAACACTTTTGCCCTTGTTTTGGACTCTAACTTGCATGATTTGAATGGAACTAACCCGGACTGACGCTGTTTTTAGCAGAATTACCATGGTGTTATTTATGTGCAGAAACAAATGTTCTCAGAATGACCTGAAACTTCACGGAGCAACTTTTTGGAAAATATAAAAAATACCTGCAAAAGATGAAGGCCAGGGGGCCCACCACCTGTCCACGATGGTGGGGGCGCGCGCCCTACCTCGTGGGCCCCCTGGAGCTCCTCCGACTCCAACTCCAACTCTATATATTGTGTTTTGGGGAGAAAAAAACCAGAGAGAAGAATTCATCGTGTTTTACAATACGGAGCCGCCGCCAAGCCCTAAAACCTCTCGGGAGGGCTGATCTGGAGTCCGTTTGGGGCTCCAAAGAGGGGAATCCGTCGCCATCGTCATCATCAACCATCCTCCATCACCAATTTCATGATGCTCACCGCCGTGGGTGAGTAATTCCATCGTAGGCTTGTTGGACGGTGATGGGTTGGATGGGATCTATCATGTAATCGAGTTAGTTTTGTTAGGGTTTGATCCCTAGTATCCACTATGTTCTGAGATTGATGTTGCCATGACTTTGCTATGCTTAATGCTTGTCACTAGGGCCCGAGTGCCATGATTTCAGATCTGAACCTATTATGTTTTCATCAATATATGAGAGTTCTTGATCCTATCTTGCAAGTCTATAGTCACCTATTATGTGTTATGATCCGTTAACCCCGAAGTGACAATAATCGGGATACTTACCGGTGATGATCGTAGTTTGAGGAGTTCATGTATTCACTTTGTGTTAATGCTTTGTTCCGGTACTCTATTAAAAGGAGGCCTTAATATGATTGTTTTGATAAAGTGTTGTCATCCGAGATTTATTATTATTGCTCGCTAGTTGATTATGCTATTGATATGAGTATACTTGAGACCTAAGCGTTATTGCGAATGTAGTTAGTTATAATCTTTGCTGAAAACTTGAATGCTGGCTTTACATATTTACAACAACAAGAGCAAACAGAGTTTGTAAAAGTTTTTCTTTATCACTTTCAGTTTGTCAACTGAATTGCTTGAGAACAAGCAAAGGTTTAAGCTTGGGGGAGTTGATATGTCTCTCTCATATCTACTTTTCCAAACACTTTTGCCCTTGTTTTGGGCTCTAACTTGCATGATTTGAATGGAACTAACCCGGACTGACGATGTTTTCAGCAAAATTGCCATGGTGTTATTTATGTGCAGAAACGAAAGTTCTCGGAATGACCTGAAACTTCATGGAGATTATTTTTGTAAATAATAAAAAATACTGGCAAAAGATCAAGACCAGGGGGCCCACACCCTAGCCACGAGGGTGGGGGGCGCGCCCCCTACCTCGTGGGCCCCCTAGAGCTCCTCCGACCTCAACTCCAACTCTATATATTCGTGTTCGGAGAGAAAAAATCAAGGAGAAAGATTCATCACGTTTTACGATACGGAGCCGCCGCCAAGCCCTAAACTCTCTCGGGAGGGCTGATCTGGAGTCCGTTCGGGGCTCTGGAGAGGGGAATCCGTCGCCATCGTCATCATCAACCATCCTCCGTCACCAATTTCATGATGCTCACTGCCGTGCGTGAGTAATTCCATCATAGGCTTGCTGGACGGTGATGGGTTGGATGAGATTTATCATGTAATCGAGTTAGTTTTGTTAGGGTTTGATCCCTAGTATCCACTATGTTCTGAGATTGATGTTGCTATGACTTTGCTATGCTTAATGCTTGTCACTAGGGCCCGAGTGCCATGATTTCAGATCTGAACCTATTATGTTTTCATCAATATATGAGAGTTCTTGATCCTATCTTGCAAGTCTATAGTCACCTACTATGTGTTATGATCCGGCAACCCCGAAGTGACAATAATCGGGACGACTTCCGGTGATGACCGTAGTTTGAGGAGTTCATGTATTCACTATGTGTTAATGCTTTGGTCCGGTACTCTATTAAAAGGAGGCCTTAATATCCCTTAGTTTCCGTTAGGAGCCCGCTGCCACGGGAGGGTAGGACAAAAGATGTCATGCAAGTTCTTTTCCGTAAGCACGTATGACTATATTCGGAATACATGCCTACATTACATTGATGAATTGGAGCTAGTTCTATGTCACCCTAGGTTATGACTGTTACATGATGAACTGTTGGGGAACGTAGTAATTTCAAAAAAATTCCTACGCACACGCAAGATCATGGTGATGCATAGCAACGAGAGGGGAGAGTGTGATCTACGTACCCTTGTAGACCGACAGCGGAAGCGTTAGCACAACGCGGTTGATGTAGTCGTACGTCTTCACGGCCCAACCGATCAAGTACCGAAACTACGACACCTCCGAGTTTTAGCACACGTTCAGCTCGATGACGATCCCCGGACTCCGATCCAGCAAAGTGTTGGGGAAGAGTTCCGTCAGCACGACGGCGTGGTGACGATCTTGATGTTCTACCGTCGCAGGGCTTCGCCTAAGCACCGCTACAATATTATCGAGGAGTATGGTGGAAAGGGGCACCGCACACGGCTAAGAAAACGATCACATGGATCAACTTGTGTGTCTATGGGGTGCCCCTGCCCCCGTATATAAAGGAGTGGAGGAGGGAAGGACCGGCCCTCTCTATGGCGCGCCCTAGGGGAGTCCTACTCTCACCGGGAGTAGGATTCCCCTTTTCCTAGTCCAACTAGGACTCCTTCCATGTAGTAGGAGTAGGAGACAAGGAAGGGGAAGAGGGAAGAGAAGGAAGGAGGGGGCGCAGCCCTCCCCCTAGTCCAATTCGGACTAGGCCTTGGGGGGGCGCGCGGCCTGCCTCTCCCTCTCCCCTAAAGTCCAATAAGGCCCATATACTTCTTCCCCCGTATTCCCGTAACTCCCCGGTACTCCGAAAAATACCCGAACCACTCGGAACCTTTCGGATGTCCGAATATAGTCGTCCAATATATCGATATTTACGTCTCGACCATTTCGAGACTCCTCGTCATGTCCCCGATCTCATTCGGGACTCCGAACTCCTTCGGTACATCAAAACTCATAAACTCATAATATATATGTCATCAAAACCTTAAGCGTGCGGACCCTACGGGTTCGAGAACAATGTAGACATGACCGAGACACGTCTCCGGTCAATAACCAATAGCGGAACCTGGATGCTCATATTGGCTCCTACATATTCTACGAAGATCTTTATCGGTCAGACCGCATAACAACATACGTTGTCCCCTTTGTCATCGGTATGTTACTTGCCCGAGATTCGATCATCGGTATCTCAATACCTAGTTCAATCTCGTTACCGGCAAGTCTCTTTACTCGTTCCGTAATACATCATCTCGCAACTAACTCATTAGTTGCAATACTTGCAAGGCTTGTGTGATGTGCATTACCGAGAGGGCCCAGAGATACCTCTCCGACAATCGGAGTGACAAATCCTAATCTCGAAATACGCCAACCCAACATTTACCTTTGGAGACACCTGTAGAGCTCCTTTATAATCACCCAGTTACGTTGTGACGTTTGGTAGCACACAAAGTGTTCCTCCGGTAAACGGGAGTTGCATAATCTCATAGTCATAGGAACATGTATAAGTCATGAAGAAAGCAATAGCAACATACTAAACGATTGAGTGCCAAGCTAACGGAATGGGTCAAGTCAATCACATCATTCTCCTAATGATGTGATCCCGTTAATCAAATAACAACTCTTTATCTATGGTTAGGAAACATAACCATCTTTGATTAACGAGCTAGTCAAGTAGAGGCATACTAGTGACACTTTGTTTGCCTATGTATTCACACATGTATTATGTTTCCGGTTAATACAATTCTAGCATGAATAATAAACATTTATCATGAAATAAGGAAATAAATAATAACTTTATTATTGCCTCTCGGGCATATTTCCTTCATGAACCACATCCAGCATAATTCTCTATCACCGATCCATTGCCTACGAGCTATTCATATATTGTTCTTCGCTTATTTACTTTTCCATTGCTATTGTTACAATCACTACAAAATACCAAAAACATTACTTTTGCTATTGATACCTTTTGCTACCATTACCACTACTATCATATTACTTTGGTACTAAATACCTCGCTGCAGATATTAAGTTTCCAGGTGTGGTTGAATTGACAACTCAACTGCTAATACTTGAGAATATTCTTTGGCTCCCCTTGTGTCGAATCAATAAATTTGGGTTGAATACTCTACCCTTGAAAACTGTTGCGATCCCCTATACTTGTGGGTTATCAAAAGTATGAACCCTAGGACTTGTTTCCTAGCATTGCAATACCGTTTACGCTCACTTTTATCATTAGTTACCTTGCTATTTTATAATTTAAGATTCCAAAAACATATATCTACCATCCATATTGCACTTCTATCACCATCTCTTTGCTGAGCTAGTGCATCTATACAATTTACCATTGTATTAGGTGTGTTGGGGACATAAGAGACTCATTGCTATTTGGTTGCGAGGTTGTTTGAGAGAGACCATCTTCATCCTACGCCTCCCACGGATTGATAAACCTTAGGTCATCCACTTGAGGGAAATTTGCTATTGTCTTACAAACCTCTGCACTTGGAGGCCCAACAATGTCTACAAGAAGAAGGTTGTGTAGTAGACATCAAGACCTTTTCTGGCGTCATTGATGGGGAGGTTAGCGCTTGAAGGTATATCTTTAGATCTTGCAATCGAATCTTTTTGTTTCTTGTTTTATCACTAGCTTAGTCTATAAAAGAAAACAAAAAATGGAATTGAGGGTACCTCATATGCTTCATCTTTTTAATGTATTTCATGAAAAGAAGGATTCCGATAATTGTGCCAAAGTGTTAGTAGAAGAATGTATTAAAATGTTTGGCACTAAATCTTTGGATGATGAGCATCATTGAAATCATCATGCCTAGCTAGGGGCATTAAACGATAGCGCTTGTTGGGAGGCAACCCAATTTTATTTTTGTTCCTTGCTTTTTTTCTCATGTTTAGTAATAAATAACTCATATAGCCTCTGTTTAGATGTGGTTTTATGTTTTTAATTAGTGTTTGTGCCAAGTAGAACCTTTGGGAAGACTTGGGGGAAGTCTTTGCGATCTTGCTGTAAAAAACAGAAACTTTAGCGCTCACGACATTTGCTGCCATTTTTTTACTGGAGAGTGCGATTAGGTTGATTCTTTTTGAAGATGATTAATAGAAAAATTCCTCACGTACACCAATTTATTTCAGAATTTTTGGGGTTAAATAAGTATTCGAAACCTACAGATTACTACAAACTGTTCTGTTTTTGACAGATTCTGTTTTCATTGTGTTGTTTGCTTATTTTGATGAATCTATGAGTAGTATCGGAGAGTATGAACCATAGAGAAGCTGGAATACAGTAGATATTACACCAATATGAATTTAGAATGAGTTCACAACAGTACCTAAGTGGTGATTATTTTCTTATACTAACGAAGCTTACGAGTTTTCTGTTAAGTTTTGTGTTGTGAAGTTTTCAAGTTTTGGGTAAAGATTCGATGGAGTATGGAATAAGGAGTGGCAAGAGCCTAAGCTTGGGGATGCACAAGGCACCCCAAGGTAATATTCAAGGACAACCAAGAGCCTAATCTTGGGGATGCCCCGGATGGCATCCCCTCTTTCGTCTTCGTTCATCGGTAACTTTACTTGGAGCTATATTTTTATTCACCACATGATATGTGTTTTGCTTGGAGCGTCATTTTATTTTCTTTTCTTTTGATTGTTGTTTGAAGAATATACCAAGATCTAAAATTCTTAAATGTTAGAGAGTCTTCATATAGTTTCATAATTATTCGACTACTCATTGATCTTCACTTATATCTTTCGGAGTAGTTTATCATTTGCTCTAGTGCTTCACTTATATCCTTTTAGAGCACGGCGGTGGTTTTATTTTGAAGAAATAGATGAACTCTCATGCTTCACTTATATTATTTTGAGAGTCTTTAGAACAGCATGGTAATTTGCTTTGGTTATGAATTTAGTCCTAATATGATAGGAATCCAAGATGGGTATAATAAAACCTTTCATATAGAGTGCATTGAATACTATGAGAAGTTTGATACTTGATGATTGTTTTGAGATATGAAGATGGTGATATTAGAGTCATGCTAGTTTAATAGTTGTGAATTTTAGAAATACTTGTGTTAAAGTTTGTGATTCCTGTAGCATGCACGTATGGTGAACCATTATGTGATGAAGTCAGAGCATGATTTATTTATTGATTGTCTTCCTTATGAGTGGCGGTCGGGGACGAGCGATGGTCTTTTCCTACCAATCTATCCCCTAGGAGCATGCGCGTAGTACTTCGTTTCGATAACTTTGGGGCACTCTTTGAAGTTCTTTGTGTTGGTTGAATAGATGAATCTGAGATTGTATGATGCATATCGTATAATCATACCCACGGATACTTGAGGTGACATTGGAGTATCTAGGTGACATTAGGGTTTTGGTTAATTTGTGTCTTAAGGTGTTATTCTAGTACGAACTCCAGGATAGATCAAACAGAAAGTATAGCTTCATGTTATTTTACTACGGACTCTTGAATAGATCGATCAGAAAGAATAACTTTGAGGTGGTTTCGTACCCTACAATAATCTCTTTGTTAGTTCTCCGCTATTAGTGACTTTGGAGTGACTCTTTGTTGCATGTTGAGGGATAGTTATATGATCCAATTATGTCATTATTGTTGAGAGAACTTGCACTAGTGAAAGTATGAACCCTAGGCCTTGTTTCCTAGCATTGCAATACCGTTTACGCTCACTTTTATCATTAGTTACCTTGCCATTTTTATATTTTCAGATTACTAAAACCTATATCTACCGTCCATATTGCACTTGTATCACCATCTCTTCACCGAACTAGTGCACCTATACAATTTACCATGGTATTGGGTGTGTTGGGGACACAAGAGACTCTTTGCTATTTGCTTGCAGGGTTGTTTGAGAGAGACCATCTTCATCCTACGCCTCCCACGGATTGATAAACGTTAGGTCATCCACTTGAGGTAAATTTGCTATTGTCCTACAAACCTCTACACTTGGAGGCCCAACAACGTCTATAAGAAGAAGGTTGTGTAGTAGACAGCAGAGGGCAGCAGCCCAGGAGGTGGTGCCCCCCAAGGGGAGTCCGAATAGGACTAGGGGAAGGGGGGCGACCCCTCTTTCCCTCTCCCTCTCCCTCTCTTTCCTTCCCCCTTCCTCCTTCCTAGTAGGACTAGGAAAGGATGAATCCTACTCCTACTAGGAGGAGGATTCCTCCTCTCCTTGGGTGCCACTAGGGCCGGCGGCCTCCCCCTTGCTCCTTTATATACGGGGGCAGGGGGCACCATAGGACACACAAGTTGATTATTCCAAGCCGTGTGCGGTGGCCCCTCCACCATAATCCACCTCGGTCATATCATAGCGGTGCTTAGGCGAAGCCCTGTTCTGGTAGCAACATCATCACCGTCATCACGCTATCGTGCTGACGAAGCTCTCCCTCGAAGCTCTACTGGATCGTGAGTTCGTGAGATGTCACCGAGCTGAACATGTGCAGATCATAGAGGTGTCGTACCTTTGGTGCTGGGATCGGTCGATCGTGAAGACGTACGACTACATCAACCGCGTTGTCATAACGCTTCCGCTCACGGTCTACGAGGATACATAGACAACACTCTTCCCTCTCGTTGCTATGCATCACCATGATCTTGCGTGTGCGTAGATTTTTTTTGAAATTACTATGTTCCCCAACAGTGGCATCCGAGCCAGGTTTATGCGTAGATGTTATATGGACGAGTAGAACACAAAGGAGTTTAGGGCATGGTATATACATATTGCTTGTCGTCACTAGTTGATTCTTGATTCGACAGTATTGTTGGATGAAGCGTCCCAGACCGACATTACGCGTATGCTTACGCGAGACTAGTTCTACCGACGTGTTTCGCACACAGGTGGCTGGTGGGTGTCAGTTTCTCCAACTTCAGTTGAATCAGATTCAATGAACAGGGTTCTTTGTGAAGATCAAAAAGCAATCACTATACCGTGTTATTGTTTTTTATGCGTAGGTAAGAACGGTTCTTGCTTAGCCCGTAGCAGCCACGTAAAACTTGCAACAACAAAGTAGAGGACGTCTAACTTGTTTTTGCAGGGCATGTTGTGATGTGATATGGTCAATACACGATGCTAAAATTTATTATATGAGATGATCATGTTTTGTAACACAGTTATCGGCAACTGGCATGAGCCATATGGTTGTCGCTTTATTGTATGAAATGCAATCGCCATGTAATTGCTTTACTTGAGATAGTCGTAGAAGCAATAGTTGGCGAGATGACAACGATACTTTGATGGAGATCAAGGTGTCAAGCCGGTGACGATGGTGATCATCATGGTGCTTTGGATATGGAGATCAAAGGCACAAGATGATGATGGCCATACCATATCACTTATATTGATTGCATGTGATGTTTATCCTTTATGCATCTTATTTTGGTTAGTTCGGCGGTAGCATTATAAGATAATCTCTCACTAAATTTAAAGGTATAGGTGTTCCCCCTGAGTATACACTGTTGCTACAGTTCATTGTGCCGAGACACCACGTGATGATCGGGTGTGATAAGCTCTACGTTCACATACAACGGGTGCAAGCCAGTTTTGCACACGCGTAATACTCAGGTTAAACTTGACGAGCCTAGCATATGCAGATATGGCCTCAGAACACTGAGACCGAAAGGTCGAGCGTGAATCATATAGTAGATATGATCAACATAGTGATGTTCACCAATGAAAACTACTCCATCTCACATGATGATCGGACATGGTTTAGTTGATACGGATCACGTGATCACTTAGATGATTAGAGAGATGTTTATCTAAGTGGGAGTTCTTAAGTAAGTTGATTAATTGAACTTTAATTTATCATGAACTTAGTACCTGATAGTATTTTGCATGTCTATGTTGTTGTAGATAGATGGCCCGTGATGTTGTTCTATTGAATTTTAATGCGTTCCTAGAGAAAGCTAAGTTGAAAGATGATGGTAGCAACTACACGGACTGGGTCCGTAACTTGAGGATTATCCTCATTGCTGCATAGAAGAACTATGTCCTGGAAGCACCGCTAGGTGACAAACCCGTTGCAGGAGCAACACCAGATGTTGTGAACACCTGGCAGAGCAAAGCTGATGACTACTCGATAGTTCAGTGTGCCATGCTTTACGGCTTAGAACTGGGACTTCAATGACGTTTTGAACGTCATGGAGCATATGAGATGTTCCAGGAGTTGAAGTTAATATTTCAAGCAAATGCCCAGATTAAGAGATACGAAGTCTCCAATAAGTTCTACAGCTGCAAGATGGAGGAGAATATTTCTATCAGTGAACATATACTCAGAATGTCTAGGTACCACAACCACTTGACTCAACTGGGAGTTAATCTTCCTGATGATAGTGTCATTGACAGAGTTCTTCAATCACTGCCACCAAGCTACAAGAGCTTCATGATGAACTATAATATGCAAGGGATGGATAAGATGATTCCTGAGCTCTACACAATGCTAAAGGTTGCGGAGGTAGAAATCAAGAAAGAGCATCAAGTGTTGATGGTCAACAAGACCACCAGTTTCAAGAAAAAGGGTAAAGGGAAGAAGGGGAACTTCAACAGCAAGCCAGTTGCTGGTCAAGTGAAGAAACCCAAGTCTGGACCTAAGCCTGAGACTGAGTGCTTCTACTGCAAAGGAACTGGTCACTTGAAGCGGAACTGCCCAAAGTATTTGGCGGAGAAGAAGGATGCACTTGAAGGAAATATGCCCTAGAGGCAATAATAAAGTTATTATTTATTTCCTTATTTCATGATAAATGTTTATTATTCATGCTAGAATTGTATTAACTGGAAACATAATACATGTGTGAATACATAGACAAACAGAGTGTCACTAGTATGCCTCTACCTGACTAGCTCGTTGATCAAAGATGGTTATGTTTCCTAACCAAGGACATGAGTTGTCATTTGATAAATGGGATCACATAATTAGGAGAATGATGTGATTGACTTGATCCATTCTGTTAGCTTAGACTGTTATTGCTTTCTTCATGACTTATACATGTTCCTATGACCATGAGATTATGCAACTCCCGATTACCGGAGGAACACTTTGTGTGCTACCAAACGCCACAACGTAACTGGCTGACTATAAAGGTGCTCTACAGGTGTCTCCGATGGTACTTGTTGAGTTGGAATAGATCGATATTAGGATTTGTCACTCCGATTGTCGGAGAGGTATCTCTGGGCCCTCTAGGTAATGCACATCACTACAAGCCTTGCAAGCAATGCAACTAATGAGTTAGTTGTGGGATGATGCATTACGAAACGAGTAAAGAGACTTGCTGGTAACAATATTGAGCTAGGTATTGAGATACCGATGATCGAATCTCGGGAAAGTAACATACCGATGACAAAGGGAACAACGTATGTTGTTATGCGGTTTGACCAATAAAGATCTTCGTATGTAGGAGCCAATATGAGCATCCAGGTTCCGCTATTGGTTATTGACCAGAGACGTGTCTCGGTCATGTCTACATAGTTCTCGAACCCGTAGGGTCCGCACGCTTAATGTTCGGTGACGATCGGTATTATGAGTTTATGTGATTTGATGTACCGAAGGTAGTTCGGAGTCCCGAATGTGATCACGGACATGACGAGGATCCTCAAAATGGCCGAGACATAAATATTCCTATATTGGACGACTATATTTGGATACCGGAAGTGTTCCGGGTGATTTCGGAGAAAACCGGAGTGTCGAAGGGTTACCGGAACCCCCCTGGAGAAGTAATGGGCCACATGGGCCTTAGTGGAGAGAGAGGGCCGGCCAGGGCAGGCCGCGTGCCCCCTGCCCCTCTGGTCCGAATTGGACTAGGTAAAGGGGGCGGCGCCCCCCTTTCCTTCTCCCTTTCCTCCTTCCTTTCCCCTCCTAGTAGGAGTAGGAAAGGGGAGTCATACTCCTACTAGGAGGAGGATTCCTCCTCCTGGCGCACCCTTCAAGGGCCGGCCGGCCTCCCCCCTTTCTCCTTTATATACGGGGGCAGGGGGCACCCTAGAACACACAAGTTGATTGTTCCAAGCCGTGTGCGGTGCCCCCTCCACCATAATCCACGTCGATCATATCGTAGTGGTGCTTAGGCGAAGCCCTGTGTCAGTTGCAACATCATCACCGTAATCACGCCATCGTGCTGACGTAACTCTCATGTGAAGCTCTGCTGGATCGGAGTTTCTGGGACGTCATTGAGCTGGACGTGTGCTGATCTCGGAGGTGTCGTACGTTCGATACTTGGATCGGTCAGAGCATGAAGACGTACGACTACATCAACCACATTCTCATAAAGCTTCCGCTTCCGGTCTATGAGGGTACGTGGACGATACTCTTCCCTCTTGTTGCAATGCATCACCATGATATTGCGTGTGCGAGGATTTTTTTGAAATTATTGCGTTCCCCAACTTCACCATTGAAAACTACTCCATTTCACGTGATGATCGGACATGGTTTAGTTGATTTGGATCACGTGATCATTTAGATGACTAGAGGGATGTCTATCTAAGTGGGAGTTCTTAAGTAATATGATTAAATTGAACTTTAATTTATCATGAACTTAGTCCTGATAGTATTTGCATATCTATGTTGTAGATCAATAGCTTGCGATGTAGCTCCCCATTTATTTTTGATATGTTCCTAGAGAAAATAAAGTTGAAAGATGTTAGTAGAAATGATGCGGATTGGATCCGTGACATGAGGATTATCCTCATTGCTGCACAGAAGAATTATGTCCTTGATGCACCGCTAGGAGACAGACCTATTACAGGAGCAGATGCACACATTACGAATGTTTGACAAAGCTCGGTATGATGACTACTTAATAGTTTAGTGGAACCTTGTTTACGGCTTAGAACCGGGACTTCAAAAACGTTTTGAACGCCACAGAACATATAAGATGTTCTAAGAGTTGAAATTGGTATTTCATACTCATGCCTGTGTCGAGAGGTATGAGACCTCTGACAGTACTTTGCCGACAAGATGGAGGAGAATAGCTCAGCTAGTAAGCATGTGCTCAGAATGTCTGAGTACTACAATCACTTGAATCAAGTGGGAGTTAATCTTCCAGATAAGATAGTGATTGACAGAATTCTCTAGTCACTATCACCAAGTTACTAGAACTTCATGATGGACTATAATATGCAAGGGATAACGGAAATGATTCCCAAGCTCTTCGTGATGCTGAAATCGACGAAGGTAGAAATCAAGAAAAGCATCAAGTGTTGATGGTTGAAAAGACCACTAGTTTCAAGTAAAAGGGCAAGGGAAAGAAAGGGAACTTCAAGAATTATGGCAAGCAAGTTGCCACTCCTGTGAAGAAGCTCAAAGCTAGACCCAAGCCTGAAACTGAGTGCTTCTACTGCAAAGGAAATGATCACTTGAAGTGGAACTGCCTTAGATACATGGCGGATAAGAAGGATGGCAAAGTGAACAAAGGTATATTTGATATACATGTTATTGATGTGTACTTTACTAGTGTTTATAGCAAACCCCTCAGTATTTGATACTGGTTCAGTTGCTAAAAGTAGTAACTCAAAACGGGAGTTGCAAAATAAACAAAGACTAGTTGAGGGCGAGGTGACGATGTGTGTTGCAAGTAATTCCAAAGGTTGATAAGATCACCATCGCACACTCTCTTAACCTTCGGGATTAGTGTTGAACCTAAAATAAATGTTATATGGTGTTTGCGTTGAGCATAATATGATTGGATCATGTTTATTGCAATACGGTTATTCATTTAAGTCAAATAATAATTGTTATTCTATTTACATGAATAAAACCTTCTGTGGTCATACACCCAAGGTGAATGGTTTATTGAATCTCGATCGTAGTGATACACATATTTATAATATTGAAGCCAAAAGATGCAAAGTTAATAATGATAGTGCAACTTATTTGTGGCACTGCCGTTTAGGTCATATTGGTATAAAGCACATGAAGAAACTCCATGCTGATGGGCTTTTGGAATCACTTCATGCTTGTGAACCATGCCTCATGGGCAAGATGACTAAGACTCCGTTCTCCGGAACAATGGAGCGAGCAACTGACTTATTGGAAATAATACATACTGATGTATGGGGTCCGATGAGTGTTGAGGCTCGGGACAGGTATCGTTATTTTATGATCTTCACAGATGATTTGAGAAGATATGGGTATATCTACTTGATGAAACATAAGTCTGAAACATTTGAAAATTTCAAAGAATTTTAGAGTGAAGTGGAAAATCATCGTAACAAGAAAATAAAGTTTCTACGATCTGATTGTGGAGGAGAATATTTGAGTTACGAGTTTGGTCTCCATTTGAAACAATGCAGAATAGTTTCGCAACTCACGCCACCTGGAACACCACAGCATAATGGTGTGTCCGAATGTCATAATCGCACTTTACTAGATATGGTGAGATCTATGATGTCTCTTACTGATTTGCCGCTATCATTTTGGGGTTATGCATTAGAGACAGCTGCATTCACGTTAAATAGGGCACCATCTAAATCCGTTGAGATGGCACCGTATGAACTATGGTTTGGCAAGAAACCAAAGTTGTCATTTCTTAAAGTTTGGGGTTGCGATTCTTATGTGAAAAAGTTTCATCCTGATAAGCTCAAACCCAAATCGGAGAAATGTGTCTCCATAGCATACCCAAAGGAGACAGTTGGGTACACCTTCTATCACAGATCCGATGGCAAGACATTCGTTGCTAAGAATGGATCCTTTCTAGAGAAAGAGTTTCTCTCGAAAGAAGTGAGTGGGAGGAATGTAGAACTTGATGAGGTAATTGTACCTTCTCCCGAATTGGGAAGTAGTTCATCACAAAAATCAGTTCTAGTGATCTCTACACCAATTAGTGAGGAAGCTAATGATGATGATCATGAAACTTCAGATCAAGTTACTACTGAACCTCGTAGGACAACCAGAGTATGGTCCGCACCAGAGTGGTACGGTAATCCTTTCTGGAAGTCATGTTACTAGACCATGACGAACCTACGAACTATGAGGAAGCGATGATGAGCCCAGATTCCGCTAAATGGCTTGAGGCCATGAAATCTGAGATGGGATCCATATATGAGAACAAAGTATGGACTTTGATTGACTTGCTCGATGATCGGTGAGTCATTAAGAATAAATGGATCTTCAAGAGGAAGACGGACGCTGATAGTAGTGTTACTATCTACAAAGCTCGAATTGTCACAAAATGTTTTCGACAAGTTCAAGGTGTTGACTACGATGAGATTTTCTCACTCGTATCGATGCTTAAAAGTCTATCCAAATCATGTTAGCACTTGCCTCATTTTATGAAATCTGGCAAATGGATGTCAAAACTGCATTCCTTAATGGATTTCTTAAAGAAGAGTTGTATATGATGCAACTAGAAGGTTTTGTAAATCCTAAAGGTGCTAACAAAGTGAGCAAGCTCCAGTGATCCATCTATGGACCGGTGCAAGCATCTCGGAGTTGGAATATATGCTTTGGTAAAGTGATCAAAGCATATGGTTTTATACAGACTTGCAGTGAAGCCTATATTTACAAGAAAGTGAGTGGGTGCACTACATCATTTCTGATAAGTGTATGTGAATGACATATTGTTGATCGGAAATCATTTAGAATTTTCTAGAAGGCATAAAGGAGTGTTTGAAAGAAGTTTTTCAAAGAAATACCTTGGTGAAGCTACTTACATATTGAGCATTAAGATCTATGGAGATAGATCAAGACGCTTGATATATTTTCAATGAGTACATACCTTGACAAGATTTTGAAGTAGTTCAAAATGGAATAGTCAAAGAAGGAGTTCTTGCCTATGTTGCAAGGTGTGAAGTAGAGTAAAGACTCAAACCCCGACCACGACAGAAAATAGAAAGAGAATGAAAAGTCATTCCCTATGCCTCAGTCATAGGTTCTATAAAGTATGCCATGCTATGTACCAGACCTATTGTATACCCTGCCCTGAGTTTGGCAAAGGAGTACAATAGTGATCTAGGAGTAGATCACTGGACAGCGGTCAAAATTATCCTTAGAAGACTAAGGAAATATTTCTCGGTTATGGAGGTGATAAAAGAGTTCGTCGTAAAGAGTTACATCGATGCAAGCTTTTTACATCGATCTAGATGACTCTAAGTCTCGATCTGGACACATATTGAAAGTGGGAGCAATTAGCTAGAGTATCTCCGTGCAAAGAATTGTAGACATAGAAAATTTGCAAAATACATACGGCTCTGAATGTGGCAGACCCGTTGACTAAATTTCTCTCACAAGCAAAACATGATCACTCTTTGGGTGTTAATCACATAGCGATGTGAACAAGATTATCGACTCTAGTAAACCCTTTGGGTGTTAGTCACATGGAGATGTGAACTAATCACATAAAGATATGAACTACTGGTGTCTAATCACATAAATATGTGAACTAGATTATTGACTCTAGTGCAAGTGGGAGACTAAAGGAAATATGCCCTAGAGGCAATAATAAAGTTATTATTTATTTCCTTATTTCATGATAAAGGTTTATAATTCATGCTAGAATTGTATTAAATGGAAACATAATACATGTGTGAATACATAGACAAACAGAGTGTCACTAGTATGCCTCTACTTGACTAGCTCGTTGATCAAAGATGGTTATGTTTCCTAACCATAGACATGAATTGTCATTTGATAAACGGGATCACATCATTAGGAGAATGATGTGATTGACTTGACCCATTCCGTTAGCTTAGCACTTGATCGTTTTAGTTTACTGCTATTGCTTTCTTCATGACTTATACATGTTCCTATGACTATGAGATTATGCAACTCCCGATTACCGGAGGAACACTTTGTGTGCTACCAAATGTCACAACGTAACTGGGTGATTACAAAGGTGCTCTACAGGTGTCTCCGATGGTACTTGTTGAGTTGGCATAGATTGAGATTAGGATTTGTCACTCCAATTATCGGAGAGGTATCTCTGGGCCCTCTCGGTAATGCACATCACTATAAGCCTTGCAAGCAATGCAACTAATGAGTTAGTTGAGGGATGATGCATTACGGAATGAGTAAAGAGACTTGCTGGTAACGAGATTGAGCTAGGTATTGAGATACCGCGATCGAATCTCGGGCAAGTAACATACCGATGACAAAGGGAACAACGTATGTTGTTATGCGGTTTGACCGATAAAGATCTTCGTAGAATATGTAGGAGCCAATATGAGCATCCAGGTTCCGCTATTGGTTATTGACCGGAGATGTGTGTCGGTCATGTCTACATAGTTCTCGAACCCATAGGGTCCGCACGCTTAACGTTTGGTGACGATCGGTATCTGCGCTGGATGCAACCAACCGCCGCTCGCCACCTTAGCGTTTGCCTCCCTCCACCTCCCGCAGAGCCCGGCGAAGCCCATGGCAGACCCGCCATGGGCCGATCTGGGCCCGAGGCCACCCGCCGCAAGCCCCCGCGCGCGATCCACGGAGCACCCCGCAAACCTCTCACCGGCGACCCCGGTCCCCACCGCTGGACTCCGCCGGCGCCGTCCCGGACATTCCTCGTCACTCCGCCGCCGGCGAGCACCAACCCAGGTCACGCCGCCCGCCTCCTTCCCCTTCCCGACTGGATCTCTCCCATCTCACCCATCTATCTCTCTGTAGGGCGCCCCGACGGAGATCCCCTCACCGCTGCCTCGGATCTCGCCGGGATGCTCTGGATCCGGCGCCTCCCTGCACCCACCGTGTCGGCCTCCCTCTTTGGAGATTGGATCCACCATGCCCGACTCGTTCCTCGCCGTCTGCCGCCTCCCCGCGTCTTCCTCTCGCCAGGAACCCGCCCTGCGCGTCGCACGCCGGTCAGCTCTCCGGCACCGACCGTCCTCGTTCGTCAACGCCTGCCTCCCCGGTCCAGGCGGGATCGGGAGGAGGACGTCCTCCATGTGGGCCTCTGCGGCCCAGGATCCACGGATTGCTCCGGCCGGCCTGCTTTGCCAACGGGCCCAAGGCCCAGGGTGAGCAGCCCCCGAGCGCCCCCTCCTCTTGATTTTTTTCCTTTCCTGTTGGCCCAGCCAGATGCGGCCCGTGTTATTTTTTTCCCCGCGCTGCGATTTTAGCTATTTTCCAGAGAACGCCTGTTTTACAGAAAGCCCCCTAAACTTCATGCATTTAATAACTCCACAACCGTGCATCGGATCTAAATAAATTATATATGAAACTTGCTTAGAATTTTGTCTAGATTCATAATATCCAACTTTCATCCATGTTTAAAATGTTTAAAATGTTGTTTGATTAATTTTGCCCTTATGTCATGTTAAAATGCTTTAATTCATAACTAAATAACCGTAACTCGGAATTTAATAAATTTTATATGTAAATGGGGTAGAAAAATGCCTAGTTTAACATGATGCACTCACCTAGCATGTTTAACAACTCTAAAATTGTGTTTAGGGCAGAACAGTACAAAATCTATAATATGCTCATGAGGAGTTTCCGGAATTGTTGTTCGTTTCTTCCGGCCTCATTTAACCTTGACTAGATAGGTAGTTTTCTTTTGCTTCACCTCTTGCCATGCTAACAACATTTAATCTTGTTGGGTACATAAACGAGAGAGAACTAAATAAGTCATGTGGTGTTTTTGTCAATATGCAACGGAGTTGCATATTGTGCTCCACTTAATTTGTAGAATTGTTTGTGCATTTTTGCCATGCCATGCTTCATTTAACTGGACATGCATCATACTTGATTGTGCATCATGCCATGTTCATGTCGTGGTTGTTTACTATGTTGTTTGCTTCTTTCCGGTGTTGCTTCTTCGGGTTGGTTCCGGTAACGTCGTGCTTGTGAGGAACCGTTCGTCTACGTCCGTTTGTCTTCTTCTTGGACTCGTTCTTCTTCCTTGCGGGATTTCAGGCAAGATGATCATACCCTTGAAATCACTACTATCTTTGCTTTGCTAGATGCTCGCTCTTTTGCTATGCCTATGCTGCGATACCTACCACTTGCTTATCATGCCTCCCATATTGTTGAACCAAGCTTCTAACCCAACTTGTCCTAGCAAACCGTTGATTGGCTATGTTACCGCTTTGCTCAGCCCCTCTTATAGCGTTGTTAGTTGCAGGTGAAGATTGAAGTTTGTTCCTCGTTGGAACATGGAGATGTTGTTCCTTGTTGGAACATGTTTACTTGTCGGGATATCGCAATATATCTTATTTAATTAATGCATCTATATACTTGGTAAAGGGTGGAAGGCTCGGCCTTATGCCTGGTGTTTTGTTCCACTCTTGCCGCCCTAGTTTCCGTCATATCAGTGTTATGTTCCCAGATTTGCGTTCCTTACGCGGTTGGGCTATAATGGGAACCCCTTGACAGTTTGCCTTAAGTAAAGCTCTTACAGCAATGCCCAACATTGGTTTTACCATTTGCCACCTAGCCTTTTCTTTTCCCTTGGGAGTCGCGCTCCTGAGGGTCATCATTATTTTACCCCCCGGGCCAGTGCACCTCTGAGTGTTGGTCCAACTTGTCAGCCGCCGGTGGCCACCAGGGGCAACTTTGGGCTGGCCTACCGGAAGTTTAGACAATCCGGTGTGCCCTGAGAAAGAGATATGTGCAGCTCCTATCGGGATTTGTCGGCACATTCGGCCGGTGTTGTTGGTTTAGTTTTACCCTGTCGAAATGTCTTGTTATACCGGGATACCGAGTCTGATCAGAATGTCTCGGGAGGAGGTCTATTCCTTCGTTGGCCGTGAGAGCTTGTGATGGGCTAAGTTGGGACACCCCTGCAGGGATTTGAACTTTCGAAAGCCGTGCCCGCGGTTATGGGCAGATGGGAATTTGTTAATGTCCGGTTGTAGATAACTTGAACCTTAACTTAATTAAAATGAATCAACTGCGTGCATAACCGTGATGGTCTATTTTCGGCGGAGTCCGGGAAGTGAACACGGTTGTTGGAGTTATGCTTGACGTAGGTTGTTTTAGGATCACTTCTTGATCATACTTTCTCGAACGTGCTTTGCCTTCTCTTCTCGCTCTCATTTGCGTATGTTAGCCACCATATGTGCTAGTCGCTTGCTGCAGCTCCACCTCATACCTTTACCTTACCCATAAGCTTAAATAGTCTTGATCGCGAGGGTGCGAGATTGCTGAGTCCCTGTGGCTCACAGATTCTTCCAAAACCAGTTTGCAGGTGCCGTTGAATAGAGCAGGTGACGCAACCAAGCTCAAGGAGGAGCTCGATGAAGATCTGTCCTTTGTGTTGTTTTCATTCTAGTTGATCAGTAGTGGAGCCCAGTTGGGGTCGATCGGGGACCTTTGTCGCATTTGGGGTTCTTCTTTTATTTTGGTTCCGTAGTCGGGCCTTGATTGTATTTGGATGATGTAATGTTTTATTCATGTATTGTGTGAAGTGGCGATTGTAAGCCAACTATGTTACTCTTTCCCTTATGTATTACATGGGTTGTGTGAAGATTACCTCACTTGCGACATTGCTTTCAATGCGGTTATGCCTCTAAGTCGTGCTTCGACACGTGGGAGATATAGCCGCATCGAGGGTGTTACAAGTTGGTATCAGAGCCTTCCCCGACCTTAGGAGCCCCATTGCTTGATCGAATTAGCGAACGAGTTGAGTCTAGAAAAAATGTTTTGAGTCATTTAGGAATTATATATCGGAGAGTTTAGGAATTCTTTTTACTTCCCAGTCTCCTCATCGCTCTGGTAAGGCATCCTGACGTAGAGTTTTGACTCTTCTCTTCCCAAATTTCACAAAAAAATTAGGATCACATGGGTATCTTGGAATCGTTCCGATGGTTTTGTGACGAGAACATTGTCTTGGTGCCTCCTGTCAGGGGTTTTGTGGAAGTGTCCCGGGGAGTTGAGCTCTGAGGTGTTGTCGTCATAATTTTATCGTTGCAGTTCTGGAATACCTGAGTTTAGTACGCCGACATCGAAAATCTCTTTTATGCAGTTCGTTGGTGAGATAACCTCGACGCCACCCAGTACTGGGGCGGGAGTTCGGGAGTATCGCCATAACTCATATAACAGATGCTTTTCGAAGGTTGAGGTAGATGTTTTCCGAAGGTTTCTTGGTTATGTGTTGAAGGATGGATACAGCTGGATGTAGGATTTGTTAGTTTGGGTGAGATATTATGCTTCCCCTGTATCCCCAACACCTGATTGCATAACCGGAAAGGTTCAGGAGTTTCATAGGTGGGAATTCAAGTAGCTCTTAGGATATCTTTCCGACAGATGTATGATATGAAATTGGGGTTCGACGTCTAGTGGTCCGCCTATTCACGGTTGGTTTTACAGTGGTCTCGTTGTGTCTTAAAGAGTCCTTGACTATGCCGACTCGGGGACGCTTCGTATGTCATGTGCACTGCCTTGTACATGATGGTGTTGTACGATCGAGCCCGTGTAGGCCCCACCACGAAAACTTCGAACGAAATCTCTATCATATGTTTGTTCCGGCTTATTCTGCAAGCCAATCCTTTTTTGTTGTTTTCAGTTGTGGTATTCGAGTTGCTTCAATGTCAAATGTTGATTCCATACCTTTTCTAAGCGATGTTCTCATGTTCCTATGAGAATACTAATCCTTCTTGATCATCGAGATTGTCTTGTCAATCCTATTTCACCGGCGTGTTTCTCTTCAAGTGGATCTGATCTTTTCAACATTCGCAAGATCCAATCTCAGCTTTCTCAACGGTGTTCGTTTCACCCATCCCAAGTTGTCTTTGTTTTCCCACCCTCCCACCCTTGTTTCCCATAGGACTCAGATTTGTTTATCGAGTATCCATCTTATTGATGTGAAGTCTCTCCATTCTTCTCCATCAATGTTCTTACCTGGTGATGCTCATGAAGATTTAACGAAGTTTCTAGTTCACCATTATTCATTCTTTTTCTTCTCCAGTAGATTTAATTCAAGCTTTGGTATTGAGCTTACTCCTTTTCTTTTTGCCCAATGCCTATTTATGTCGGTGCACCTCTTAATCATCCACTTCTCGCTGTTCAATTGTTCTGGAGTGTTCAAGATATCTCGAGTCTGTTATCTCATTCAAGTCTTTTAATTCAACCGGTGCAATCTCTCCTTTAATCATTTCAACAGTGTTTCTTTGAGTGGGCCCTAACCCACAGGTCTTTTCCCAGGATCTTACCTGACTCTTCTTATTTTCCTGGAGCTATCCTCAAATTTCCTTTTGAAGTTTGACGTAAGAATGATTTATCATCAGTCAAATGCTTTTCTCCAAGATCTGTTGAATTCTTTCATCGTTGGTTCAACCTTTACATTTTTCATTCCGGAGTATCTCAACAATTTGGTGGTGTTTCTCATCGCCATTCACAGATATTGAAGACTGAAGAAGAGTTTTACCTATATATCTTATCCGTTCTCTCAGAGATTCGTGGTTCTTATTCGAGACCATCCTTTCATAATTGTTTTGATCGTGACAATTCTTTTCACCTATCCGGAGTAATTCAAGAGTCTTCTCAGTTTGTTATCCAGAGTCCATCTATTCAGGTTTATTCATGCTCAACTGTCAGTTATCATTCTCCTATCTTGCTGGTGCATCAATCAAATATCCTCTAATTAGTTCTTGATCTCTTCATTCTCATGCATCTAGTTTGTCTCAAGCACCTTCGTTCATTTGCTAATTCTTACCGGTGATTCACCCCTACTTCGTTCATTTTCAATTCTTACGGTGGTTCTTCCAGATTTCTCTTCCTTATCAATTTATTCATTGTCAATCCTACTGGTGGTTCATAGAAGACCTTCCCAAGTTGGCGCTATATCTCTCTTAATCCTTGCTACGAGAATAAGTAGTGTGCCAAATCCGTTGATTGTCATCAATTTAATTGGTGAAGGATACGCATAATGTAATTCTTATTCTTGTTTCATCGAGTTTGTTCAATTCCTGTTTTTCCGGAGTGGCTCATCATACTTATTCTTGGTTTCAATAGCTCATCTTTCTTTTCCGGAGTTCCAAGCTCTTTCAATTTACTTCATCACGAAGATTCATCTAATCATTGCAAGGATTCACCTTGTGTTTTCAACTTCTCTTTCTTTTTCGTTTGATCATCCTTTTGTTACCGGAGTTCTTCTTGAAGGTTCTACATGATGGTTCATCAAGGATTTATATTCCTTCTCGAAACGTTCATCAACTTTCTTTTCAAAGGAGCTCAAGTTTTCTTCATCTTGCAATCCGGAGTTCAATCTTTCTTCCGTATCATTGGGGATGGTATTATGTCATTCTTAATAATTTGAGTTCATGTTTCATAACTCACATGTTGTTATGAATGAGGTATTTTAAATCCATCAACCTATTCATTGGAATTATCTTGGGTTATACTTCACCTAAAGCCTTCCCTAAGGTTTGTTGCTATCCATGGTGCTTATAAAGGACCCAAGTTCTTCTTTATCCTCCCGGTGATATAAGTTTCTCGTCTCGTTCATATCAATCCAATTCTACTTCCTGTGAGTGGCAGGTTGTCACCTCATAATTTGAGATGTATTCCATAAGACCATATAAACCTTATTCTTTTCGTTGTTGGTTTCCAACAACTCCGTTCAACCCTTCTCCTATAGATGCCTTTTCAGGCTCTTTTGTAGCAGAAGTTTGCCTTTTCTTCTACATTCTTTTATTCCAATGATCTATCTTCTATTATTTCTTCCGAAGGCATTGTGATGTTTCACTCTTCGACCCATCATTCCATTTTGTCAAAGATCATGTTCTTTCCTTTTGCTTATCCATTCAACCGGAATGTCGTGTTTTCATTCAAGTTCTCTCATCTCATCAAGTTTTTTCCCCTCTCTTTTCAACCAGGGCCCCGTCTGAAATCTTTCTTACCCCTTGTACCATTCTTTCAATAGTTCTGGAGGGAGTATGTTTGATCTCATCAAGTATCCTCTCATCTTGTCAAGTTCATGTTCTTTTCCTTCCATTTTCAGTCGGAGTGCTGCCCTAATTATATCATTCTTATTCCTTCTCTATTTTGTTTTGACCGGAATGGCTTCAATGTCTATCTTGTCACTTAAGCTCGCCTTTTTCGTCGTATTTCTGGTTCCTTGTCCAACAGAGTGATTTCATTTCGTTCATCTCCATTGTATTTTTTCTTTCAATTTGTTCAACCTCTCAAGGTTCATGGTTTCACTCGTTTGTCAAAGAAGCAACTTAGTTTTTTACTGCTTATCTTCCTCTTTCGTTGTCCCTCCGGTGCCATTCTAGATCTCGGGACGAGATCCTCTCGTAGTGGTGGAGTGTTGTAACGCCCCGTGACCGATGTGCCAGGTGTCGTCCAGTTATTCGCTGTTGTTGCCATGTCATTTGCTTGCGTGTTGCATTTCATCTTGTCATCATGTGCATTGCATCATCATGTTTTCAAAACCTGCATTCGTCTGGGTTCTCCGAGTTCTGTCCGTTGTCCGTTCTGAGCCCAGACACACTTGCACGCGCCCGCGGCATGTCCGAAATAGTATTTTATAAGTGGCCGGAAAATGTTCTCAGATTGGGATGAAAGTTGACGTGTGGTCTTGTTATAGTGTAGGTAGACCGCCTGCCAAGTTTCATCGCAATCGGAGTTCGTTTGACGCCCCAACGGATAACTATAGCGACATTATAGTCGGTCTAACGTCGGACGTTTTTGGTCTCTGGAAACAGTTGCCGGGCTGCACTCCTCTCCTCTCATCTCAGTCCAACCTCTTTTCACAACCCACCTGCAGCCCACCTAAAACCCCCTCTGTTCCGGGCTGTCAGATCGCGGTCGGAGGCTCTGAAATGCTCCAAAAGCCCCCCAAACCCACCAAAACCCTAGCCCCTTCCTATTTAAGCAACCCCCCTTGCCATTTTGGGCGTCCCTAGCCCCTAAACCTACCCTAACCCTCCTCCCACCTCTCAGCCGGCAGCCACCTACCCCCCTCCTCAATCTCAGCGCCGGTCTAACCCGCCGCCGCCACTTGGCGCACCGCCATTCGCCCCCGTCGCCATCTGCGCTAGATGCAACCAACCGCCGCTCGCCACCTTAGCGTTTGCCTCCCTCCACCTCCCGCAGAGCCCGGCGAAGCCCATGGCAGACCCGCCACGGGCCGATCTGGGCCCGAGGCCACCCGCCGCGAGCCCCCGCGCGCGATCCACAGAGCACCCCGCAAACCTCTCACCGGCGACCCCGGTCCCCACCGCTGGACTCCGCCGGCACCGTCCCAGACATTCCTCGTCACTCCGCCGCCGGCGAGCACCAACCCAGGTCACGCCGCCCGCCTCCTTCCCCTTCCCGACTGGATCTCTCCCATCTCACCCATCTATCTCTCTGTAGGGCGCCCCGACGGAGATCCCCTCACCGCTGCCTCGGATCTTGCCGGGATGCTCTGGATCCGGCGCCTCCCTGCACCCACCATGTCGGCCTCCCTCTTTGGAGATTGGATCCACCATGCCCGACTCGTTCCTCGCCGTCTGCCGCCTCCCCGCGTCTTCCTCTCGCCAGGAACCCGCCCTGCGCGTCGCACGCCGGTCAGCTCTCCGGCACCGACCGTCCTCGTTCGTCAACGCCTGCCTCCCCGGTCCAGGCGGGATCGGGAGGAGGACGTCCTCCATGTGGGCCTCTGCGGCCCAGGATCCACGGATTGCTCCGGCCGACCTTTTGCCAACGGGCCCAAGGCCCAGGGTGAGCAGCCCCCGAGCGCCCCCTCCTCTTGATTTTTTTCCTTTCCTGTTGGCCCAGCCAGATGCGGCCCGTGTTATTTTTTTTCCTGCGCTGCGATTTTAGCTATTTTCCAGAGAACGACTGTTTTACAGAAAGCCCCCTAAACTTCATGCATTTAATAACTCCACAACCGTGCATCGGATCTAAATAAATTATATATGAAACTTGCTTAGAATTTTGTCTAGATTCATAATATCCAACTTTCATCCATGTTTAAAATGTTTAAAATGTTGTTTGATTAATTTTGCCCTTATGTCATGTTAAAATGCTTTAATTCATAACTAAATAACCGTAACTCGGAATTTAATAAATTTTATATGTAAATGGGGTAGAAAAATGCCTAGTTTAACATGATGCACTCACCTAGCATGTTTAGCAACTCTAAAATTGTGTTTAGGGCAGAACAGTACAAAATCTATAATATGCTCATGAGGAGTTTCCGGAATTGTTGTTCGTTTCTTCCGGCCTCATTTAACCTTGACTAGATAGGTAGTTTTCTTTTGCTTCACCTCTTGCCATGCTAACAACATTTAATCTTGTTGGGTACATAAACGAGAGAGAACTAAATAAGTCATGTGGTGTTTTCGTCAATATGCAACGGAGTTGCATATTGTGCTCCACTTAATTTGTAGAATTGTTTGTGCATTTTTGCCATGCCATGCTTCATTTAACTGGACATGCATCATACTTGATTGTGCATCATGCCATGTTCATGTCGTGGTTGTTTACTATGTTGTTTGCTTCTTTCCGGTGTTGCTTCTTCGGGTTGGTTCCGGTAACGTCGTGCTTGTGAGGAACCGTTCGTCTACGTCCGTTTGTCTTCTTCTTGGACTCGTTCTTCTTCCTTGCGGGATTTCAGGCAAGATGATCATACCCTTGAAATCACTACTATCTTTGCTTTGCTAGATGCTCGCTCTTTTGCTATGCCTATGCTGTGATAGCTACCACTTGCTTATCATGCCTCCCATATTGTTGAACCAAGCCTCTAACCCAACTTGTCCTAGCAAACCATTGATTGGCTATGTTACCGCTTTGCTCAGCCCCTCTTATAGCGTTGTTAGTTGCAGGTGAAGATTGAAGTTTGTTCCTCGTTGGAACATGGAGATGTTGTTCCTTGTTGGAACATGTTTACTTGTCGGGATATCGCAATATATCTTATTTAATTAATGCATCTATATACTTGGTAAAGGGTGGAAGGCTCGGCCTTATGCCTGGTGTTTTGTTCCACTCTTGCCGCCCTAGTTTCCGTCATATCAGTGTTATGTTCCCAGATTTGTGTTCCTTACGCGGTTGGGCTATAATGGGAACCCCTTGACAGTTCGCCTTAAGTAAAGCTCTTCCAGCAATGCCCAACATTGGTTTTACCATTTGCCACCTAGCCTTTTCTTTTCCCTTGGGAGTCGCGCTCCTAAGGGTCATCATTATTTTACCCCCCGGGCCAGTGCACCTCTGAGTGTTGGTCCAACTTGTCAGCCGCCGGTGGCCACCAGGGGCAACTTTGGGCTGGCCTACCGGAAGTTTAGACAATCCGGTGTGCCCTGAGAAAGAGATATGTGCAGCTCCTATCCGGATTTGTCGGCACATTCGGCCGGTGTTGTTGGTTTAGTTTTACCCTGTCGAAATGTCTTGTTATACCGGGATACCGAGTCTGATCAGAATGTCTCGGGAGGAGGTCTATTCCTTCGTTGGCCGTGAGAGCTTGTGATGGGCTAAGTTGGGACACCCCTGCAGGGATTTGAACTTTCGAAAGCCGTGCCCGCGGTTATGGGCAGATGGGAATTTGTTAATGTCCGGTTGTAGATAACTTGAACCTTAACTTAATTAAAATGAATCAACTGCGTGCGTAACCGTGATGGTCTATTTTCGGCGGAGTCCGGGAAGTGAACACGGTTGTTGGAGTTATGCTTGACGTAGGTTGTTTTAGGATCACTTCTTGATCATACTTTCTCGAACATGCTTTGCCTTCTCTTCTCGCTCTCATTTGCGTATGTTAGCCACCATATGTGCTAGTCGCTTGCTGCAGCTCCACCTCATACCTTTACCTTACCCATAAGCTTAAATAGTCTTGATCGCGAGGGTGCGAGATTGCTGAGTCCCCGTGGCTCACAGATTCTTCCAAAACCAGTTTGCAGGTGCCGTTGAATAGAGCAGGTGACGCAACCAAGCTCAAGGAGGAGCTCGATGAAGATCTGTCATTTGTGTTGTTTTCATTCTAGTTGATCAGTAGTGGAGCCCAGTTGGGGTCGATCGGGGACCTTTGTCGCATTTGGGGTTCTTCTTTTATTTTGGTTCCGTAGTCGGGCCTTGATTGTATTTGGATGATGTAATGTTTTATTCATGTATTGTGTGAAGTGGCGATTGTAAGCCAACTATGTTACTCTTTCCCTTATGTATTACATGGGTTGTGTGAAGATTACCTCACTTGCGACATTGCTTTCAATGCGGTTATGCCTCTAAGTCGTGCTTCGACACGTGGGAGATATAGCCGCATCGAGGGTGTTACAAGTTGGTATCAGAGCCTTCCCCGACCTTAGGAGCCCCATTGCTTGATCGAATTAGCGAACGAGTTGAGTCTAGAAAAAATGTTTTGAGTCATTTAGGAATTATATATCGGAGAGTTTAGGAATTCTTTTTACTTCCCAGTCTCCTCATCGCTCTGGTAAGGCATCCTGACGTAGAGTTTTGACTCTTCTCTTCTCAAATTTCACAAAAAAAATTAGGATCACATGGGTATCTTGGAATCGTTCCGATGGTTTTGTGACGAGAACATTGTCTTGGTGCCTCCTGTCAGGGGTTTTGTGGAAGTGTCCCGGGGAGTTGAGCTCTGAGGTGTTGTCGTCATAATTTTATCGTTGCAGTTCTGGAATACCTGAGTTTAGTACGCCGACATCGAAAATCTCTTTTATGCAGTTCGTTGGTGAGATAACCTCGACGCCACCCAGTACTGGGGCGGGAGTTCGGGAGTATCGCCATAACTCGTATAACAGATGCTTTTCGAAGGTTGAGGTAGATGTTTTCCGAAGGTTTCTTGGTTATGTGTTGAAGGATGGATACAGCTGGATGTAGGATTTGTTAGTTTGGGTGAGATATTATGCTTCCCCTGTATCCCCAACACCTGATTGCATAACCGGAAAGGTTCAGGAGTTTCATAGGTGGGAATTCAAGTAGCTCTTAGGATATCTTTCCGACAGATGTATGATATGAAATTGGGGTTCGACGTCTAGTGGTCCGCCTATTCACGGTTGGTTTTATAGTGGTCTCATTGTGTCTTAAAGAGTCCTTGGCTATGCCGACTCGGGAACGCTTCGTATGTCATGTGCACTGCCTTGTACATGATGGTGTTGTACGATCGAGCCCGTGTAGGCCCCACCACAAAAACTTCGAACGAAATCTCTATCATATGTTTGTTCCGGCTTATTCTGCAAGCCAATCCTTTTTTGTTGTTTTCAGTTGTGGTATTCGAGTTGCTTCAATGTCAAATGTTGATTCCATACCTTTTCTAAGCGGTGTTCTCATGTTCCTATGAGAATACTAATCCTTCTTGATCATCGAGATTGTCTTGTCAATCCTTTTTCACCGGCGTGTTTCTCTTCAACTGGATCTGATATTTTCAACATTCGCAAGATCCAATCTCAGCTTTCTCAACGGTGTTCGTTTCACCCATCCCAAGTTGTCTTTGTTTTCCCACCCTCCCACCCTTGTTTCTCATAGGACTCAGATTTGTTTATCGAGTATCCATCTTATTGATGTGAAGTCTCTCCATTCTTCTCCATCAATGTTCTTACCTGGTGATGCTCATGAAGATTTAACGAAGTTTCTAGTTCACCATTATTCATTCTTTTTCTTCTCCAGTAGATTTAATTCAAGCTTTGGTATTGAGCTTACTCCTTTTCTTTTTGCCCAATGCCTATTTATGTCGGTGCACCTCTTAATCATCCACTTCTCGCTGTTCAATTGTTCTGGAGTGTTCAAGATATCTCGAGTCTGTTATCTCATTCAAGTCTTTTAATTCAACCGGTGCAATCTCTCCTTTAATCATTTCAACGGTGTTTCTTTGAGTGGGCCCTAACCCACAGGTCTTTTCCCAGGATCTTACCTGACTCTTCTTATTTTCCTGGAGCTATCCTCAAATTTCCTTTTGAAGTTTGACGTAAGAATGATTTATTATCAGTCAAATGCTTTTCTCCAAGATCTGTTGAATTCTTTCATCGTTGGTTCAACCTTTACATTTTTCATAACTAAATAACCGTAACTCGGAATTTAATAAATTTTATATGTAAATGGGGTAGAAAAATGCCTAGTTTAACATGATGCACTCACCTAGCATGTTTAACAACTCTAAAATTGTGTTTAGGGCAGAACAGTACAAAATCTATAATATGCTCATGAGGAGTTTCCGGAATTGTTGTTCGTTTCTTCCGGCCTCATTTAACCTTGACTAGATAGGTAGTTTTCTTTTGCTTCACCTCTTGCCATGCTAACAACATTTAATCTTGTTGGGTACATAAACGAGAGAGAACTAAATAAGTCATGTGGTGTTCTCGTCAATATGCAACGGAGTTGCATATTGTGCTCCACTTAATTTGTAGAATTGTTTGTGCATTTTTGCCATGCCATGCTTCATTTAACCGGACATGCATCATACTTGATTGTGCATCATGACATGTTCATGTCGTGGTTGTTTACTCTGTTGTTTGCTTCTTTCCGGTGTTGCTTCTTCGGGTTGGTTCCGGTAACGTCGTGCTTGTGAGGAACCGTTCGTCTACGTCCGTTTGTCTTCTTCTTGGACTCGTTCTTCTTCCTTGCGGGATTTCAGGCAAGATGATCATACCCTCGAAATCACTACTATCTTTGCTTTGCTAGATGCTCGCTCTTTTGCTATGCCTATGTTGCAATACCTACCACTTGCTTATCATGCCTCCCATATTGTTGAACCAAGCCTCTAACCCAACTTGTCCTAGCAAACCGTTGATTGGCTATGTTACCGCTTTGCTCAGCCCCTCTTATAGCGTTGTTAGTTGCAGGTGAAGATTGAAGTTTGTTCCTCGTTGGAACATGGAGATGTTGTTCCTTGTTGGAACATGTTTACTTGTCGGGATATCACAATATATCTTATTTAATTAATGCATCTATATACTTGGTAAAGGGTGGAAGGCTCGGCCTTATGCCTGGTGTTTTGTTCCACTCTTGCCGCCCTAGTTTCCGTCATATCGGTGTTATGTTCCTGAATTTTGTGTTCCTTACGCGGTTGGGCTATAATGGGAACCCCTTGACAGTTCGCCTTAAGTAAAGCTCTTCCAGCAATGCCCTACATTGGTTTTACCATTTGCCACCTAGCCTTTTCTTTTCCCTTGGGAGTCACGCTCCTGAGGGTCAT
>NC_041390.1:112172407-112222858 GCF_002162155.2 Triticum dicoccoides
AGCCGCCGGTGGCCACCAGGGGAAACTTTGGGCTGGCCTACCGGAAGTTTAGACAATCCAGTGTGCCCTGAGAAGGAGATATGTGCAGCTCCTATCGGGATTTGTCGGCACATTCGGGCGGTGTTGCTAGTTTAGTTTTACCCTGTCGAAATGTCTTGTTGTACCGGGATACCGAGTCTGATCGGAATGTCTCGGGAGGAGGTCTATTCCTTCGTTGGCCGTGAGAGCTTGTGATGGGCTAAGTTGGGACACCCCTGTAGGGATTTGAACTTTCGAAAGCCGTGCCCGCGGTTATGGGCAGATGGGAATTTGTTAATGTCCGGTTGTAGATAACTTGAACCTTAACTTAATTAAAATGAATCAACTGCGTGCGTAACCGTGATGGTCTCTTTCCGGCGGAGTCCGGAAGTGAACACGGTTGTTGGAGTTATGCTTGACATAGGTTGTTTTAGGATCACTTCTTGATGATACTTCCTCGAACGTGCTTTGCCTTCTCTTCTCGCTCTCATTTCCGTATGTTAGCCACCATATGTGCTAGTCACTTGATGCAGCCCCACCTCATACCTTTACCTTACCCATAAGCTTAAATAGTCTTGATCGCGAGGGTGCGAGATTGCTGAGTCCCCGTGGCTCAAAGATTCTTCCAAAACCAGCTTGCAGGTGCCGTTGAACAAAGCAGGTGACGCAACCAAGCTCAAGGAGGAGCTCAATGAAGATCTGTCCTTTGTGTTGTTTTCGTTCTAGTTGATCAGTAGTGGAGCCCAGTTGGGGTTGATCGGGGACCTTTGTCGCATTTGGGGTTCTTCTTTTATTTTGGTTCTGTAGTCGGACCTTGATTGTATTTGGATGATGTAATGTTTTATTCATGTATTATGTGAAGTGGCGATTGTAAGCCAACTATGTTACTCTTTCCCTTATGTATTACATGGGTTGTGTGAAGATTACCTCACTTGCAACATTGCTTTCAATGCGGTTATGCCTCTAAGTCGTGCTTCGACACGTGGGAGATATAGCCGCATCGAGGGCGTTACAGGGGGCACCCTAGAACACACAAGTTGATTGTTCCAAGCCATGTGCGGTGCCCCCCTCCACCATAATCCACCTCGATCATATCGTAGCGGTGCTTAGGCGAAGCCCTGCATCGATAGCAACATCATCACTGTCATCATGCCGTCGTGCTGACGAAACTCTCTTGTGAAGCTCTGCTGGATCGGAGTTCATGGGACGTCATCGAGCTGAGCGTGTGCTGAACTCGGAGTGCCGTATGTTTGGTACTTGGATCGGTCGGATTATGAAGACGTATGACTACATCAACCGCGTTCTCATAACGCTTCCGCTTAAGGTCTACGAGGGTACGTGGACAATACTCTTCCCTCTTGTTGCTATGCATCACCATGATCTTGCGTGTGCGTAGGATTTATTTTGAAATTACTGCGTTCCCCAATAGCAGTACTGGGGAAAACCTAGTAGTAGCGCGGGTTTTGATGCCATCAGCAGCGCAGGGGGCCGCCCTACTAGTACGACGCTACAGCTAACGTTTAGTAGTAGCGCGTGCCATACACACGCTACTACTCCAGACTATATCAGCAGTGCTTTTTCGGAACGCGCTACTATTAGTTAGCTCTAGCGGTTTCCTAGCCCCGTGCTACTGCTATATCTTTCATCAGTTTCCCCAATTCCTACCCCGTTTCAGTTTCAATAAACTGCAATTTCCAGATAATAGGTACTACTACATATCAATTTCATAAAGCATTATAGGTACTAGGTAGTACTAGTAGATAACAATTTCATATATAGTCAACATGCATCCTCAAGCAGTACTAGGTGATATCAACGACGATCACCATATGTAGTTTTACATGAAATCAACGACATCGACGATGATCTTCATATGTAGTTCTAGATGATATAGCCACACACACACATATGTAGTTCTAGATGATATCGACGATGACCATCATCCTAAAGCCTGGGCGGTGGGTGTTCCTGATAGTAATTAGGATGGCATGTCCAACACGAAGATTCTTGCCAACGAGGAATCTCTTCCACCCAACCGAGTTTAAGTGTGTGCGACCGTTTGTGTCCATGCGGTAAGTACAGGTGATGACGGAGCCCCTTGTGGTAAGGCGTAGTCCAGCTGAGCCTTCTTCATCAGGCTCGATACCACAACTCACAGATAGGTTCTTTGGCAATTTCTGAATAAGAAAAACATATCAATTAATAAATAGCCTCGTACATACTCTTGCAAATATATTTCTATCAAGTATAGATTTGTACACTATCAAAAGACACACTACTACGCATTTGTACTAATTAAGCATGGATTCTACTAATAAGTATATATGGATTATCTACACTATTAATAGTTTCTTGGATTCTACACTAATAAGCATGTGATTAGACTCTACACTAAAGCATATCATCGACTAGATTCCACAAAGCATATCATTGGACTCTACACTAAGCATATCACCGGATTCACTAAGCATATCATCGGATAATTTGCATTACTAAGTATAACAATAAAGTGTGTATATATATATATATCATCAAATTACTACAGTCAATATAACATACCATTTCATGCCGATCGACCATGGTACTTGTCAGGCAGGTCACGAATGGCACCCCGACAAAGTCATCATGTGGCGGAATTATGTCCCATAGGTTGCACACCTCCTCCTCGCTCAGCCTCATTCTTTCAGCTACGATGGCTTCATGAAGTGGGTTCTCATCATCTTCATGGAGTGGGTCCTCATCATCTTCATCATCTTTGCCATCTTCATCATCTTCCACCGGGTTTATATAAATGATAGCCAGCTTGGGTCTTTCTTCTCTGAAGGAGAAGCTGATCAACTCACCACTAGTAAGACACATGCGGGCGAGGAAACGGGCCCATCCATCTCCTCAAATCTGCGACATTTTGCGTCCTTTCTCGACCTCCATAGTGTACGGCCCCCAGGAGCCTCAAATGTCACAGTGTCTCCTATCAGCTTGTTGAATTTCAACCTCACATTGCATGGGACGATCTGTGTAAAAAAAAGCAAAATGACACAATGCAGTAATGCCAACACTAAAAATAAAATAGTTGTTACATTTCATCTAATTTCCTACCGCCGCATGACGAAAACTCGGCTGGAAGTAGATGTCGAACAGCTTGCCAGTTGCAAGGCTGCTGGCGCACTTTGACTTGCACAGTAGACATGGTGGTGGTGGTGGTGGCGCCATTTTCCTAAAGCAATATGAGCAAAGGATTAACGATCCACTTCATAGGAAAGAAAAATAGTAGCATGTGATATTTTTGGTTCTTCCCCGAGAAGCAATTTGATGGACAATTATAATCCTAAGATCTAGTAACATATTAGATGACAAGGTACCACCTACCAAAGCATTTCAGTGGCACCTATTGCCGAAAAACCTTTTCACAAATATCTACCAAATCAGGGTACCACCTACCAAGACATTTCATCTAATTTGGCTCCTATTGCCTAAGATAATTGATTAAAAAACAAGTGGCAAATTTAACTAAATTGGCACCTACATTTTGCCAAAAAAATAACTTATTATAGAAAAACAAAAGCATCTAGCTATCCATCTACAGAAAAAATAACAATAAAATGGTGCATACTAAATCAACTAGCCTACTAAATCAACTAAATCAACTAGCCTACTAAATCAACTAGCATACTAAATCAACTAACCTACTAAATCAACTAAATCAAAATGCTGCATATGAACTAGCCTACTAAATCAAAATGTAGCAGGGAGGAGGGGTTGTGGATGGAGGAGGGAGGAGGGAGAAGGAGGGGTGACTCGATGAGGGAGAAGAGAGTAGGACGGAGGAGGAAGGCGGAGCGAGGAGGGGCCAGCCGGCGGCGAGTGGAGGGCGGACGGAGGAGGAAGGTGAACTGAGGAGGGGCCAGCAAGCGGAGAGTGGAGGGAGGATGGAGGAGGAGGCCGGTACCGAGTCTAGCGAGGAGGAGGTGACTGCGGCGCAGAGGGAGGAGGGGCGACTAGGGAGGACCGGCGCGGGTGGGGGTTGAGGGGGAGATCGAGTGAGTGTGAGTGTGAGTGGATCGGATAGAGGAGAGTGGGGGTGGGAGATGGAATAGCTTAGCAGTAGCGCGCTATAGAGAAAGGCGCTACTGCTAAACGACCTAGCAGTAACGCCTTTCACAAAGAACGCACTACTGCTATGTGTCAGCATGTAAAAATAGACATCAAAAATACATTGATCATCAATGATCTTTTGTGTACAATCTGATTTGTCAATATGAGTCCTCACCGGTTTAGGAACCGGTGAAGACTCATATTGCGGCCACAAATTCTACACATAGAGTTCAATGAAGACCAAGTGATTGTGAAAGTTAGAGAAGTAACATATTTAAGGTGGTAGAAACTCTCTTCATGGAGCGAGGTGGGACTAAATTTTTGTAGTAAACTTAGCAGTAGCGGTTATTGTGGAAATGCGCTACTGCTATGGTCCGTAGCAGTAGCGCTCTTCGTATTAACGCGCTGCTGCTAGAACTAGCCTCGTGGTGGCGGCGTGGCAATTATAGCAGTAGCGCGTCTCAGGGCAGGTGCGCTACTGCTACATTTATTTCATTAGCGAGTTTTGTGTGTGTGCGCTACTGCTACATAGCAGCAGTGCCTTATTTTAAAGCGCGTTGCTGGTAAGATTCTGTGTATAGGCTTTTCCCTAGTAGTGATGGCAAAGTGAAAGGTATATTTGATATACATGTTATTGATGTGTACCTTACTGATGCTCGCAGTAGTGCCTGGGTATTTGATACTGGTTCAGTTGCTAACATTTGCAACTCGAAATAAGGGCTACGGACTAAGCGAAGATTGGCTTAGGATGAGGTGAGGATGCACGTGGGAAATGGTTCCAAAGTCGATGTGATCGCCGTCGGCACGCTACCTCTACATCTACCTTCGGGATTAGTTTTAGACCTAAATAATTGTTATTTGGTGCCAGCGTTGAGCATGAACATTATATCTGGATCTTGTTTGATGCGAGACGGCTATTCATTTAAATCAGAGAATAATGGTTGTTCTATTTATATGAGTAATATCTTTTATGGTCATGCACCCTTGATGAGTGGTCTATTTTTACTAAATCTTGATAGTAGTGATACACATATTCATAGTATAGAAGCCAAAAGATGCAGAGTTGATAATGATAGTGCAACTTATTTGTGGCACTACCGTTTAGGTCATATTGGTGTAAAGCGCATGAAGAAACTCCATTCTGATGGACTTCCGGAATCACTTGATTATGAATCACTTGGTACTTGCGAACCATGCCTCATGGACAAGATGACTAAAACTCTGTTCTCCGGAACAATGGAGCGAGCAACAGAATTATTGGAAATCATACATACTGATGTATATGGTCTAATGAACATTGAAGCTCGCGACGGATATCGTTATTTTCTCACCTTCACAGATGATTTGAGCAGATATGGATATATCTACTTAATGAAACATAAGTCTGAAACATTTGAAAAGTTCAAAGAGTTTCAGAGTGAAGTGGAAAATCATCGTAACAAGAAAATCAAGTTTCTACGATATGATCGTGGAGGTGAATTGCCTTGGCAAAGGAATCTAGATTTCGCAAGAGAACCAAGCGCATCAAGAGACGCTTCAATTCCATCCGCGATCAAGTCAAGGATGGAGACATAGAGATTTGCAAGATACATACAGATCTAAATGTTGCAGACCCGTTGACTAAGCCTCTCTCACGAGCAAAACATGATCAGTACCAAGACTCCATGGGTGTTAGAATCATTACAATGTAATCTAGATTATTGACTCTAGTGCAAGTGGGCGACTGAAGGAAATATGCCCTAGAGGCAATAATAAAGTTGTTATTTATATTTCCTTATATCATGATAAATGTTTATTATTCATGCTAGAATTGTATTAACCAGAAACTTAGTACATGTGTGAATACATAGACAAATAGAGTGTCACTAGTTTGCCTCTACTTGACTAGCTCGTTGAATCAATGATGGTTACGTTTCCTAACCATAGACATGAGTTGTCATTAGATTAACGGGATCACATCATTAGAGAATGATGTGATTGACTTGACCCATCTGTTAGTTTAGCACGATGATCGTTTAGTTTGTTGCTATTGCTTTTTCCATAACTATACATGTTCCTATGACTATGAGATCATGCAACTCCCGAATACCGGAGGAACACTTTGTGTGCTACCAAATGTCACAACATAACTGGGTGATTATAAAGGTGCTCTATAGGTGTCTCCAATGGTGTTTGTTGAGTTGGCAAGGATCAAGATTAGGATTTGTCACTCCGATTCTCGGAGAGGTATCTCTGGGCCCTCTCGGTAATGTACATCACAATAAGCCTTGCAAGCAATGCAGCTAATAAGTTAGTTACGGGATGTAGCATTACAGAACGAGTAAAGAGACTTGCCGGTAACGAGATTGAACTATGTATTGAGATACCGATGATCAAATCTCGGGCAAGTAACATACCAATGACAAAGGGAACAACGTATATTGTTATGCGGTTTCACCGATAAAGATCTTCGTAGAATATGTAGGAGCCAATATGAGCATCCAGGTTCCGCTATTGGTTATTGACCGGAGATGAGTCTCGGTCATGTCTACATAGTTCTCGAACCCGTAGGGTCCGCACACTTAACGTTCGGTGACAATCGGTATTATGAGTTTATGTGTTTTGATGTACCGAAGGTAGTTCAGAGTCCCGGATATGATCACGGACATGACGAGGAGTCTCGAAATGGTCGAGACATAAAGATCGATATATTGGACGGCTATATTCAAACATCGGAAGTGTTCCAGGTGATTTGGGAGAAAACCGGAGTGCTAGAGGGGTTACCGGAACCCCCCGGGGAAGTATTGGGCCTTATGGGAGAGAGGGGGTAGCAGCCCAGGAGGTGGCGCCCTCCCCAAGGGGAGTCCGAATAGGACTAGGGGAAGGGGGGCGGCCCCTCTGAGGGAGTCCTGGATTAGGGGGTCATCGGACAGTCAGACTATATACTTTGGCCGTATTGTTGGATTATGAAGATACAAGATTGAAGACTTCGTCCCGTGTCAGGGTGGGTGTCGGTGTCAAAACCGGCGGATCTCGGGTAGGGGGTCCCGAACTGTGTGTCTAGGCGGATGGTAACAGGAGGCAGGGGACACGAAGTTTTACCCAGGTTCGGGCCTTCTTGATGGAGACATAACACGAGGCGGTTTCTTGACATGTCTTGTCAAAGCAGAGATCGTGTTCCCCTAATTACAGGATTCTCATCAATACGGTCGTGGGTAAACCAACCGTGTCTAGGACTCCTAGATTATAGGCAAGTCCCAAACGGCTATGGAGAGGACGCTTGATATTCGCCCTCTTTATAAAGGGACAAGGCTTTTACTTTTTTCCCTCCCGTGCTCAATCGAATCCTTCCCCCGCCTATAGTTCTAACACCCAAAGCCCAGGTCAGGTGCTTTGGACCTTCAATCATGTCCGGATCTAGCCTTCAAGGCCGGTGGATGCCCTCCTCCATTACGGAAGAAGATATCAAGAAGTTGAGGGCGGCCAAATACCTGACCCCCAAGGTTTCGCATCGGCTGCGTACCCGAGGGCAGGTCATCCCTACTTCTGAACCCAACGAATACGTCGTGTTCATCTCCCACTTCCTTCGAGGTCTAGGCCTCACTCTGGATCCCTTCGTTAGGGGTTGATGTTTTATTACGGGCTAGATTTCCACGATCTAGCCCTGAACTCCTTTCTCCACATCTTGGCATTTATTGTCGTGTGTGAGGCCTTCCTCCGCATTGCCCCTCACTTCGGCCTGTGGCTCAAGACCTCTGACGTGAAGCCGAAGACGGTCGAAGGGCAGTATGCAGCGTGCGGAGGCGCATTAATAAGCAAGATAGCAGGAGCTCCGTGGCCAAAAGGTTCCTTTCCAGAGGTGTCCGGATTATGGCAACGGGAGTGGTTTTACATCACAGCTCTCAGAAGTGCCAAGTGGGCAGCTACCCCTACTTTCCGCTCAGGCCCTCCACCACAACTGATGTCATGGATTAGCAGAGGGCTGAGCTAGGGTCTAGCAAAGGACGTGCCTGTACTGCAGAGCTGCATTCAAGATCTCTTCGAAGGAGATTTCAGTTTGATTATGGTAATGCAAGTCATGCTGGTTCAACGAATCCAGCCATGCAAACGTCGGCCCCTCCGCATGTGGGAGTTCAACCCAGAAGGACCGCGCACTATTCAGAATTTCCTCGGCCTGTCGCACGAGGAAATGTATAAATCATTCTTCGGACCCCAAATAGAGTGTCCGAATACTACCGAGGACGTGGGCCTGAGCAGCAACCATACCGCCGACCAAGTAACTAATCCTCTAGCCGAACACACCGTCTATCATTTATCATGACGTCATTCTGAGAAATTGCTCTTTGACCAGGGCTGGCTAACAAAGGCGAAGATGATTCGGTGTTCGGCCCCCCTTCCCGAGGGTTGGAAAATCCGGTACTGGAAAAGATGCTCGAGCTATGTAGCGACCAGACCTCAAACAGTTTGATCTCTGTGCTCCGGTGTCATCCCTGGATCAGTAATGCTGACACCACACAGTACTCGGAGGATTTATAGCAGAGTAGCAATCACACACTTCTTACATCGAGTGTCTCAAAAGAGAACTTATTACAATAAATATGGCTTAAGGCCATCTAATAACGATACAGCGGAAGGCTTGGAAGATAAGTGAGTCCATCAACTCCAACAGCATCACTGAGTATAGAACCACGACCTAAAAACTCCTTAATCGTCGTCTGAAAAGTCTGCAACATTAACGTTGCAGCCCGAAAACGGGTCAGCACATGGAATATGCTGGCAAGGTAACACATAGAGAGTAATGGAATGAAACAGCTATACTATATGCATATTTGGCTGGTGGAAAGCTCTATGGTTACAGTTTTTGCGTAAAGCCAATTTTTCCCTACTTCAAAGGAATAAATTTAATTACTATCATGGTGGTTGTTAAACATTGAGAATGGTTGACAGCATTCTCAATCCCAATTAAAGTAACATCATTAAACCCAACAAAATTAACTTTAGAGTAACATGTTGAGATTCACATGAAAATCCAAGTACCAGATACTCAAGATGTCCATAACCGGGGACACGGCTAACCATGATTAGTTTATTACACTCTGCAGAGGTTTGCGCACTTTTCCCCACAAGACTCGATCGCCTCCGTTTGGTTTCTCGCACTACAGGGTGTTTGAGAAGACGGATGACCGAGACATAGTCTTTCAGAAGCGCTAGCACCTTACGATCGGGTAGACCGTACCACCTACATCCCCTACATCTGCTAGTCTACCACTGTAAGAGTTCGCACAACTTAGTCAACTATGCCAGAGCCCATAATGGCTTGTGGCTGCACACGGAAGTTTCTAGTATGAATAATCTCATGATCCCTTTGAGCCTGGGTGGCGGTCCAAAAGAAAAACAGGCAAGTCCTGGAAACCCCAGGTGCCTCAATCCACCCAGATGTGTATTTAAGTTGCCACCTTAGATAAACCTTTAATTATCAATCTCACATCTGTCATGGATTTCACTCACCCAATCCACGTCTACTAGCATAGCATGGCATAATAAGCAAACGTAGAAGTAACTCCCAAAGGTTTGATAATAAACAGGTAATAGGTACTACCTCATCTACTTCCCATCCCATAATTTAATTAGATCCTAATCATGCAATGTGTGAGAATTGATCTAATGCAATAAAACTGGGTTGTAGAAAAAGGTATGATCAAAGTGTTACTTGCCTTGCTGATGATCCGCGAAACCTAGAGATTCAAAGTAACAGGTGGCGCACTCCGGGTATTCTATCGCAGACAAACAAACAAGCATACAATAAGTACTCATCTAATGCACAGGTAAAACTCAAATAGAAATCTAACCAGAAAGTTCAACTTAAGAACCCTGGTTTGCAAAAAGAATCAAATCGAATGAAGCAAAAGAAATCAAACGGCGAAAGAAAACAACTCCGTTCTAGTAATCTGGATCTGGAGCAAATTTTACAGTAGCAAAAACTTGTTTAAGTTGATTATTCGGAAAGAGGGTTTCGAGATGAAACTCCAGGCGCTTGAATCGCCTGATTCCGATAAACGAGCGAAAAGTTATACTAAAACGAAAATCGGATCAGAAATCGCGATCAGAAAATAACCGCGAAAAACCCGACAAAAAAGAAAAACGACGAACAAAATATATTTTTTTACGGCACAGAAAACAAGGCGGCGGCGAACCTCGGGCGGCGCGCTGCTCCGGCGAGTCGGCGGCGAGGCGGCGGCGGCGGGCGGCGGCGGCGGCGGCGGCTAGGGTTAGGGTTTCGGGGCTGGGCGGCTGGGCTCTCTCTCGGGCCGGGGCGGCGGCTTATAAATCCTCGGCCGGCGGTGTCCTGGCCGAGTACGGCCCATAGTCGGTTCCGCGTTTTTTTTTAAATAATTCCGCTCGGAAGAAAAAAAAGAAATACTAAACGGACTCCAAAAATCACAAAATAAATTTTCCCGGGTTTCTAAAATCAAGCCCGATAAAGTGAACATTTATGTGGGCCCAAACTACAACTTTGAAAAACGCGCATTTTTCCTAAATTCAAATAAAAATACCGAAAAACTCCGAAATAAATCTTATTTGATTTTTTTATTAAATCCTCAATATTTCTATATTTTAGGAAAGTCATTTTATTCCCTCTCTCATATTTTTGTAAAAGAAATAATTGATGATAAAATAAATAAAATCAAATGATCCTGTTTACATAATTTAAGAAAACTCAAATATGTAAATAACGAAATCCCCAACTCTCTCCGTGGGTCCTTGAGTTGCTTAGGATTTTCTAGGATCAAAACCAAAAGCAAAATAAAATATGATATGCATGATGACCTAATGTATAACATTCCAAATTGAAAATTTGGGATGTTACAAACCTACCCCCCTTAAGATGAATCTCGCCCTCGAGATTCAGGTTGGCTAGAAAATAGGTGAGGGTGGTCCTTGAGCAAATCTTCCTCTCGCTCCCAGGTGGCTTCATCCTCTGTCTGGTGGCTCCACTGAACTTTGCAAAACTTGATAACCTTGCTGCGAGTAACTCGGCTGGCAAACTCAAGAATCTTGACTGGTTTTTCCTCATAGGTCAAATTGTTTTCCAACTGAATTGCTTCCAATGGCACTGTGTCTCTCAAAGGTATGTCAGCCATCTCCACGTGACACTTTTTCAACTGAGAAACGTGGAACACATCATGAACTCCTGTCAATCCTTCTGGCAATTCCAACTTGTAGGCCACTTCTCCCATACGCTCCAAAACTCGATATGGCCCTACAAATCATGGTGCTAACTTCCCCTTAACTCCAAAGCGCTTAATCCCTCAAAGTGGGGATACTCGAAGATAAGCTCTGTCTCCGACTTTGTAAACTGTCTCCTTGCGTTTAGAATTTGCGTAGCTCTTCTGTCTAGACTGGGCTACCTTGAGCCTATCGCGAATCAACTTCACCTTCTGTTCAGACTCCTTAATCAAATCTGGTCCAAACAACTGGCGGTCTCCAACTTCGTCCCATGACAACGGTGTCCTGCACCTCCTTCCGTACAAAGCTTCGAAAGGGGCCATCTTCAAACTGGTCTGATATCTATTATTGTAAGAGAACTCTGCATATGGCAAATTATCGTCCCAACTAGATCCATAATCTAGCGCACAAGCTCTCAGCATATCCTCCAAAATCTGATTGACTCTCTCGGTCTGTCCATCTGTCTGCGGATGATAAGTTGTACTAAATTCTAGCCTAGTACCCAAAGTCTGATGCAACTGCTTCCAGAACTTTGAGGTAAACTGGGTTCCTCTATCTAATATGATGCTCCTCGGAACTCCATGCAAACATACGATCCTGGTCATGTATATCTTTGCCAGCTTAGCACTGGTGTAAATGGTCTTTACTGGGATGAAATGAGCTACCTTCGTCAATCGATCAACTACGACCCAAATCGAGTCATAGCCTAAACGAGTCCTTGGTAATCCCGTGATAAAATCCATGCCTAGCTTATCCCACTTCCATTCGGGTATCGGCAATGGTTGCAACAATCCTGCTGGCTTCTGATGCTCTGCCTTTACTCTCTGACATACGTCACAAACTGCTACATACTCCGCAATATCCTTCTTCATTCCGGTCCACCAGAAAATATCCTTCAAATCCAAATACATCTTGGTATTTCCTGGGTGAATCGAATACGGTGAATCATGTGCCTCTTGCAGAATCAACTTTCTGATCTCCGGGTCACTGGGTACATAAACACGGTCTTCAAACCATAGGGTGTCGTGCTCATCCTCACGAAATCCTTTAGCTTTTCCTTTGCTCAGTTTCTCCTTTATAGCGGCAATCTCTTTGTCAGTTTTCTGAGCTTCCCTGATTCTGTCCATCAAAGTTGACTGAATTTCCAACGCTGCTACAGCCTCTCGGAACTATTTCCAAACATAGTTCACAAAGATTTTCTGCTAACTCCTTGGGTATTTCTCCCGTCATTAACGCATTGACATGGCTCTTGCGGCTTAATGCGTCAGCTACTACATTAGCCTTCCCGGGATGATAATGTAATTTCATATCATAATCTTTGATAAGCTCCAACCATCTCCTTTGTCTGAGATTCAACTCCTTCTATGTGAAAATGTACTTCAAACTCTTGTGATCCGTGTACACCTCACAATGATTTCCAATGAGGAAACGTCTCCATGTCTTCAATGCATGCACTACGGCTGCTAACTCCAAATCATGCATAGCTTAATTCAATTCGTGAGGCTTCAGTTGTCTTGAAGCATATGAAACAACTCTCCCTTCCTGCATAAGCACCGCTCCAAGTCCTCGACGTGAAGCGTCGCAATACACCTCATAATCCTTGGTTTGATCTGGCAAAATCAACACTGGTGAGGTAACCAAGCGTTTCTTCAACTCCTGGAAACTAGCCTCACACTCCTCAGTCCATTTGAACTTAGTATCCTTCTTCAGCAACTCCGTCATAGGCTTTGCAATCTTTGAGAAATTCTCAATAAATCTCCGGTAGTATCCTGCGAGTCACAGAAAACTCCGGATCTCTCCAACTGTTGTTGGTGCTTCCCACTTGGTCACGGTTTCAACTTTAGCGGGATCTACTGCTATACCTTCTCCAGATATAACGTGTCCGAGGAATCCTACTTCCTTCAACCAAAACTCACATTTGCTGAACTTGGCATATAACTGATGTTCTCTGAGCTTTCCAAGTACCAAACGCAAATGCTCCTTATGCTCCTCTTCATTCTTCGAATAAACCAGGATATCATCAATGAAAACCACGACAAACTTATCCAAAAACTCCATAAACACTTTGTTCATCATGTTCATAAAATAGGCAGGTGCGTTAGTCAGTCCAAATGACATAACGGTATACTCATATAGTCCATATCTTGTGGTGAATGCTGTCTTAGGTATATCCTGTTCTCGAATCTTCAACTGGTGGTATCCTGATCGCAAATCGATCTTGGAAAACACTTTAGCTCCTTACAACCGATCAAACAGATCGTTGATCATTGGTAGTGGGTACTTGTTCTTGATCGTTACTTCGTTCAATCCTCGATAATCAACAACCATTCTTAACGATCCATCCTTCTTCTCCACTAGAAGTACTGGCGATCCCCAAGGCGAAGAACTTGGGCGAATATATCCCTTATCCAGTAACTCCTTAATCTGCTTCTTAATTTCCACCAAATCCTTTGCTGGCATCCTGTATGGTCTCTTTGATATTGGCCCAGTGCCTGGCAATAGCTCAATCAAAAACTCAATGTCTCTATCCGGTGGCATGCCTGGCAACTCTTCGGGAAATACATCAGGAAAATCCTTTACCACTGGTACTTCCTCCTGCACAACTCCTGTTAGGCAATTTACTTGTGTCCTCTTTGGTACATGCCGGGATACATACTTGATCCTTCTCCCTTCTGGTGTGGTAAGCAAAATTGACTTACTAGCACACTCAATATTCCCTTCATACTTTGATAACCAATCCATGCCTAATATCACATCCAATCCTTGAGATTCCAATACTATTAGGTCTGAGGGAAAAACATAGTTACCAATCCTTAATGGTAACCGATCACACCATAGACTAGCCACATATTCTGCTCCTGGCGAGGTTACTAACATGGGTGACCTAAGGGCTTGGGTTGGTAGGTTATACTTATCCACAAATCCCCTTGAGATGTATGAATGCGATGCACCAGTATCAAAAAGAACGAGTGAAGTAAATGACTTAACCAAAAAATTACCTATTACTGCATCGGGCTGAGCTTCAACCTCCTCCATGCTAACGTGGTTCACCTGTTCCCTGTTGAAAGGGTTCGGCTTCTTCCCAGAACTTCCATTGCCATTTTGGCCTTCAGGACATTCATTTGCATAATGTCCTGGCTTCGAACACTTATAACAAGTGACATGGCTCAAGTCCTTCTTGGCTGGGGTTGATGGGGTGTTGCGGTTCTGTCCATTGCTTCCTCCATTCCCATTACCATTCTTGGTGCCATTGTGATTGTGCGAGCTACCTACTCCATGGGTATGCTGAAAATGTCCTCCTGGCCTAGGGGTAAAACGTGGCTTCTGCTGAGCTCCTGAATTATACTTTCCTTGTCCATACTTCCTCTTGCAGTTCTCAATTTGTTGCTGCTTCCCTTCAATCATAAGAGCACGGTCTACCAACTCCTGGTAGTTGTTGAAGGTGGCTACCATCAACTGCATACTCAACTCATCATTCAGTCCTTCCAGAAACTTCTCCTGCTTAGCTGCATCCGTAGCAACGTCATCTGGGGCATAACGTGCTAGCTTACTAAACTCCTCCACATACTGGCCAATTGTCCGTCCTCCTTGGTGCAAGTTACGAAACTCACGCTTCTTCATGGCCATTGCTCCTGCTGAAACATGGGCAGTACGAAAAGCCTGCTGAAACTGGTCCCATGTGACAGTGTCGACTGGGAAGGTGGCTGTGAAATTCTCCCACCAGGATGCTGCGGGTCCTTCTAACTGATGTGCGGCAAACTTAACCTTCTCCACATCTGTGCATCATGCTGTGGCCAACTCCCTAGCTATCTTGCGGAGCCAATCATCTGCTACTATCGGCTCAGTGCTACTGGAAAACACTGGCGGATTTAGCCTAAAGAAACGGGCTAAGTGGTCAAGATGTGGTGGTGGTGGTGGGTTGTTGTTATTGTTCCCCTGATTCTGATTCTGAACTAGCAACTTCATCAAGGTGTTCTGCTGCTGGATCAACTGGGTGAGCTCCGGCGGAAAGGCAAATCCGGGGTCACGTCTCGGAGGCATCTAAGGGTTTAGAAAAGATGAGATATAAGAATAGAGGGGGTCTAAAGAGAAAACACTACCCATATGCACATGAGGCAAAAGCACACAATTCACTTCAATCAATCAAACAAAGGCATACAATCGATCTAACTATCGCCAAGTGCTCGGACTACTATATTTACATGGTGGACTACTACTACTGATGAGGTGGTCTACTAGAAATATTCTACGGTTGTAGACTCCATGATATCTGCTCCTGCTTCATCAACATAGTCATCATCGCTACTATCTTGTTCCGAGTCGGTGCTGTCAATGATGATGTAGTCTTCCGGGCTAATCTCCTTGGGTTCTTCATCTTCATCTATGGGCATAGGGCCTCCCATAAATACCGCTATCTTCATAGTTAGGTCGGCATTCTTATCCACCAATACTTCAATTTCTTCTTCATAATCTTCACGTGTAGCCTTGAGTTCTTCCTCCAGTTCCTTGATTCTAGTCTTAGCCTTCTTCAGATCTATCATGTCAGCGCACATATGATTCTCCTGTCGTCGAATGTGCTGGTTTAACTCCTGGATAAAAGCTGCGATTGATCTATCCTTCCTGGTGCTAATCATCTCCCAGTGTTCATCTCAGAGCCCACAAATCTGGTAGATAGTATCCTTGAGATCCTTGCGGTAGACTTCTCCAATGCGTCCCATGGCGATGTGAGATGCCATACTCTTTCCTAGACTCCAAGTTGGTGCGTCAAAAGAAAACTCTATGGGCTCAGTGACTGGCATGAACGTCCTTCCTGGAACTTGAACTTGAATCATCCAGCGCTCTTCTTCAGGTAAAGTGGCGTTGTAGATTCCCGTGAAGCTTGGTACTCCTATGTTCAGGTATCTAGTGACTTCCTTCAAGTGGCGTCCAAAGGGTGTATCTTCATCTGGTTGTGTGAACTTGTTCCTTGCATCCGCCATCCTAAAGAGTAGAAAAGATGATAAGTCAAAAGAGAAGAGAGTGGGTAGTGATCTAGGTCTTTAGCTTAGTGGTCGTGTCCTACAGTCAGCGTGTGCTCTGATACCATCTCTGTAGCGACCAGACCTCAAATAGTCTGATCTCTGTGCTCCGGTGTCATCCCTGGATCAGTAATGCTGACACCACACAATACTCTGAGGATTTATAGCAGAGTAGCAATCACACACTTCTTACATCGAGTGTCTCAAAAGAGAACTTATTACAATAAATATGGCTTAAGGCCATCTAATAACGATAATAGCGGAAGGCTTGGAAGATAAGTGAGTCCATCAACTCCAACGGCATCACTGAGTATAGAACCACGACCTAAAAACTCCTTAATCATCGTCTGAAAAGTCTGCAACATTAACGTTGCAGCCCGAAAACGGGTCAACACATGGAATATGCTGGCAAGGTAACACATAGAGAGTAATGGAATGAAACAGCTATACTATATGCATATTTGGCTGGTGGAAAGCTCTATGGTTACAGTTTTTGCGTAAAGCCAATTTTTCCCTACTTCAAAGGAATAAATTTAATTACTATCATGGTGGTTGTTAAACATTGAGAATGGTTGACAGCATTCTCAATCCCAATTAAAGTAACATCATTAAACCCAACAAAATTAACTTTAGAGTAACATGTTGAGATTCACATGAAAATCCAAGTACTAGATACTCAAGATGTCCATAACCGGGGACACGGCTAACCATGATTAGTTTATTACACTCTGCAGAGGTTTGCGCACTTTTCCCCACAAGACTCGATCGCCTTCGTTTGGTTTCTCGCACTACAGGGTGTTTGAGAAGACGGATGACCGAGACATAGTCTTTCAGAAGCGCTAGCACCTTACGATCGGGTAGACCGTACCACCTACATCCCCTACATCTGCTAGTCTACTATTGTAAGAGTTCGCACAACTTAGTCAACTATGCCAGAGCCCATAATGGCTTGTGGCTGCACACGGAAGTTTCTAGTATGAATAATCTCATGATCCCTTTGAGCCTGGGTGGCGGTCCAAAAGAAAAACAGACAAGTCCTGGAAACCCCAGGTGCCTCAATCCACCCAGATGTGTATTTAAGTTGCCACCTTAGATAAACCTTTAATTATCAATCTCACATCTGTCATGGATTTCACTCACTCAATCCACGTCTACTAGCATAGCATGGCATAATAAGCAAACGTAGAAGTAACTCCCAAAGGTTTGATAATAAACAGGTAATAGGTACTACCTCATCTACTTCCCATCCCACAATTTAATTAGATCCTAATCATGCAATGTGTGAGAATTGATCTAATGCAATAAAACTGGGTTGTAGAAAAAGGTATGATCAAAGTGTTACTTGCCTTGCTGATGATCCGCGAAACCTAGAGATTCAAAGTAACAGGCGGCGCACTCCGGGTATTCTATCGCAGACAAACAAACAAGCATACAATAAGTACTCATCTAATGCACAGGTAAAACTCAAATAGAAATCTAACCAGAAAGTTCAACTTAAGAACCCTGGTTTGCAAAAAGAATCAAATCGAACGAAGCAAAAGAAATTAAACGGCGAAAGAAAACAACTCCGTTCTAGTAATCTGGATCTAGGGCAAATTTTACAGTAGCAAAAACTTGTTTAAGTTGATTATTCGGAAAGAGGGTTTCGAGATGAAACTCCAGGCGCTTGAATCGCCTGATTCCGATAAACGAGCGAAAAGTTATACTAAAACGAAAATCGGATCAGAAATCGCGATCAGAAAATAACCGTGAAAAACCCGACGAAAAAGAAAAATGATGAAAAGATTTTTTTTTACGGCACGGAAAACAAGGCGGCGGCGAACCTCGGGCGGCGCGCTGCTCCGACGAGTCGGCGGCGAGGCGGCGGCGGCGGGTGGCGGCGGCGGCTAGGGTTAGGGTTTCGGGGCTGGGCGGCTGGGCTCTCTCTCGAGCCGGGGCGGCGGCTTATAAAGCCTCGGCCCGCGGTGTCCTGGCCGAGTACGGCCCATAGTCGGTACCGCGTTTTTTTTAAATAATTCCGCTCAGAAGAAAAAAAAGAAATACTAAACGGACTCCAAAAATCATGAAATAAATTTTCCCAGGTTTCTAAAATCAAGGCCGATAAAGTGAACATTTATCTTGGCCCAAACTACAACTTTGAAAAACACGCATTTTTCCTAAATTCAAATAAAAATACCGAAAAACTCCAAAATAAATCTTATTTGATTTTTTTATTAAATCCTCAATATTTCTATATTTTGGGAAAGTCATTTTATTCCCTCTCTCATATTTTTTTAATAGTAATAATTGATGATAAAATAAATAAAATCAAATGATCCTGTTTACATAATTTGAGAAAACTCATATATGTAAATAACGAAATCCCCAACTCTCTCCGTGGGTCCTTGAGTTGCTTAGGATTTTCTAGGATCAAAACCAAAAGCAAAATAAAATATGATATGCATGATGACCTAATGTATAACATTCCAAATTGAAAATTTGGGATGTTACAAGCTAGCACCTTGCCCGGAGCCCTCACAGGAAGATAAAGGGGGGAATAAAGAGGGCAAAAGCGGGCCTCCACCGCTACCTATTCCGACCGAGGGAACGGGCGCCTCCGTGAGGGAGGATAACCAAGGGGAGGAATCTGACATTCTCTCACCCCGGGGAAGGAAAAGGACTACCCCTGAAGATCCGTAAACCAAGGTTCCCAAGCGGGAGAAGAAGTCTCCACCAGAGGGTCCTGCCTTGGAGGGTGCTCTTGCCGCACAAAGTCCGCGCGGGGATATCCCCTCTAACGAGGTGTAAGTAATCAAAAAGTACTTTAATAGTGAAGATATACTACTTTACCTCTGAGGAAAATAACCGAAGCATCTATCTTGCAGTTCGGAACTTAGCCTTTCTCAGCAGAGCTCATCTTCAGGGGATCTTCTTCCCGAGATGATGGAGAGCGAAACGCCTCCCCCGCTCAAGAAGCGGGCGACCCTGAAGTGTCGTCACAGAGGGCCTCTCCGGATCCAGTGAGGCCAAAAGATAATCCTATAGTCACCCGAAGTCCCCAGCGTCCGGCTCTTGAAGAGAGCAAACAAAAGAGTCCGGCACCGTTTGGTATGCGGTCGGACATACTGAGGGAGCTATTGGAGCAAGCGGCCATCTCAGAAGGACACCGTATGTTAATGGGTACGGTGATGGAAGGAATTTCGTCCACCGAAAGTGGATTGCATGAAGCCTTTATGAGTCTACTGACGGGCTTTGAGGTACGTGAAATGATACTTTTTGATAGTACCGCACATTTTTAGGTGTGCCCTATGTAGATAGTAGCCCCTGAGACTCTGGTTGTCGTCGAGAATGGCAGCGAACAGAGGATCGTAGTCCCAGGTAATAACCAAACCACCTTTATGTGCAGGTGGTAGAAACTCCGGTGGCTAGCCGGACTAATGAATTTGCCGAACTAAAGCGGCAACTGGATGCGACAGATGCCGACATCGATCTTGTTAACAAGCGGCTTGACGAGGCACAGGGTAAGTAATGTTTTCTAGTGAATGTCACATAGTAAGAGCAGCATGATGCCAGTATCTTTAATATGTTGTGACTGCAGATGGAGCTGCCACCGTGGAGACCCTTCCGGCGGAACTTGCCCGAGCCAAAGAACAAGCAAAGAGTAGTAATGTGGCTGCTTTGAAGGCGGCCGAAGAGTTGAGGGCCGAGAAGGCCGCGCATTGCAAGAGCAAAGAGAAAATGGCCAAGATGGTTGTAAAGTTAAAAGACACTGCCGACCGTTGCCAGTTCCTTGAAGAAGAAAACCGAGTGAAGGCGACAGACCTTGAAAAGGCCACGATGGCGACCAAAGACACCCGCTCTGCTATGAGAGCGAAAAAGGAGGAGCTGCATGAAGCCGGGGATATTGCGGCTGGGAAGCCCTTTATGCTGCGGAGGAAGTTCGGAGATCCATGGTATGCCCCTCTGGATCGGCTGTAGAGTTCGGCAGACGCATATATGGACTTGGCGGCGAGCGCTGTCGATGCGGCCCAATACTTCCGAGATCAAACAGATCGTGAAGTGGACAAGCTATTCTGGTCACAGTTTAATGTTCCAGAGCATCCGCTTCCACTAACTGATCAACTTGCCGAGTGGGCCGAACTCAATAGATTGTCCGGCCTCGCCATAAGGTCCGTTGTAGATCATCTGTGGCCGGAAAAGCCGAAGCCGAACAGCTATTTCAGCTTAGTGCAGCAGTTCCTTGGTGCGGTGTCGCGCATCAATGCGATGAAGAGGGCAGCGTGCATAGAAGGCTCGCGGATGGCCCTTGCCCGTGTCAAAGCATACTGGGCGGAGATGGATGCTACCACTATTGCGGCGCAGGGTTCGGCCATAGGCCGAGTGGCTGCCGAGCACTATTTCGGAGAAGTTCTCGAGGGTTCTCGTTTGATAGAGGCCCAGTGCTCGAAGAATATTATGTTTGAGCGACATATATTCCCATTGTAAACACAATGTTTTTATGAAATTTATTAAGGTTGTATTTATACTTTTGCCTGAAAGTAATATGATGCCTCATGTGTGGCCGTTTATGTATATATGTATATAACCTGAAAGATTGCAGTCGTCGGCTTCAACCCCCACGCACATAATGCGGAGGTGTTCGCAGAAGACATGTGTTCACACTTAACCCAACGTCTTGGTCCTATTGAGGAGGAGATAGCGCAGGAACGAGGCAACCGGACTATAATGATTTAACACTTTCACTTAGCCATAGGAGTTTGACAGTGGGGCTACTATATAGCCCCTGGTGGGTCCGCACTCTCTCGAATTCGGGGTGCATACATGCCTGGCTGGGAAACGGCCCTTCGTTAAGGCGGAGGAATTCTAACATTCTGATGGGTCATCGAGTGGTTGACCAGTCTCACGCTATATCATGACAGTCAATTTTCGGCTTTCTCTACTGAGGTGCTCGTCCGCATGAACCGCGGCACAATCGCAGTAGTTCTCCTAGTGCTACCTTAGACGATAGAGCGGAACGTAAGGTACCAAAACATAGGAGCTGGGCAAACCCAACATTTGACCAAAGACATGATTCGGAGTTGATGCATATAAGGCCAAACTCACGACGCCGAACACTCCCTAAGGTATTCAGTCTTTATGGTATAAACCGGGCCTAAACAGTGCCCATTGTAAGAATCCCTTGGTGTCCAGGTACGTCCATTATTCTGACGTGGCCACATGCCAAGACGCCAGCATCCTTCTCAATGGTACTGAGAATTCGAGGGATGTGTATCAACAAGAGACAGTAAGAAAGGTTTACGCAGGGTCTTAATCTAAAAAGAATCCTTGGAACGGGTCCCTGCTGCACGTCTGCGCCTATGTCTCTATTGTGCCGTATCCTGGACGGGTGTAGCATGATGGTTATCTGTAAAAGAGAGGAACTTAGGTGAAAAGTTGTCGTGCAAAAAGGTGGGTTTAAAGAAACCATGTATAATTCAAGATGAGTAAAAATTGCCACTTGTCAGCGCACGTTGAGCCCCTTGTATTAGTAATAGGGGTGTGGCCATCAGACCTCTATGAATTACAAATAGCTGCGTCAGACTCGTCTAACCGTGTCCGTAGTCTTGACGACCTGTTGAATGCTTTAGTTGGTGAGGCTGTTTTAGTGTGCGGCTGTCGAGGCAGCCGCACTCTCTTCGGCGTGCAGGGATCGCTCAATATTTCCACTTATTGTAATGATGCCACACGGACCGGGCATCTTAAGCGTGAGGGAAGCATAATGAGGTATTGCATTAAAGCGAGCGAAAGCTTCGCGTCCAAGTGGTGCTTGATAGGCACTTTGGAACGGAGCAATGTGGAAGGTTAAATTTTCGCTACGGAGGTTATCGGGGAAGCAGAATATAACATCTAGTAGCAGGGAGCCTGTGCAATGAGCCCCTGGGCCTGGCGTTACTCCTTTAAAGGTAGTATTGTTGTGGCAAATTTTCATTGGGTATATCCCCATTTTGCGGATTGTGTCCTGATATATCAGGTTTAGACTGCTGCCACCGTCCATCAGGACTCGTGTGAGGTGGTATCCGTCAATTACTGGGTCTAATACCAAGACAGCCCATCCGGCACGCTGGATACTTGCTGAGTAATCCCGATGATCGAAAGTGATCGGTTGAGACGACCAGCGCCAGGACTCCGCGGTGATAGGCTCTTGGGCATATTTCTCTGGGAGTGCCGCTTTGTTTCTCCCCTTGGTCACGTGTAACACGTTTACTGTTTTGACTTCTGGTGGAAATTTCTTTTGTTCCCCGGTGTCTTGCTTGAGAGGCTCATCCTCGTCTTCGCTTGGTGTATCCTCCCCCTTGTGTACGGCGTTGAGCTTGCCGGACTGCTTGAAGACCCAACATTCTCTATGGGTATGATTAGCGGGTTTACCAGGGGTGCTATGGATCTGGCATATTTGGTCCAGAATTTCGTTGAGGCAGGACAGTTCACCTCTGGCGCCTTTAGAGGGTGGCTTTTGCTGATCTGGCCGAGAGCTTCTGAATCTGGCATTTACCGCCGTGCTCTTCGGGTTGTCTTCTTTATTCCGGCGCTTACTATTTTTGTTGCGTCATGATTCCCGTTTCCATCTCTAACTTCGGATGTACTTGGGTCGCTGGTGCTGCATCTGGCTAACCAGTTGTCCTCCGCGCAAAAGCGGGTAATGAGGCTTGTTAATGCTTCCATTGTTCTCGGATTTTCTTGGCCGAGGTGTCTGGCAAGCCATTCGTTGCGGACGGTATGCTTAAAAGCTGCCAAGGCTTCGGCGTCCGGACAGTCGACTATTTGGTTCTTTGTAGTAAGAAACCTATTCCAAAGCTTTCGGGCTGACTCTCCGGGCTGTTGAGTTATATGACTCAAATCGTCCGCATCCGGAGGTCGGACATAAGTCCCTTGAAAATTCGCCCGAAAAGCGTCTTCGAGCTCTTCCCAGCTTCCAATGGAGCTTTCGGGGAGGCTTTTAAGCTAGTGCCGAGCTGGCCCTTTGAGTTTGAGGGGTAAATACTTAATGGCGTGGAGATCATCTCCTTGAGCCATATGTATATGGAGGATATAGTCCTCAATCCAGACCCCAGGGTCTGTTGTTCCGCCGTATGCCTCTATGTTTACGGGTTTAAATCCCTCTGGAAATTCATGGTCCAGCACCTCGTTGGTGAAACATAGGGGGTGTGCGGCACCCCTATATCTGGGTGTACCGTGGTGTTCGGATGTTTGTTGTGTTGCATCGTATGCTGGAGCGCGCTTGCGTGGTCCATAGATGGATCTGGTTGTGCCATCCTTTTGATGCGAGCCCTCGCGTGGGTCGCGTATTGGCTCATGTTCGGCGTTGTTTGCCACTCTATGTTGGCCGTGAGGTCATCTATCCGGCCAGATGGCCGTTTTAATTTTTGGCTGCGAGGGATCTAAGGCCTCCTCATCAAATTCAGGTAGCAACTTCCGCTTCGGGTAGCTCTTGGTGTGGCGATTACCGCCGTACTTCGCTGCTGTGTTGAGTACATTACTCCATCTGATTCTGAGTGTGTCTTGCGCAGCTTTGAGCCTTTGCTTCTGCTTTTTTAGACTCCTCGCGGTAGCAACAAGCCTTTGATGGGTCTGTTGCTCCGGGTGTCTGTCCGGTGTGATGTCGTCCAGACTATTATCTTTGACAGAGTCGGGTTGTTCGGTTTGATTCTCTGTCTTGCCGTGATCCGGCGATGGTTCATCCTGCTCTAAGGCTGGGTTTATATGATCGTTGTTTCTGCCGAGGCGGTATTTGGAGTGGCGCTTACGCCGCCGCTTTGACTGCTTCTCGAGGGGACAAGCCTTTGTTGCGTCCTTCCGTTCCTCGTCATCGTTATCTTTTGGTGTGTCCACCATGTATACGTCATGTGATGAAGTGGGCATCCAGTGCCCTGTGGGAAGTGGTTCCTGTTCGTCTCCTGCATCGTCGTCCATACCGTCGATGTCTACGGAGTCGAGGTCGAGCATGTCGGTTAAGTCATCGACAGTGGCTACTAAGTGGGTGGTGGGTGGCCGGCAAATTTCTTTGTCATCCGCATCCCAATCCTGCCAGACATAGTTCGGCCAGGATCCTCCTGACAAGGAGAGAGAGACCTTAATGAGTTCAGTACGTCTCCGAAGGGCGAGTGCCAAAGAGTATCCGCGGAGGTAAACTCCATGATTGGCGCCCAATTGGATTCAATAGGAACGGGCGCAGGTGGTTCAGAGTCCATGGCCGGAGAAGAATCCGGCAGTTTAGCAACACGGCTCTCGTGAAGGGTAAGGTCGATGTTCGGCTCGATCGCCGCTGAGGGTAAGGCCTCCGTGGTGGGGTCCATCCACCCGTCCATGGATGGCGCATCTGGGTCCGAATTGAGGGTCGGAGTGGCTGCCGGTGCGATTTCCTGAACACTGTCTGATGGTAGAGCTAAATCGTACTCATCGTGACCGCGTGACGCACAAGGCAGAGGCTTGAATCCGTCGAAGATCAAGTCTCCGCGGATATCGGCCGTGTAGTTTAAGCTTCCAAACCTGACCTGATGGCCAGGGGCGTAGCTTTCAATCTGCTCCAGATGGCCAAGCGAATTGGCCCACAGTGCAAAGCCGCCAAATACAAAAATTTGTCCGGGGAGAAAAGTCTCACCAGGACTACATTGCTATCGATGATCGTAGGAGCCATCAAGCCTAACGGCGACAACACAGAGGAACTCTCAATGAAAGCACCAATGTCAATGTCAAAACCGGCGAATCTCGGGTAGGGGGTCCCGAACTGTGCGTCTAGGCGGATGGTAACAGGAGGCAGGGGACACGAAGTTTTACCCAGGTTCGGGCCCTCTTGATGGAGGTAAAACCCTACGTCCTGCTTGATTAATATTGATGATATGGGTAGTACAAGAGTAGATCTACCACGAGATCAGAGAGGCTAAACCCTAGAAGCTAGCCTATGGTATGATTGTATGTTATCCTATGGACTAAAACCCTTCGGTTTATATAGACACCGAAGAGGGCTAGGGTTACACAAGGTCGGTTACAAAGGAGGAGATATACATATCTGTATTCCCTAGCTTGCCTTCCACGCCAAGTAGAGTCCCATTCGGACATGAGACGAAGTCTTCAATCTTGTATCTTCATAGTCTAACAGTCCGGCTGTCCGGAGACCCCCTAATCCAGGACTCCCTCAGTGGGACTCTCCTTTGCGTGGAAGGCAAGCTTGGCAATTCGGATATGTAGATCTCCTCCCTTGTAACCCTATCCCCCTCCAGTGTCTATATAAACCGGAGGGTTTAGTCTGTAGGACAACAACAATCAGAATCATAGGCTAGCTTCTAGGGTTCAGCCTCTACGATCTCGTGGTAGATCAACTCTTGTAATACTCATATCATCAAGATCAATCAAGCAGGAAGTAGGGTATTGCCTCCATCGAGACGGCCCGAACCTGGGTAAACATCGTGTCCCCTGCCTCCTGTTTCCATCTGCCTTAGACGCATAGTTCGGGACCCCCTACCCAAGATCCGCCGGTTTTGACACCGACATTGGTGCTTTCATTGAGAGTTCCACTGTGTTGTCACCATAAGGCTTGATGGCTCCTTCGATCATCGGCAACAATGCGGTCCAGGGCGAGGTTTTTATCCCCGGACAAATCTTCGTATTCGGCGGCTTCGTACTGCGGGCCAACTCGCTTGGCCATCTAGAGCAGGTCGAGAGCTACGCCCCTAGCCATCAGGTCAGGTTTGGAAGCTTAAACTATACCGCCGACATCCGTGGGGACTTGATCTTCGACGGATTCGAGCCCATGCCAGGTGCGCCGCATAGTCTCCGCGAGCATGACTTAGCTCTGCCACCGGACGGTTTCGGGAGATCACACCTGTGGCTACTCCGGCCCTCGACCCGGAACAGATCGTGCCATCCGAGGATGGGTGGATAGAACCCGCCATGGAGGCCGCACACTCAGCGCGATAGAGCCGAATACTAACTTCACCTCCTATGAGACCTGTGTTGCCGGACCCTTGGATTCGTCCCCAGCCACAGGTTCCGAACCGCTTGCGTCCGTGCCTATTGAATCTGATTGGGCACCGATCATGGAGTTTACCTTCGCGGATATCTTTCAGCACTCGCCCTTGGGCGACGTGCTAAATTCAGTAAGGTCCCTCTCGTTGTCAGGAGACCCTTGGCCGAACTATGTCCGGCTTGAGTGGGAAGCGGACGATGAAGAAATTCATCCCCCACCCACCACCCACTTAATAGCCACTGTCGACGACTTAACCGACATGCTTGATTTTGGCTCTGAAGACATCGACGGTATGGATGATGATGCATGAGAAGAACAGGAACTACCACTCACAGGGCGCTGGACAGCCACTTCATCACACGATATATACATGGTGGATACACCTAAAGAAAACAATGACAAGGAACGGAAGGATGCAGCAGAGGGTAATCCCCTCGAGAAGCAACCAAAGCGACGACATAGGCACCACTCCAAATCCCACCTCGGCAAAAACAGTGATAACAGCGCGGGAAGGAATAATACCTCAGCCGACTCCAAAGCTAACGACATGGACCCAGCGATAGAGTAGGATGAACCAGCGGACGTCGAACACAGTACAGAGCCATTGCCTGATCACGGCGACAACGAGGGTAAAGCTCACCAACCTGTCTCCGGAGAGGAGAACAGTCCGGACGACGATGCACACATCATCCCAGAAAGGCACTTAGAGCAAGAGAACCTCCATAGAAGGCTTATTGCCACCGCGAGGAGTCTAAAGAAGCAGAAGCAAAGGCTTAAAGCCGTGCAAAACACACTGAACAATAGATGGAACAAAGTGCTCGACACTGAAGAAAAGTACAGTGGCCACACAAAGAGCTATCCAAAGCGCAAGCTGCTGCCTCACTACAACAAACACCCCCCTACAGCAACACATGTCTAGCAACGACGATACCACAATGTGTTGTTTGATTGAATCCACCTTCCCCACTTAGCGCTAACCTCCACGTAGCCACCTCCATCTCTTCCCACCTCCATCTTTTTTGCGCTGTCAATGCTCGCGCACGAAGGGGGAAATCTCCTTGCCTTCGTTAAGAAAAATCGGGAGACAAAGCCAGTAGCCTCCCACCGCCGCCCCGGCCCCGCCCTCGCCCCCTCGCCCTCGGCCGCCTACCCCCGTTCCTCCAGCAAGATCGCCTCCCTCGCCACCTCCCACCGCCGCCGCCCCCGCCCCATCTCCCTCGGCCGCCTGCCCCTGTTCCTCCTCCAAGCTCGCCTCCCTTGCCAATTTCTCCGCTCATCGAGGATGCATAATGCATCGTCGCCCATCCTCCTGTGTCGGGGTAGGCATCGGGGAAGGCATCGCCCCTGATGTTCCTCCGCGCGACTGGAGATGCAGACGCCGCGGCCGTTCTTCCGCGCGACCGGAGATGCAGACGCCACCGTTGTTTGTCCGCAGAGCCAGGAACAACGCAAGTACCGACAGACCCGCCCTCCTCAACTGCCGCATTTCAGTAAGTCTTGTTCTGTCCCTCCCGCATCTACAATTCTTTATCTGTATCCTGCTTTGTTCGGTTCAATTTATTCCTCAGAACCAATCAACACATGTCATTTGGATCCCTATAGGGATTGAATCCCTTGCATCAACTATTCCCCTTCATATGAATACTGTTCGGTAATGTACAGGGTTTGACAGGGGTTAATTATTATATCATGATGTCAGATAACAAAACACAGATTTTAAGTACACGTACTCTTCTTATTATAAAAAAGTCATGAATCAATGTGTATACATCCCAATTAATGCATCATCACATTGCTTTTTCTAGATAACCAACTGTATGTTTACCACGGTTATTGCTCGTATATATATATTCTCATTTATTAATGGTAAAGCAAAGGCTTATTTGCTTGTTGCTTCTCGGTTTAAATCTTCACTGCAAAGGCATTACACAGTTACTAAGAGCAGAGGAGAATTGGATATAATTCTGGAAATACTAAGTATCTTGGTAAGTATATTGGTAATCAACTATAATTAATACTATGTGGATTTCACAAATCTGGAAAACAAAAAAACCAAATGTATGCCCACAACAACTGATTAGTTGGTTAGGACAATTGGATAATTCAGCCTTACCTAGGATGTAGCAGGAAACTAGGACCAAGAACCGTCTCGATATAACCTATGTACCTGTGTCGCGGTCGCTGCCGTCGGAAGATGGCCGCCCCATCCTTGACACTTCTACCTCGCGGTGCAGACTCACATTGTTTCGTTCCTATCCAATCCATAACTTCTTTCTATGCATGGATGTGTAATGCAAGGAGAAGACCCTCTAGCCTCTCCGAGCGCTCGCCCAAGATAGCGCTACCGACAGCAACTACGCCATCATATCGTTGCCCACAGCCCCTTAAACCTCTCACCAACGTCTTCTTCCTCCCATCTTATCCTCGTCAAGGGGTGAAAGTGCCAGCTAGCGATTCTCTTACATCTTTTCTATATTTGGTGAGCGGATCTTCTAATTTTTTGCCCCCAACAATTTATTCCTCACAGAATTTGCATCACCCTTTGCCCTCATGCTCACCCTTGTTCATGTGGAGCTAGCAAATTTAAATTGGGCATGGAACAATCGTAAGTGCCATTACTTTACTGTTTGTACCTACAGTTCTGTTTCTTGATTTTCCTGTGTGATTACTTTACCTCGATCATTGATTTCAGGTGGCTCTTTTAAATTACAAGTGGATATAGAATGAGGTATCTGTGATATTTCAGGTTTTTTGTTCTTTCAATTGTTTTCCTCTTACCTCTAATGAATTTATTTATCATATAGCTCCTTTTGTTTCCTGACTGAACCACATGTGGAGCAGTGTGCGCTTGCCCCGTTGCATTACTATTTATAATAGGAAGATATTGTACCTTCTGCATTGTAACAAATAAATTCATGCCATGTGTGTTTGGCTCAGCTACCTTGGACTGTATACGTGATTTTTTTTGGAAATGTGTTGTCTAATACACAAATGCTTAACCATAGATTGTTTCTGCGCCCAACACAAGTGACCTCTTCTCAAGTTCGTTTTCTTTTCACAATTTTTGTTTAGTGAGTAACTACTCCATATTTGGTAACTTGAGTGTCCTCTTCTGACAACTGGATATTAGATGTCTCATTATGCCTGCACTCCCGATCATTCTAGCAATCAGGTATGCCTAATCTTTCTTTGAAATGACTACATGTTGTGTCCATGGAGCCATGTGTGACTCCCATGTGCGAGGTAATAAAATGCATCTCCGCAAGTAATGGCTAACTAATGATACCCTTGATCTTACATGCTATTTGACTACTATATGTGTCACGTGACTTGGTTTGAGCACTGCCTTGGTTCCTAAAAACAGTTTAGATGTTCCTCGTATGCTTAAATTTGGCTATAGTTGAAATGAAATCTCCTAGCTATAAGATAACATAGTATACAGAATGTTCTACAGTAGATTAGATGGGGTGATGATCTACTTTTTTTCTTTCTTCGTGCATTCAGTTTGGTTGCCTCTCGCCAAGTTTGATTGGAGAGAAGATGTGACCATGAGTTGATAACTCCACATGTCCCAAATCTAATGATGCTTTTTTCGTGTTGCTTCTGCAGGTTCTGAGAATCTTATTCATGGATCAGGAAATTATAATTGTGAATTTGTAGTTCTCAGGTAACTACGAAGTTTTGCGTGATGTAGATTATTTAAGGATTTTCAAGTTGCTCCCACTGAGATTTTCTCCTAATACACCATAGCAAGCATGGCTAATGAATCATCCCAAGCTGAGTAGTATAGGAGTAATGTGATGAAAAGCTAATTAGTTAAGAGACCACTTGAAAATGGAGATGTGCAATTTTCTAGTAATTGGTCCTATTGGTTACCTACTTGTCATTAGCCTTGCTGAATTCATCTCCTCTTGTTGGTATAATATGATGTGAAGGAAATATGCCCTAGAGGCAATAATAAAGTTATTATTTATTTCCTTATTTCATGATAAATGTTTATTATTCATGCTAAAATTGTATTAACCGGAAACATAATACTTGTGTGAATACATAGACAAACCAAACGTCACTAGTATGCCTCTACTTGACTAGCTCGTTAATCGAAGATGGTTATGTTTCCTAACCATAGACATGTGTTGTCATTTGATTAACGGGATCATATCATTAGGAGAATGATGTGATTGACATGACCCATTCCATTAGCTTAGCACTCGATCGTTTAGTATGTTGCTATTGCTTTCTTCATGACTTATACATGTTCCTATGACTATGAGATTATGCAACTCCCGTTTACCGGAGGAACACTTTGTGTGCTACCAAACGTCACAATGTAACTGGGTGATTATAAAGGAGCTCAACAGGTGTCTCCAAAGGTGAATGTTGGGTTGGCGTATTTCGAGATTAGGATTTGTCACTCCGATTGTCGGAGAGGTATCTCTGGGCCCTCTCGGTAATGCACATCACATAAGCCTTGCAAGCATTACAATTAATGAGTTAGTTGCAAGATGATGTATTACGAAACGAGTAAAGGGACTTGCCGGTAATGAGATTGAACTAGGTATTGAGATACCGACGATCGAATCTCGGGCAAGTAACATACCGATGACAAAGGGAACAACGTATGTTGTTATGCGGTCTGACCGATAAAGATCTTCGTAGAATATGTAGGAGCCAATATGAGCATCTAGGTTCCGCTATTGGTTATTGACCGGAGACGTGTCTCAGTCATGTCTACATTGTTCTCGAACCCGTAGGGTTCGCACGCTTAAGGTTTCGATGACAGTTATATTATGAGTTTATGAGTTTTGATGTACCGAAGGAGTTCATTGTCCCGGATGAGATCGGGGACATGACGAGGAGTCTCGAAATGGTCGAGACATAAAGATCGATATATTGGATGACTATATTCAGACATCGGAAAGGTTCCGAGTGGTTCGGGTATTTTTCGGAGTTTCGGGGAGTTACGGGAATACGGGAGAAGAAGTATATGGGCCTTATTGGGCTTTAGGGGAGAGGGAGAGGCAGGCCCCCCCCCCAAGGCCTAGTCCGAATTGGACTAGGGGGAGGGGTTGCGCCACCTCCTTCCTTCTCTTCCCTCTTCCCCTTCCTTGACTCCTACTCCTACTACATGGAAGGACTCCTAGTTGGACTAGGAAAGGGGGAATCCTACTCCCGCTGGGAGTAGGACTTCCCTAGGGCGCGCCATAGAGAGGGCCGGCCCTCTCCTCCTCCACTCCTTTATATACGGGGGCAGGGGGCACCCCATAGAGACACAAGTTGATCCACGTGATCATATTCTTAGCCGTGTGCGGTGCCCCCTTCCACCATAATCCTCGATAATATTGTAGCGGTGCTTAGGCGAAGCCCTGCGACGGTAGTACATCAAGATCGTCACCACGCCGTCGTGCTGACGGAACTCTTTCCTGACACTTTGCTGGATCGGAGTCCGGAGATCGTCATCGAGCTGAACGTGTGCTAAAACTCGGAGGTGCCGTAGTTTCGGTGCTTGATCGGTCGGGTCGTGAAGACGTACGACTACATCAACCGCGTTGTGCTAACGCTTCCGCTGTCGGTCTACAAGGGTACGTAGATCACACTCTCCCCTCTTGTTGCTATGCATCACCATGATCTTGCGTGTGCGTAGGAAATTTTTTGTAATTACTACGTTACCCAACAGTGGCATCCGAGCCTAGGTTTTATGTGTTGATGTTATATGCACGAGTAGAACACAAGTGAGTTGTGGGCGATATAAGTCATACTGCTTACTAGCATGTCATACTTTGGTTCGGCGGTATTGTTGGGCGAAGCGGTCCGGACCGACATTACGCGTACGCTTACGCGAGACCGGTTCTCCCGACGTGCTTTGCACAAAGGTGGCTAGCGGGTGACAGTTTCTCCAACTTTAGTTGAACCGAGTGTGGCTACGCCTGGTCCTTGCGAAGGTTAAAACAACACCAACTTGACAAACTATCGTTGTGGTCTTTTATGCGTAGGTAAGAACGGTTCTTGCTAAGCCCGTAGCAGACATGTAAAATTTGCAACAACAAAGTATAGGACGTCTAACTTGTTTTTGCAGGGCATGTTGTGATGTGATATGGTCAAGACGTGATGAGATATAAGTTGTTGTATGAGATGATCATGTTTTGTTGAAGTTATCGGCAACTGGCAAAATCCTTATGGTTGTCTCTCTATTGCATAAGATGCAAGCGCCCAATAATTGCTTTACTTTATCGCTATGCCATAGCAATAGTTGCAAGAGAAATTGTTGGCGAGACGACCACGTGACGACACATTGATATAGATCAAGATGATGGAGATCATGGTGTCATGCCGATGACGATAGAGATCATGACAGTACTTTGGAGATGGAAATCAAAGGCGCAAGATGATGATGGCCATATCATGTCACATATTTTTGATTGCATATGATGTTTATCTTTTATACATCTTATTTTGCTTAGTTTGACGGTAGCATTTTAAGATGATCTCTCACTAATTATTAAGAAGTGTTCTCCCTGAGTATGCACCGTTGCGAAAGTTCTTCGTGCTGAGACACCACGTGATGATCGGGTGTGATAGGCTCTACGTTCAAATACAACGGGTGCAAAACAGTTGCACACGCGAAATACTCAGGTTATACTTGACGAGCCAAGCATATACAGATATGGCCTCGGAACACGGAGACCGAAAGGTCGAGCGTGAATCATATAGTAGATATGATCAACATAGTGATGTTCACCAATGAAACTACTCCATCTCACATGATGATCGAACATGGTTTAGTTGATTTGGATCACGTGATCACTTAGAGGATTAGAGGGATGTCTATCTAAGTGGGAGTTCTTAAGTGATATGATTAATTGAACTTAAATTTATCATGAACTTAGTCCTGGTAGTATTTTTCAAATTATGTTGTAGATCATTAGCTCGCGTTGTTGCTTCCCTGTGTTTATTTTGATATGTTCCTAGAGAAAATTGTGTTGAAAGATGTTAGTAGCAACTATGCGGATTGGATCCGTGATCTGAGGTTTATCCTCATTGCTGCACAGAAAAATTATGTCCTTGATGCACCGCTAGGTGATAGACCTATTGCAGGAGCAGATGCAGACGTTATGAACGTTTGGCTAGCTCAATATGATGACTACTTGATAGTTTAGTGCACCATACTTAATGGCTTAGAATCGGGACTTCAAAGACGTTTTGAACGTCATGGACCATATGAGATGTTCCAGGAGTTGAAGTTAATATTTCAAGCAAATACCTGAGTTGAGAGATATGAAGTCTCCAACAAGTTCTATAGCTAAAAGATGGAGGAGAATTGCTCAACTAGTGAGCATGTGCTCAGATTGTCTGGGTACTACAATCGCTTGAATCAAGTGAGAGTTAATCTTCCAGATAAGATAGTGATTGACAGAATTCTCTAGTCACCATCACCAAGTTAGTAGAACTTCGTGATGAACTATAATATGCAAGGGATAATGGAAACAACTCCCAAGCTCTTCGTGATGCTGAAATCAACGAAGGTAGAAATCAAGAAAAACATCAAGTGTTGATGGTTGACAAGACCACCAGTTTCAAGAAAAGGGCAAAGGGAAGAAGGGGAACTTCAAGAAGAACAGCAAGCAAGTTGCTACTCAAGTGAAGAAGCCCAAGTCTGATCCTAAGCCTGAGACTAAGTGCTTTTACTGCAAAGGGACTGGTCACTGGAAGTGAAACTGCCCCAAGTATTTGGCGGATAAGAAGGATGGCAAGGTAAACAAAGGTATATTGGATATACGTGTTATTGATGTGTACTTTACTAGTGTTTATAGCAACCCCTCGGCATTTGATACTGGTTCAGTTGCTAAGAGTAGTAACTCAAAACGTGAGTTGCAGAATAAACAGAAACTAGTAAAGGGTGAGGTGACGATGTGTGTTGGAAGTAGTTCCAAGATTGATATGATCATCATCACACACTCCCTATACTTTCGGGATTAGTGTTGAAACTAAATAAGTGTTATTTGGTGTTTGCGTTGAGCATGAATATGATTTGATCATGTTTATTGCAATACGGTTATTCATTAAAGTCAGAGAATAATTGTTGTTATGTTTACATGAATAAAACCTTCGATGGTCATACACCCAATGAAAATAGTTCGTTGGATCTCGATCGTAGTGTTACACATATTCATAATATTGAAGCCAAAAGATGCAAAGTTAATAATGATAGTGCAACTTATTTGTGGCACTGCCGTTTGGGTCATATCGGTGTAAAGCGCATGAAGAAACTCCATACTGATGGGCTTTTGGAACCACTTGATTATGAATCACTTGGTACTTGCGAACCGTGCCTTATGGGTAAGATGACAAAAACACCATTCTCCGGTACAATGGAGCGAGCAACAAACTTGATTGGAAATAATACATACTGATGTATGCAGTCCAATGAGTGTTGAGGCTCGCGGCGGGTATCGTTATTTTCTGACCTTCATAGATGATTTGAGCAGATATGAGTATATCTACTTGATGAAACATAAGTCTGAAACATTTGAAAAGTTCAAATAATTTCAGGGTGAAGTGGAAAATCATCGTGACAAGAAAATAAGGTTTCTACGATCTGATCGCGGAGACAAATATTTGAGTTACGAGTTTGGTCTTCAATTAAAACATTGTGGAATAGTTTCACAAACTCATGCCACCTAGAACACCACATCATAATGGTGTGTCCGAACGTCGTAATCGTACTTTACTTGATATGGTGCAATCTATGATGTCTCTTACAGATTTACCGCTATTGTTTTGGGGTTATGCATTAGAGACAGCTACATTCATGTTAATAGGGCACCATCTAAATCCGTTGAGACGACACCGTATGAACTATGGTTTGGCAAGAAACCTAAGCTGTCGTTTCTTAAAGTTTGGGACTGCGATGCTTATGTGAAAAAGTTTCAACATGATAAGCTCGAACCCAAATCGGAGAAGTAAATCTTCATAGGTTACCCAAAAGAAAATGTTGGGTACACCTTCTATCACAGATCCGAAGGCAAGTTATTCATTGCTGAGAATGGATCCTTTCTAGAGAAGGAGTTTCTCACAAAAGAAGTGAGTGGGAGGAAAGTAGAAAACTTGATAAGGTAATTGTACCTTCTCCCTTATTGGAAAGTAGTTCATCACAGAAATCTGTTCTTGTGACTACTACACCAATTAGTGAGGAAGCTAATGATGATAATCATGTAACTTCAGATCAAGTTACTACCGAACCTTGTAGGTAAACCAGAGTGAGATCCGCACCAGAGTGGTACAGTAATCATATTCTGGAGGTCATGTTACTTGACCATGACGAGCCTACGAACTATGAGGAAGCGATGATGAGCCCAGATTCCACGAAATGGTTTGAGGCCATGAAATCTGAGATATGATCCATGTATGAGAACAAAGTATGGACTTTGATGGATTTGCCCGATGATCGGCAAGCCATAGAAAATAAATGGATCTTCAAGAGGAAGACAGACGCTGATAGTAGTGTTACTATCTAAAAACCTAGACTTGTCGAAAAAGGTTTTTTGACAAAGTTCAAGGTGTTGACTATGATGAAATTTTCTCACTCGTAGCGATGCTTAAGTCTGTCCAAATCATGTTAGCAATTGCCGCATTTTTATGAAATCTGGCAAATGGATAAACAAAACTACATTCCTTAATGGATTTAAAGAAGAGTTGTATATGATGCAACCAGAAGGTTTTGTCAATCCTAAAGGTGCTAACAAAATATGCAAGCTCCAGCGATCCATCTATGGACTGGTGCAAGCATCTCGGAGTTGGAATATGCGCTTTGATGAGATGATCAAAGTATATAGTTTTATACAGACTTGTGGTGAAGCCTGTATTTACAAGAAAGTGAGTGGGAGCACTACAGCATTTCTGACAAGTATATGTGAATGACATATTATTGATCGGAAATAATGTAGAATTATTCTGCAAAGCATAAAGGAGTGTTTGAAAGAAGTTTTTCAAAGAAAGACCTCGGCGAAGCTGCTTACATATTAAGCATCAAGATCTATAGAGACAGATCAAGACGCTTGATAAGTTTTTTCAATGAGTACATACCTTGACAAGATTTTATAGTAGTTCAAAATAGAACAGTCAAAGAAAGAGTTCTTGCCTGTGTTACAAGGTGTGAAATTGAGTAAGACTCAAAGCCCGACCAGGCAGAAGATAGAAAGAGAATGAAAGTCATTCCCTATGCCTCAGCCATAGGTTCTATAAAGTATGTCATGCTATGTACCAGATCTATTGTATACCCTACGCTGATGTTGGCAAGGGAGTACAATAGTGATCTAGGAGTAGATCACTGGACAGCGGTCAAAATTATCCCTACTGGAATAAGGATATGTTTCTCGATTATGGAGGTGACAAAAGGTTCGTCTTAAAGGGTTACGTCGATACAAACTTTGACACTGATCCAGATGATTCTAAGTCTCAATCTGGATGCATATTGAAAGTGGGAGCAATTAGCTAGAGTAGCTCCGTGCAGAGCATTGTTGACATAGAAATTTGCAAAATACATACGGATCTGAATATGGTAGACCCGTTGACTAAACTTCTCTCACAGGCAAAACATGATCACACCTTAGTACTCTTTGGGTGTTAATCACATAGCAATGTGAACTAGATTATTGACTCTAGTAAACCCTTTGGGTGTTGATCACATGACGATGTGAACTATGGGTGTTAATCACATGCTGATGTGAATTATTGATGTTAAATCACATGTCGATGTGAACTAGATTATTGACTCTAGTGCAAGTGGGAGACTGAAGGAAATCTGCCCTAGAGGCAATAATAAAGTTATTATTTATTTCCTTATTTCAAGATAAATGTTTATTATTCATGCTAAATATGTATTAACCAGAAACATAATACTTGTGTGAATACATAGACAAACCAAACGTCGCTAGTATGCCTCTACTTGACTAGCTCGTTAATCAAAGATAGTTATGTTTCCTAACCATAGACATGTGTTGTCATTTGATTAACAGGATCACATCATTAGGAGAATGATGTGATTGACATGACCCATTTCATTAGCTTAGCACTCGATCGTTTAGTATGTTGCTATTGCTTTCTTCATGACTTATACATGTTCCTATGACTATGAGATTATGCAACTCCCGTTTACCGGAGGAACACTTTGTGTGCTACCAAATGTCACAACGTAACTGGGTGATTATAAAGGAGCTCTACAGGTGTCTCCAAAGGTGAATGTTGGGTTGGCATATTTCGAGATTAGGATTTGTCACTGCGATTGTCGGAGAGGTATCTCTGGGCCCTCTGGTAATGCACATCACATAAGCCTTGCAAGCATTACAACTAATGAGTTAGTTGCAAGATGATGTATTATGAAACGAGTAAAGAGACTTGCCGATAACGAGATTGAACTAGGTATTGAGATACTGACGATCGAATCTCGGGCAAGTAACATACCGATGACAAAGGGAACAACGTATGTTGTTATGCGGTCTGACCGATAAAGATCTTCGTAGAATATGTAGGAGCCAATATGAGCATCCAGGTTCCGCTATTGGTTATTGACCGGAGACGTGTCTCGGTCATGTCTACATTGTTCTCGAACCCGTAGGGTCCGCACGCTTAAGGTTTCGATGACAATTATATTATGAGTTTATGAGTTTTGATGTACCGAAGGAGTTCGGAGTCCCGGATGAGATCGGGGACATGACTAGGAGTCTCGAAATGGTCGAGACGTAAAGATCGATATATTGGACGACTATATTCGGACATCGGAAAGGTTCTGAGTGGTTCGGGTATTTTTCGGAGTTCCGGGGAGTTACGGGAATACGGGAGAAGAAGTATATGGGCCTTATTGGGCTTTAGGGGAGAGGGAGAGGCAGGCCGCGTGCCCCCAAGGCCTAGTCCGAATTGGACTAGGGGGAGGGGCTGCGCCCCCTCCTTCCTTCTCTTCCCTCTTCCCCTTCCTTGTCTCCTACTCCTACTACATGGAAGGACTCCTAGTTGGACTAGGAAAGGGGGGATCCTACTCCCGGTGGGAGTAGGACTCTCCTAGGGCGCGCCATAGAGAGGGCCGGCCCTCCCCTCCTCCACTCCTTTATATACGGGGGCAGGGGCACCCCATAGAGACACAAGTTGATCCGCGTGATCATATTCTTAGCCGTGTGCGGTGCCCCCTTCCACCATAATCCTCGATAATATTATAGCGGTGCTTAGGCGAAGCCCTGCGACAGTAGTACATCAAGATCATCACCACGTCGTCGTGCTGACGGAACTCTTCCCCGACACTTTGCTGGATCGGAGTCCGGGGATCGTCATCGAGCTGAACGTGTGCTAAAACTCGGAGGTGTCGTAGTTACGGTGCTTGATCGGACGGGCCGTGAAGACGTACGACTACATCAAACGCGTTGTGCTAACACTTCCACTGTCGGTCTACAAGGGTACGTAGATCGCACTCTCCCCTCTCGTTGCTATGCATCACCATGATCTTGCGTGTGCGTAGGAAATTTTTTGTAATTACTACGTTACCCAACATGATGTTTGTATAATTTTTAGTAGTAAAGACAAGCTGATAGTTTTCACAATGTACATGCAAATTCGATACGTCGAAGGTGCTTGGTGTTTTGCTGATCAAAGATGAAAATAATAAATTGGTACACTAATATAGGTTGCGTAATCTTCAATGTTGTTTAATAAATTCATGTTAAATAAGTTTTTCTATTCAGATTATTAATTGCCTCACATCTATATATAAATCTACGTCATGGTTAATCACATTTGTACGGTGGCCATTTAAATTTTACTTCTCTATTAGCCTGATTTTCTCTACTGTAAGTTACTCACCTCATATTGTTGTTGTAGATCATTGAAATAAGTAGATGATGCATGACTCAGATGTTCATTGCAAGGTTAAGAATGGAGCTACTACAAGATAAATAGAATGCCATTTTAGGATCAATGTTTCAAATATTATAGTTTCACCTCTTGTAATGGATCATGTTCTTTGTAATGCAACGTAGTCGATTTAATATATGAGATCTGTAATCTTTGGATCATCTTCTTTGTAATGCAACATAGTCAATTTAATATATGAGATCTTTCGTTTTTTTCTATTGTGCCTCGTATGCACTATCGGCATTGACCTAATAATTGTGGATGACAATATATAAGATGTCATTAATTGTTCATGCTATCTAATGAAGCTTAAAGTTGTTGGAATGCTTCGTTACGTCCATTTAAAAATCCTTTTGTACAGGGTTGCCACCAACGCATATGAAGTGTTGTTGGTCTCTAGCTTTATATGTTGCTACCTAACAACGCTTCTACACGCTGTTTACCAACGGATGCATATATGTTGTTGTAGATCCTTCCAACGCCACCAAAAGCAACGGATACTAATCTGTTGGTGTAGACCTTAGCAACATATATATGGACATAAGACACCGCATTGATGCGTTGCTGTAGGGGGGTTCTTGTTGTAGTGCCTGAATTCGATGACGAGGCTTTCGAGCCCACACAGCCAAAAAATAATACGGCCGATCGGCCGGATCGACCACCCTGTGGCCGCGATAGGGTGGCTAACGATGTCGAGCATAAGTCAGTGCAGGGTTTACGTAAGGACTTGCACAAAAAAGCTGGTCTGACCAGGTCCATCTACGGATCTAGGAAGCGCGCTTCGGCACATAATCAAGACAGAACACTACAACCATCAGAACGCCATGGCACACCCAAATACAGGGGTGCTGCGCACCCCCTATGCTTCACCGATGAGGTGCTGGATCACGAATTTCCCGAGGGATTCAAACCCGTGAACATAGAGGCATACGACGGAACGACAGACCCTGGAGTCTGGATCGAGGACTTTATCCTCCATATCCACATGGCTCGCGGAGATGATCTCCACGCCATCAAATACTTACCCCTTAAGTTGAAAGGACCAGCCCGACACTGGCTGAAGAGCCTCCCTGAAAACTCAATTGGAAGTTGGGAAGAGCTTGAGGATGCTTTTAGGGCTAATTTTCAAGGGACCTATGTCCGACCTCCGGACGCAGACGATTTAAGTCACATAATTCAACAGCCCGGAGAGTCAGCCCGAAAGCTTTGGAACAGATTCCTCACTAAGAAGAATCAAATTGTCGACTGCCCGGACGCCGAAGCCTTAGCGGCTTTCAAACACAGTATCCGGGACGAATGGCCTGCCAGACACCTCAGCCAGGAAAAACCGAGGACAATGGCAGCCCTAACAAGCCTTATGACCCGCTTTTGCGCGGGCGAAGATAGTTGGCTGGCCCGTAGCGGCACCAGCGACCCAGGCACATCCGAAGTCAGGGATGGCAATGGAAAACCATGCCGCAATAAAAGCAAGTGTCGGTACAATGAAGACAGCCCAGACAGCATGGCGGTAAACGCCGGATTCAGGGGCTCTCGACCCGATCGACGGAAAAAGCCATTTAAAGGGAGCAGAGACGGACCGTCCAGCCTCAACAAGATTCTAGACCGATTATGTCAGATTCATGGCACCTTTTACAACCCGGAAAATCACACCAACAGGGAATGTTGGGTCTTCAAGCAAGCTGGCAAGCTAAACGCCGACCAGAAGGGGATGGCGACACCAAGCAAAGACGAGGATGAGCCTCGCCAGCCGAACACTGCGGGACAGAAAAAATTCCCACTAAAGGTCAAAATAGTGAACATGATTCACGTAATGAAGAGGAAGAGAAAACACACACTCCGAGACATATGCGTTGTAGAGCCCGTCACCCCCAAGTTTAACCCCTGGTCGGCCTGCCCGATCACCTTTGATCGTAAGGATCACCCGACTAGTATCTGGCACGGAGGATCGGCTGCCTTGGTACTAGACCCAATAATTGACGGATACCATCTCACACGAGTCCTTATGGACGGCGGCAGTAGTCTTAACCTGATATATCAGGACACAGTCTGCAAAATGGGGATAGACCCGACAAGAATCAACCAAACAAATACTAACTTTAAAGGAGTAATAGCAGGCCCAAAGGCCCGCTGCACGGGCTCTCTAATACTAGAGGTTGTATTCGGTTCTCCCGACAACTTCCGAAGTGAAAAGTTAACCTTCGACGCCGCTCCGTTCCGAAGCGGCTATCAAGCACTACTCGGAAGAATGGCCTTCGCTCGTTTTAATGCAATACCGCACTACGCTTATCTTAAGCTTAAGATGCCCGGTCCACGTGGCATCATCATAATTAGCGGAAATACTGAACGTCCCTTACGTGCGGAAGAATGTGTGGCGGCTTTGGCAGCTGAACACTAAGTGACCTCTCCAACCAGAATAAATGATCGGTCGTTAAGACCGCGGACACAGCTAGACGAGTCCGGCGCACCACTAGTTGTAGTAGCTCAAATAAACCTAAGGCTGGATCGATGGATATACCCCCATGGGTAGTGCTAGGGGCTTCCCACATGTAAAAAGGACTACAGTTCGACTTGATATTATTTAGATTGAATTTTAATGGTTTATTAAGAATAACCAATTTTTCACACGAAAACTTTCACCTAGGCTTTTCTCTCTTACAGATGATCATCGTGCTACACCCTGCCAGGATACGGCACAATGGACACACAGGCGCAGACGTGCAGCAGGGCCCCTTTCAAAGGTTTCTTTTTAGATTAAGACCCTGTGTAAACCTTTTTTACTGTCTCTTGTTGCTTCACACCCTCAGGTTACTCAACACAACCAAGAGGGATGCTGGCGTTATTGACATTTTCATCAAGTCAGACTAATGCACATACCTGGAAATTCAGGGCTTATTATCGAGGGCGTTACTCAGCCCGGTATGCATTAAAAGACCGAATACCTTAGGGCGTCGCGAGTTTGGCCTTATATGCATCAGCTCCGAATCATGTCTTTGGTCAATACTTGGGTTTGCCCGGCTCCCGTGTTTTGCTACCTTACGTTCCGCTCTATCGGCTAAGGTGGCACCGGGAGGACTACTGCGACTGTGCCCTGGTTCATCTGGATGAGCACCTTAGTAGAGAAAGCCGAAAACTGACTGTCATGATAAAGCGCGAGACTGGTCAACCACTCAAGGACTCAGCGGAAATCTTCGCGATTCCTCCGCATTAACGAAGGACCGGGTTCCCGGTCATGTATGTACGTGCACCGTATTCGGATAAGCGCAGAAGTACCAGGGGCTATATAGTAGCCCCACTGTCAAACTCCTATGGCTAAGTGAAAGTGTTAAAACAATATAGTCTGATTGCCTTGTTCGCCGCGCTATCACCTCCTTCATGGACCAAGACGTTGGATCAAGTGTGACTACGCGCTTTTCCGAACACCCCCGCGTTATATGCATGGGGGCTGAAGCCGACGAATGCAAACTTTCAGGTTATACACATATATCAAACGGCCGCATAGGAGGCATCATAATACTTTCAGGCAAAAGTATAGACACATCCTTTATAATCCAAATAGCATTGTTTTTACAATGGGGATACATGTCACTCTAACATAATACTCTTCGAGCACTGACCCTCTATTAAACGAGCGCCTTCTAGGACTTCTTCAAAATAGTGCTCGGTCGAGACCTGGCCTATGGCCAGACCCCGGTTCGCAATAGCGGTTGCATCCATCTCTGCCCAGTATGTCTTAACACGGGCAAGAGCCATCCGCGCACCCTCTATGCACGCCGACCTCTTCACAGCGTCGATATGTGATGTCTACTACACAACCTTCTTCTTGTAGACGTTGTTCGGCCTCCAAGTGCAGAGGTTTGTAGGACAATAGAAAATTTCCCTCAAGTGGATGACCTAAGGTTTATCAATCCGTAGGAGGCGTAGGATGAAGATGGTCTCTCTCAAGCAACCCTGCAACCAAATAACAAAGAGTCTCTTGTGTCCCCAACACACCCAATACAATGGTAAATTATATAGGTGCACTAGTTCGGCGAAGAGATGGTGATACAAGTGGTATATGGATGGTAGATAATAGTTTTTGTAATCTTAAAATATAAAAATACCAAGGTAACTAATGATAAAAGTGAGCACAAACGGTATTGCAATGCGTTGAAACAAGGCCTAGGGTTCATACTTTCACTAGTGCAAGTCCTCTCAACAATAATAACATAATTGGATCACATAACTATCCCTCAACATGCAACAAAGAGTCACTCCAAAGTCACTAATAGCGGAGAACAAATGAAGAGATTATGGTAGGGTATGAAACCACCTCAAAGTTATTCTTTCCAATCAATCCGTTGGGCTATTCCTATAAGTGTCACAAACAGGCCTAGAGTTCGTACTAGAATAACACCTTAAGACACAAATCAACCAAAACCCTAATGTCACCTAGATAATCCAATGTCACCTCAAGTATCCGTGGGTATGATTATACGATATGCATCACACAATCTCAGATTCATCTATTCAACCAACACATAGAACCTCAAAGAGTGCCCCAAAGTTTCTACCGGAGAATCACGACGAAAACGTGTGCCAACCCCTATGCATAGGTTCATGGGCGGAACCCGCAAGTTGATCAGCAAAACATACATCAAGTGAGTCACGTGATATCCCATTGTCACCACAGATACGCACGGCAAGACATACATCAAGTGTTCTCAAATCTTTAAAGACTCAATCCTATAAGATAACTTCAAAGGGAAAACTCGATTCATTACAAGAGAGTAGAGGGGGAGAAGAAACATAAGATCCAACTATAATAGCAAAGCTCGCGATACATCAAGATCGTATCACCTCAAGAACACGAGAGAGAGAGAGAGAGAGAGATCAAACACATAGCTACTGGTACATACCCTCAACCCCGAGGGAGAACTACTCCCTCCTTGTCATGGAGAGCACCGGGTCGATGAAGATGGCCACCGGAGAGGGATTCCCCCCTCCGGCAGGGTGCCGGAACGGGTCTAGATTGGTTTTCGGTGGCTACGGAGGCTTCTGGCGGCGGAACTCCCATTCTATTGTGCTCCTCGATCGTTTTAGGGTATATGGATATATATAGGCGGAAGAAGTATGTCAGCGGAGCCACGAGGGGCCCACGAGGGTGGAGGGCGCGCCCAGGGGGGTGGGCGCGCCCCCCTGCCTCGTGGCTTCCTCGTTGCTTCCCTTACGTGGACTCCAATTCCCCCGGGTTGCTTTCCTTCCAAAAATAAGTTCCGTGAAGTTTCAGGTCAATTGGACTCCGTTTGATTTTCCTTTTCTGTGATACTCTAAAACAAGGAAAAAACAGAAACTGGCATTGGGCTCTAGGTTAATAGGTTAGTCCCAAAAATCATATAAAATAGCATATAAATGCATATAAAACATCCAAGGTTGATAATATAATAGCATGGAACAATAAAAAATTATAGATACGTTGGAGACGTATCAATATGCGGTACAACACCAAGGAAACGTTGCACTAAACCAAAATAACTATTCGGCCTTGGCCCTTCCGGCCAAAGATGATCCACGACAGACTTCATGGCAAGCCCGGACAATCTATGGAGCTCCGCCCACTCAGCCATTTGCTCATTTAACAGCAGCGGACGCGTTAGAGCACTGAACTACAACCAGAACAACTTTTCCACTTTGTGATCTTTTGATCTTTGAAAAACGCAGTCGCATTAGCAGCACTCATTGCCAAGTCCGAATATGCATCTGCAGCACTCCATAATTGACCCAAAGGGGCATACTTCGGATCTCCGAACTTCGTCTGCAACAAAAAGGGCTTCCCAGCCGTGATATCTCCGGCTTGACGGAGATCCTCCTTCGCTGCTCTGATTTCAGAATGGGTTTCCTTGGCTGCTTCCACGAGTTTCTTCAGGTCAGCTGCTTTCGCTTGGCTTTCCTTTTCAAGAATCTCATACCGGTCGGCGGCATCCTTCAGCTCAATAGCCATCGTGGCTATTTTATCTTCGCTCTGGCGACGAGCAGCCTATTCGGCTCTTAACTCTTCGGCCGCCTTTAGGGCGGCCGCATCACTCCTCCTGGCTTATTCCTTGGCTCGGGCAAGTTCTGCCCGAAGGGTCTCCACGGCGGCAGCTCCATCTACAGTCACATCATATTATAGATACTAGCATCATGCTCCTCTTAATATTTGTTGACCACCCGAAAATACATACCCTGTGCCTCGTCAAGCCGCTTGTTCACGAGCGCGATGTCAGCATCTGCCGCGTCAAGTTGCCGGCTAAGTCCAGCAAATTCAGTAGTCCGGCCAGCCACCGGACCGTCAGCTACCTGCACATGAAAGCAGCGTGATCATTACCTGGGACTACGATCCACCGTTTGCCGCCTCGGGACATCAACCAGAGTCTCAGGGGCTACTATCTGTATAGAGCACACCTGGCGTGTGCGGTACCATCAAAAAAATTATACATTACTTTGCGTACCTCAAAGCCTCTTAGCAGACTCACAAAAGCTTCATGCAACCCACTTTTGGCGGACGAAATCCTCTCAACCACCGTACCCATTAAAGTACGATGTGCCTCTAAAATAGCCGCTTTCTCCAAAAGACTCATCAGTGCGCCCGGTTGCCCACCGGACAGTCCCGGACTCTTTCTGTTGCTCTCCATAGGAGACGAATATTCCGGACTTCGGGTGTCCGAAGGGTTACCTTCTAGCCTTGGAGGATCAGGAGAAACCCTCTGTGATGACACCTCAGGGTCGTCCGCCCTAGGAGGCCGGGAGGCGGGGGGAGGCGTTTCGCTCTCCATCATCTCCGGAAGAAGATCCCCCGAAGACAAACTCTGTTGAGAAGGGCTACAAGCTGGACTACAAGAAATACATCTAAATTATTGACCTCAGAGATAAAGCAGGATATATTAACCAAAAATACTCTTGATTCACTTACAGCTCGCGGTCGGTGGAGGGCTGGCCCCCTTGCAGGCACTGTGCAGTGAGGATGCCCTTCGGGGTAGGGCCCCCTAGTGAAGGTTTCTTCCCTCGTTTGGAAACCTTCGTTTCCAGGTCTTCAGGGGCGGTTATTTTCCTTCCTTGGGGAGAGGGGATTCTAGATTCTTCTCCCAGATTATCCTCCTTCGCAGAGACGCTAATTCCCCCAGTTTGGATGAGTAATGCGTGAGGCCCGCTTTTGGCTTATGTATCTCTCCCTTTATCTTCCCCTGATGGCACTTGACAAAGTGCGTGCTCGAGCATCCTGGCTAGCACAGGATCCGGCGAGCCTTCGGGAAGGGGGGCCGGACACCTGATCATCTTTGCCTTTCTTATCCAGTCCTGGCCAAGAGCAATTTTTTCAGAATGATGTTGTGATAAATAAAAAACAGCATCTTCGGCCGTGGAATTACTTACATGGGTATCTGGACGATTGCAGTTTAGACCCGCATCCTCGGTGGTGTCCGGACACTTTATCTGTGATCCGAAGAACAATCCATACATCCCTTCGAGCGTCATGTCGAAGAATTGCTGAATAGTTCGTGGTTCTTCCAGGTTGAACTCCCACATACGGAGAGATTGGCGTTGGCATGGCAGGACCCGATGAACTAGCATAACCTGCATTACCTTGACAAGACTGGCATCCCTCTTGAGGAGATCTTGGATGCGACTTTGCAATGTCGGCACGTCATTGACTGGCCCCCAGTCCAGCCCCTTGTTGACCCATGACGCCAGTTGTGGCGGGGGGGCGAACGGAAGGCGGGGCAGCTACCCACTTAGTATTTCGGGGAGTTGTGATGTAAAACCACTCCCGTTGCCATAAGTTGGACACCTCCGGAAAGGAACCTTTGGGCCATGGAGCATCAAAGCCTTTGCTTATGGTGGCACCTCCGCATTCCGCGTGTCGCCCATCGATCATCTTTGGCTTCACATTGAAGGTCTTGCGCCATAAGCCGAAGTGTAGGGCGATGCGGAGGAAGGCCTCACACACGACGATAAACGACGAGATGTGAAGGTTGGAATCTGGGGCTAGATCGTGGAAGTCAAGCCCGTAATAGAACGTGAGCCCTCTAACAAAGGGATCAAGACTGAAACCTAGCCCTCGGAGGAAGTGGGAAACAAATACGACGCTCTCGTTGGGTTTAGGAGTAGGGATGACCTGCCCTTGAGCAGGCAACCTATGCGAGATTTCAGCGGTCAGATACCTGCCTTCTCTGAACTTATTGATGTCCTCCTCTGTGACAGAGGAGGCCATCCACCGGCCTTGAAGGTTGGATCCGGACATATTGAAAGTCCGAAGCGCTTAGCCTGAGCCTTGGGTGTTGGAACTCAAGGTGGGGGAAGGGAAGGATCGAGCGCGAGGGGAAAAAGGACAGGCCTTGGTTCCTTTATAAAGAGGGCGAATATCAAGCGTCCTCCGCGTGCCCGTTTGGGACTTGCCTAAAATCGAGGAGTCATATTAACAAACATGGTTGGGTTACCCACACCCGTATTGATGAGAATCCCGTGATAAGGGGACACGATCTCTGCTTCGACAAGACGTGCCAAGAAAACTGCCTCGCAACACGTGCAATGGCAGACAGGGAAAAATGGTTCGTAATGACCGGGCCACGGTAGGACATCACATTATGAAAAGTTGTCAGCAGATTGGATTTGTGGAATATTGTACTCTCTACGGTGGTATGTGGAATTTGTTTTGCAGAGCCGGACACGATCCTTGTGTTCAGAATTATTTAGGGAGTACTCGGAGAAGGAACCCGCCTTGCAATGCCGAAGACAATATGCGCGCCGGACTCATCGTCATTGAAGCCTGGTTCAGGGGCTATTGAGGGAGTCCTGGATTAGGGGGTCCTCGGACAGCCGGACTATATACTTTGGCCAGACTGCTGGATTATGAAGATACAAGATCGAAGACTTCGTCCCGTGTCCGGGTGGGACTCTCCTTTGCGTGGAAGGCAAGCTTGGCAATTCGGATATGTAGATCTCCTCCCTTGTAACCAACTCTGTGTAACCCTAGCCCCCTCCAGTGTCTATATAAACCGGAGGGTTTAGTCCGTAGGACAACAAAAATTAGAATCATAGGCTAGCTTCTAGGGTTCAGCCTCTACGATCTCGTGGTAGATCAACTCTTGTAATACTCATATCATCAAGATCAATCAAGCAGGAAGTAGGGTATTACCTCCATCGAGAGGGCCCAAACCTGGGTAAACATCGTGTCCCCTGCCTCCTGTTACCATCCGCCTTAGACGCACAGTTGGGACCCCCTACCCGAGATCCGCCGGTTTTGACACCGACACCCTCTTTCCCTCTCCCTCTCCCTCTATTTCCTTCCTCCTTCCTTCTTCCTAGTAGGACTAGGAAAGGATAAATCCTACTCCTACTAGGAGGATGATTCCTCCTCTCCTTGGGCGCCACTAGGGCCGGCCGGCCTCCCCCCTTGCTCCTTTATATACGGGGGCAGGGGGCACCATAGGACACACAAGTTGATTGTTCCAAGCCGTGTGCGGTGCCCACCTCCACCATAATCCACCTCGGTCATATCGTAGCGGTGCTTAGGCGAAGCCCTGTTCAGGTAGCAACATCATCACGCCATCGTGCTGACGAAGCTCTCCCGCGAAGCTCTACTGGATCGTGAGTTCGCGGGACGTCACCGAGCCAAACGTGTGCAGATCGCGGAGGTGCCGTACCTTCGGTGCTGGGATCGGTCGATCGTGAAGACGTACGACTACATCAACCACGTTGTCATAACGCTTCCGCGTACGGTCTACGAGGGTACGTAGACAACACTCTTTCCTCTCGTTGCTATGCATCACCATGATCTTGCGTGTGCGTAGGATTTTTTTTTAAATTACTACATTCCCCAACACCATTGCCATGTCGGTTCTTTGCGTGGCTTGCTCTCAAGAATCGGTGTTGGACTTCCGACAGACTCGCCAACCGTGTGCTACCTCATCAGGATGCGTGCCCTTTCTGCGACCAGCAAGAGGAAACAATGAGTCATCTCATGGTGAGCTGCACCCTCTCAAAATAAGTGTGGCACTGGATGAGTGTGGCCACTGATCGGCCGGAGTTGGAGTCTTGCGCCGATGACACCCTCGGATCATGGTGCTTAAGGCAAGAGCAGCGACGAGACCAACGACGGACCATGAGAGCCTTGTGCTTGCTGGGCATGTGGGTGATATGGACGCACCAGAACGATGTCGTCTTTAACAGTGCAAGCCCCTCCGCAGTGCGGGTACTCAGGCGGATCGAGAGGGAAGGAAGGACGTGGAGGCAAGCAGGGCTTTTGAAAGGGGACTTGGATTGAGTGTTTGCGGGACTAGCAGGGGTGGGGTTCGGTGAGTAGTCGACTCATGTAACTACTCCATGTGGAGGCGGATGTAAGAGCCGTGTAAATACCATTGTATCACTGTGGATGGGAAGTCTTCCTCCTCTTCTTTATAAAATGGTACGCACACTCGTGCGTATTTGAGAAAAAAAACTTATATTTGTGACAGAGGAAGTAATGAATAAGACACGGGAAGGGGGTAAAACAGAATTAACTATCCTATCTAGTCAGCTTGAATGGGGTAGAGAGCATATGTATAGTAATTTTGAAGAATACTTCATATCAATTAATAGGTTAATTAAGATCATGCCCTAAACAGTACTTCCTCTGTACACTCATGCAAGATGATTTTAATTTGAACTGTGAACATGTCTTACATGAGTGTCAAAGATAGTATTTTACGAGTGGTTAACAGAAAAATTAATAGCATTTATGAAAACTATACATTTTTCTGATCCAAAACCATGTTTCCTCGATCCAGTATTTCCCAAGTTAGGGATCGAAGAATCGGAGAAACAAATGGTCCTGGGCTTACTCGGCCCCACATAGCCCAAGTTAGGAATGAGAGAGTCGGAGAAACCCTAGTCCTTGGTCCTTCCTTCTGGGACCTCCTATATGGCGCATTTTGCGTTATACAAGAGCACGACGCGAAGGGTCGATGCAACAACCAGGCCATCCCACCGACACAAGCATGCGAGGGTTCGAACCCGTGACCTCGCACAGCTCACGATTCGGCTACGTGCTGCTAACCACTTGACCAGATGGAGTTCATGATCATGGTAGGCGCGAAACTATGTATAGAACACAGAACTAGGTTGAGATTCGAAAACATTTTTGAAACATTTCTAGAAATTTCTAAACACTTTCAAAATGCCGGAATATATATATATATATATATATATATATATATATATATATATATATATATATATATATATATATAT
>NC_041390.1:112223347-112226245 GCF_002162155.2 Triticum dicoccoides
AAAAAACAATAAGATTTTCAATCTGTTTTTCTTTTAAAAAACATGAAGAATTTTGAAAACATGTGCAATTTTTGCAACCAAAAAATATTTTTAAAACGTAAACAATTTTCAAAAAATTGAACATTTTATGGAAACACGATCATTTTGAAATTGCTGAATACTTTTTGCGAACACAAACATTTTTATATTTTTGAGCAAAATTTCAAAATAGGGACGTTCTTAAATTCAGAATAAAAATTTAACAGCACAAACATTTTTTTGAAATTGTGAGAAAAAATTGAATAATGTGATTTTTTTTAATAAATGAGAAATTGTGAAATTGTGAACAAAAATTTGAAACTGCGAACATTTTCTGAAATTCATGAACAGTTTTTGAAACACGGTCATTTTTTGAATTATGAAAACAAGATCCTTTTCTTAAATTCCAAACAATATTTGAAATTTTTGAACAAGTTTGAAAATAAAATTAATCTTGAAATGGAGAAAATAACAAAGAAAAGAAAAAGGGAAAAGGAAATCCGGAAAATGAATAAATAAAAGAATAAAACGGTTTTGGGAACCTTCTGGTTGCTCGCCGTGGTCCAGTGGGCTAGCCCATTTCTCGCGCTCGGGTGGTTCGCCCTGTGCGTGTAGTCGACGTTACATTGCAATGATCGTCGCGACTCACGTAGGGTTTTCCCTTCCTTCCTGCCCACGCGCAGGATTGTATCCGTTCTTCGCCGGTCGTCCCCTCAAAGCCGCCACCACTCCTCTCTTTCCCCAGCGAAATCTCTCTGCAGTCCAGCCTCCGGCCGGCCTCCGTCTTCCTTCCGATCTTCCACGCAGCCGTAGGCTTCCGAAGTAGCACTCCGTATCACAGACCAACAGATCTAAATTGGCGTCGGAACACTGATTATTGGTACTATTCCTTGACATATACTCGTACATGTGTATGGATGGATGAATTCATGTAGTACGGTTTCGTTTTCTATTTCAGATTTCAGAATCACCTGCCTGCAGCGGTTTTTGTGATCAGTCGGGAGGTCGATTATCTTGGACGCGTCTCAATGAGTTTTTGGAGGTTTGTGTATCTGGCGGCGGCCGATGGCGCCAACCGCACCAACACTCTGCGCCGCATAGACACGTCGTCCTTGTTCCGCCCAAGGCCACCAAGAGGAATCGTGGACAAGCCGCCGGCAATACTGGACGTTCCCTTGCCGGACCCAATCTTGAGCTTCTACCCTCCCCACAAGCCGGAGCTCGACGGCACGATGTGCTTCTTCCTCCTCAAGAACGGGGGAGAGGGCAAGGTGATCGCCGCGGACCACACGGGCCGCTCCGTGCTCTACGATCTCGGCCTGCACGCCATCCGCGCCATGCCCAGCATGAAGGCTCCCAAGTGCATGCCCGTCTCCCTCACCGTCCGGAACCGCCTCTACGTCCTGGACCAGATCCCGTCGCTGCCGGACGGCAGAGAGGTGCAGAGCTTCGAGGTCCTCACCTTCCGCCAGCCCCGCTACGACTACGGCGACTGGCGATGGCGCGCTCTCGAAGTGCCCCCCTACTTATCGGAGCCAACCTCCGGGTCCGGCCCCTCCGGCCACATGCAATCCTGGGCTGTGGTCGCCGGCTCAAACATCTGTATATCCACCGGCGGCGTCGGCAGCTACTCCTTCGACACCAAGAAACGGGTGTGGAGCAAGTCGGGGGACTGGGCGTTGCCGTTCACCGGCCTTGCTGAGTATGTGCCCGAGCACAAGCTTTGGTTCGGCATGTCGTCGTTGGACAGAGGCAGGGCCTTTTGTGCGTCCGACCTCGCTGCCGCCACCGCGGTTGCCCCGCCTGAGGTGCACACAGCGTGGGAGGACGCCACGCCGCCGATTGAAGGAGACCTGGTGGCGTCCTATGCCGTGCACCTCGGCGGAGGAAAGTTCTGCGTCGTCAAGTTTCTCGAAGTTGGCACGTGCGAAAGGTTACTCATGGACTTTGACACCGTGGAGACCATCGTGGTGGTCACCGGCGTAGAGGTGGATAGATGCGGTGGAGTGCTTCATGCGGTACGGCATAAGTCGATGCGTTACAAGCTTACGGACAACCATATCATCCACTGGGTATTTTAAAGAACCATACTGTTGTTGGGATATCCTTACTATGTGGGTTACTACGTGCACTGTGAGCAGATAATCTGTTTTCTGAAATGCTAATTTATTTTGTTATAAATATCTCTGAACAAGGTTTGGAGAACGCAAACATTTCCTGAATTGCAATTTTTTCTAAAAGCCAAAAACTTTCTAAAATGCAATTTTTCTATAGTGCGGACATTTTTAGAAAATATTCGAGCATTAGAAAAACAGCTTCTGAATTTTTCAAACATTTTATAAATTCCAAACAATTTTTAAAAATCTTTTCAAAAATTCTAAGCATTTCAATTTAATGGACATATTTGAAAAAACTAAAGAAAAAGAAGTGGAAGACAAGAAACAAAACAAAAACATATGGTAGGAGCCTTCTAGAAGGCTCTCAAAACCCGGGTGATGCAGTACGTTTGCTCCTAAATGGGTTGGCCTAATGGAAATCAGAACGTGAGTCTCGCTGTGCTTTTGAGAGATAATTGGATGGAGAGAACGTCTAATAGGAAATTGCCTGTTCAAGGCCACGGAGGTATTTTCATATGGCTCCAATATTCTTTTATGGAAAAGGGAAAATAAAAAACTAAATGAATGATAGAAAACCTGGGGAAATTAAATACATAAAGAAAACCAAAAAGAAACAATGAAAAAGAAAGAAAACCTCTAAAAACCCAAAAACTTTTTAAAAATGGGAAATGAACAAGAAATAATCGCTGAAAAGCAAAGGAACATGCATGGCTAAAAAATCCAGTCAAAGCTCGCCTCAATAAAATCCTTCACAACTTATCCA
>NC_041390.1:112226422-112227850 GCF_002162155.2 Triticum dicoccoides
GTTTTACCTCTGGTTGTTTGTACAATCTCATAGTATCTCGCAAATTACAACACTAAAAAGACATGTAGCATTCAAGCTAGGACCGGTATATGTGCATTCAACTTGGCAGCAATTCAACTTCTGGCGGTGGCCATCCACTGAGACTGCATCGCAAAGGTGGTTGCTTACATGTCTTGCATGTGGAGGCGGCAGGGCGACACGAGGCCCGTGTCGCCTGGTGCCTCACGTTCTTCGAAGTGGTGCTTGTGAGATTGGGCTTCTCGGGTAAAGTATCAGCTACTCTCATCCTTGGGGTACTCCCGGTGCTCCAAACTCAAAAAACCATTCTTAAATGTAATAAAAAAATTGGAAAAATTTATGAATATTCATAGGGAATGTGACTACAAGCCCTAAAAGTTTCAGGTGCAAACTCGAAATGCATATTGAGAAACAAAAATGTAAAATCTAGCATGAATAGTGTAAGAAAAAAAGACAAAAGCAACATTGACACTATTCACATCTGGATTTCACTTTTTTGTTTCTTAATGTGCATTTCGAGTTTGGATCAGAAAATTTTAGGAATTGTAGTCACATTCCTTGTGAACATTCATATTTTTTCCGGAATTCTATGTTACATTTAAGAATAATATTTTGAATTTGGAGCACCGGAAGTACCCCAAGGACGGGAGTACGTGATACTTTCCCGGGCTTCCCGAGGCGCTAAGACATGCAAGCCATGATCTTCATCTGATGCAAGATTTAATGTTGAATCAAGCGTCACTAATTGTTTAGTGTAACGTCCGTGCTGGATCTATTGTACTAGCTATAACCTATGCTTCTACTTATGAAGTGATCTTTCTTGTGGCTCGTAGTTTGGGTGCCTTGCATTGTGTGGTTTCTTGGCGAAACTGCCATACCGAATGCCACTGCCATTTCTTTTTTGTTCATCAATTAGGTTTCTGATCTAAACATGTATGAATAGTATAGTTTTGTACCACTGTGTTTATCATTGATGTTAGCTTTGTTGCAGACATTCACTGAAAGGTCTTGTCATGTGGATGAAGTCTGGTATTCAGGTGATCAGCCCCACCACCATATGTCCATGTTCTTCTCGTCCTTATGCTGGTGGGGGCCTATCAGCAAGATTGCAACCATGTTTAGAGCATGATCAGCTGGGCAAACAAAAATGACATGGCTACCAGCTCGCGCGTTGTGATTGGCAGTTCGTCATTTCGTCTCGCAGGCGTGACAAGGTTTGAGACCACGGCGCAACCCTTTTGAAGTTCTACCATCAAAGTGCAGCATTTGTCCCAAATTTATGACCTGCCGGCAATATAGCTCCTATGTATTTTCTCACTATGGCACATGATTAGTTTAGTTACCCTAAAAACATCATTAGTTTAGTTTAAAATGATCTAGCTTAATTAAGTCATACTCGCATGATTAGTT
>NC_041390.1:112228149-112249480 GCF_002162155.2 Triticum dicoccoides
ATGATTAGTTTATACTAGTATATAGTTTAACTCAAAGAATCCTGTCGTGCACGCAGAAAGCAACAAAACGAACAATGCGAGAAAAACACTGGCGGGCCCAACTGCTTCCCTTATCCGGCCCATGATCGCGAAACCCTAACAAGTGTCCCACCTAGCCGACACTAGCTATAAAGACCTCCTCCGCTCGGGATCGCCCACTTCGCTCTCGACACTGGTCGACCCTAATGGAAATCAGAACGTGAGTCTCGCTATGCTTTTGAGAGACAATTGGATGGAGAGAACGTCTAATAGGAAATTGCCTGTTCAAGGCCATGGAGGTATTTTCATATGGCTCCAATATTCTTTTATGGAAAAGGGAAAATAAAAAACTAAATGAATGATAGAAAACCTAGGGAAATTAAATACATAAAGAAAACCAAAAAGGAACAGTGGAAAAGAAAGAAAACCTCTAAAAACCCAAAAACTTTTTAAAAAATGGGAAATGAACAAGAAATAATCGTTGAAAAGCAAAGGAACATGCATGGCTAAAATATCCAGTCAAAACTCGTCTCAAAAAAATCCTTCACAACTTGATCCAAAGCTAGGGGCAATGCCCCCTGGGTATGTACCTAGTTTTCACTAGTAGAAAAAGGGTCAAATGTGAAGCACATTAGTGCCAGTTTAAATTGAGCCGGCACTAATGTGTCCATTAGTGCCGGTTCCAACGGCTAGGCGGACGGACATCATTAGTACTGGTTCGTGGCGAACCTTTAGCACGGGTTCGTGCCACGAACAGGTACTAAAGTGAGTGGTGGCAGGATGTTGTCAGTCCGGGGCCCCTCCAGCACCTTCAGTACCAGGTCGTATCACGAAACGGTACTAAAGGTCGTCCTACATACACCCTTCGTCCACCCGAGCTCGCTCTGTTCTTCCCCTTCCCCTTCCCCCCTCCTCTCTGTTTTTTCCCTCTTCCTCTCAAGCTCATCACACATTTTGCCTAAAATTTGTCAAGATTTGAAGGCTTCCATCCATTCAAATGATCACAAAGGTTAGCAACTTTGTCCTTTCATCTCTCATTGCTAGATTAGCTCGTGCAATGCTTTATATAGTGATTCATTTTTGAGTTTAGTAATTTGGGAGGAATTATATATATGTGCTAGTATTTGATTTATATGCAATTTGAGGTCAAAAATAACACTTAGTTTGCATATGTAGGTGTGGTTTACTTAGTGCCTTCTAAATCTCCGTCGTAACCACCGTCAATCGCCCGCAACGTCCCGTCGCCGGCACCACCTTGTGGTGAGACTCTTGTTCATGAATGTTTTGTATAAAAAATTGATGTTTGTGTGATTTGGATATATAGTTACTCGTATAACTATCTTACCCATACGTTGTTTGTTATACATAGTGCCATGGTTTTGATATCCGTCCCCGTCGGCCCTCGTCCGGGTTATGATTCGGATGTGGCATATTCTCTTTTTAAACTATTTGTTGCATTTCGTGTTTATGACAAATTATGCCCATCAAGTTGACATAGATATTTGTATGTAGGAGGTAGTTGAACCGGAAATTCCAACCGACCCTATTGTCGAGAGGTTAAATTTAGTTGAAAGAGAAAACGAGGATTTGAAGGAAAATTGAAAAGAATTGAGGAGGAGAAGATGGAATTGGATTTGCATGTTGTCGATGTCGTCGATGATCACAAGATTAAGATGGAAAAAATGCGCTTGAAGATTAGAAAGATTAAAAAATATGCCATTCATAGTGAGGCTTGGTATCATTATGTTGTTGGATCAATTGTTACCTTAGTTGCGATCTTGATCGCATTTGTTGTTGCATTTAAATTCTTTAGCTAGAGAGTTATTTGTTTGTTGCATTTAAGTGTTGTATGAACTTTATGTATTGTATTAATTTGGTGTTTTCGGTGCTGTGTATTGAAGATGAGCCGGCAATGGATGTACGATGACCGATGCTCTCCCGAGTTCATTAATGGCGTGCATACTTTTCTGCTTGCGGCTGAGGCAAACAAGCGGGCGGATGGTTTTATGCCTTTTCCATGTGCTTGAAGGAAATATGCCCTAGAGGCAATAATAATGTTATTATTTTATTTCCTTATATCATGATAAATGTTTATTATTCATGCTAGAATTGTATTATCCGGAAACATAATACTTGTGTGAATACATAGACAAACCAAACGTCACTAGTATGTCTCTACTTGACTAGCTCGTTAATCGAAGATGGTTATGTTTCCTAACCATAGACATGTGTTGTCATTTGATTAATGGGATCACGTCATTAGGAGAATGATTTGATTGACATGACCCATTCCATTAGTTTAGCACCCGATCATTTAGTATGTTGTTATTGCTTTTTTCATGACTTATACATGTTCCTATGACTATGAGATTATGCAACTCCCGTTCACCGGAGGAACACTTTGTGTGCTACCAAACGTCACAACGTAACTGGGTGATTATAAAGGAGCTCTACAGGTGTCTCCAAAGGTGAATGTTGGGTTGGCGTATTTCGAGACTAGGATTTGTCACTCCGATTGTCGGAGAGGTATCTCTGGGCCCTCTCGGTAATGCACATCACATAAGCCTTGCAAGCATTACAACTAACGAGTTAGTTGCAAGATGATGTATTACGAAACGAGTAAAGAGACTTGCCGGTAATGAGATTGAACTAGGTATGATGATACCGACGATCGAATCTCGGGCAAGTAACATACCGATGACAAAGGGAACAACGTATGTTGTTATGCGGTCTGACCGATAAAGATCTTCGTAGAATATGTAGGAGCCAATATGAGCATCCAGGTTCCGCTATTGGTTATTGACCGGAGACGTGTCTCGGTCATGTCTACATTGTTCTCGAACCCGTAGGGTCCGCACGCTTAAGGTTTCGATGACAGTTATATTATGAGTTTTGATGTACCAAAGTTAGTTTGGAGTCCCGAATTTGATCACGGACATGACGAGGAGTCTCGAAATGGTCGAGACATAAAGATTGATATATTGGACGGCTAGATTCGGACACCGGAAGTGTTCCGGGTGATTTCGGAGAAAACCGGAGAGCCGGAGGGTTACCGGAACCCCCCGGGAGAAGTAATGGGCCATATGGGCCTTAGTGGAGAGAGAGAGAGGGCCAGCCAAAGGTGGGCCGCGCGCCTCCCCCCTGGTCCGAATTGGACTAGGAGAGGGGGGCGGCGCCCCCCTTTCCTTCTCCCTCCCCACTTCTTTCCCCCTCCTAGTAGGAGTCCTACTCCTACTAGGAGGAGGACTCCTCCTTGGCGCGCCATAGGGGCCGGCCGGCCTCCTCCCTTGATCCTTTATATACAGGGGCAGGAGGGACCCCTAGACACACAAGTTGATCCACGTGATCATATTCTTAGCCGTGTGCGGTGCCCCCTTCCACCATAATCCTCGATAATATTGTAGCGGTGCTTAGGCGAAGCCCTGCGACGGTAGTACATCAAGATCGTCACCACGCCGTCGTGCTGACGGAACTCTTCCCCGACACTTTGCTGGATCGGAGTCCGGGGATCGTCATCGAGCTGAACGTGTGCTAGAACTCGGAGGTGCCGTAGTTTCGATGCTTGATCGGTCGGGCCGTGAAGACGTATGACTACATCAACCGCTTTGTCATAACGCTTCGCTGTCGGTCTACAAGGGTACGTAGATTACACTCTTCCCTCGTTGCTATGCATCACCATGATCTTGCGTGTGCGTAGGAAATTTTTTGAAATTACTACGTTCTCCAAAAGTGGTATCAGAGCCTAGGTTTTATGTGTTGATGTTATATGCACGAGTAGAACACACGTGAGTTGTGGCGATATAAGTCATACTGCTTACCAGCATGTCATACTTTGGTTCGGCGGTATTGTTGGACGAAGCGGCCCGGACCGACATTATGCGTACGCTTACGCGAGACCGGTTCTCCCGACGTGCTTTGCACAAAGGTGGCTAGTGGGTGACAGTTTCTCCAACTTTAGTTGAACCAAGTGTGGCTACGCCCGGTCCTTGCGAAGGTTAAAACAGCACCAACTTGACAAACTATCGTTGTGGTTTTGATGTGTAGGTAAGATTGGTTCTTGCTTAAGCCCGTAGCAGCCACATAAAACTTGCAACAACAAAGTAGAGGACGTCTAACTTGCTTTTGCAGGGCATGTTGTGATGTGATATGGTCAAGACATGATGCTAAATTTTATTGTATGAGATGATCATGTTTTGTAACCAAGTTATCGGCAACTGGCAGGAGCCATATGGTTGTCGCTTTATTGTATGCAATGCAATTGCGCTGTAATGCTTTACTTTATCACTAAACGGTAGCAATAGTCGTGGAAGCATAAGATTGGCGAGACGACAACGATGCTACGATGGTGATCAAGGTGTCGCGCCGGTGACGATGGTGATCACGACGGTGCTTCGAAGATGGAGATCACAAGCACAAGATGATGATGGCCATATCATATCACTTATATTGATTGCATGTGATGTTTATCTTTTATGCATCTTATCTTGCTTTGATTGACGGTAGCATTTTAAGATGATCTCTCACTAATTATCAAGAAGTGTTCTCCCTGAGTATGCACCGTTGTGAAAGTTCTTCGTGCTGAGACACCACGTGATGATCGGGTGTGATAGGCTCTACGTTCAAATACAACGGGTGCAAAACAGTTGCACACGCAGAATACTTAGGTTATACTTGACGAGCCAAGCATATACAAATATGGCCTCGGAACACGGAGACCGAAAGGTCGAGCGTGAATCATATAGTAGATATGATCAACATAGCGATGTTCACCAATGAAACTACTCCATCTCACGTGATGACCGGACATGGTTTAGTTGATTTGGATCACGTAATCACTTAGAGGATTAGAGGGATGTCTATCTAAGTGGGAGTTCTTTAGTAATATGATTAATTGAACCTAAATTTATCATGAACTTAGTACCTGACAGTATCTTGCTTGTCTATGTTTGATTGTAGATAGATGGCCCGTGTTGTTGTTCCGTTGAATTTTAATGCGTTCCTTGAGAAAGCAAAGTTGAAAGATGATGGTAGCAATTACACGGACTGGGTCCGTAACTTGAGGATTATCCTCATTGCTGCACAGAAGAATTACATCCTGGAAGCACCGCTGGGTGCCAGGCCTGCTGCTGGAGCAACACCAGATGTTATGAACGTCTGGCAGAGCAAAGCTGATGACTACTCGATAGTTCAGTGTGCCATGCTTTACGGCTTAGAATCGGACTTCAACGACGTTTTGAACGTCATGGAGCATATGAGTTGTTCCAGGAGTTGAAGTTAATATTTCAAGCAAATGCCCGGATTGAGAGATATGAAGTCTCCAATAAGTTCTATAGCTGCAAGATGGAGGAGAACAGTTCTGTCAGTGAGCATATACTCAAAATGTCTGGGTATAATAATCACTTGATTCAATTGGGAGTTAATCTTCCAGATGATTGCATCATTGACATAATTCTCTAATCACTGCCACCAAGCTACAAGAGCTTCGTGATGAACTATAATATGCAAGGGATGAATAAGACTATTCCCGAGCTCTTCGCAATGCTGAAAGTTGCGGAGGTAGAAATCAAGAAGGAGCATCAAGTGTTGATGGTCAATAAGACCACTAGTTTCAAGAAAAAGGGCAAAGGGAAGAAGAAGGGGAACTTCAAAAAGAACAGCAAGCAAGTTGCTACTCAAGAGAAGAAACCCAAACCTGGACCTAAGCCTGAAACTGAGTGCTTCTACTGCAAGCAGACTGGTCACTGGAAGCGGAACTGCCCCAAGTATTTGGCGGATAAGAAGGATGGCAAGGTGAACAAAGGTATATGTGATATACATGTTATTGATGTGTACCTTACTAATGCTCGCAGTAGCACCAGGGTATTTGATACTGGTTCTGTTGCTAATATTTGCAACTCGAAACAGGGACTACGGATTAAGCGAAGATTGGCTAAGGACGAGGTGACGATGCGCGTGGGAAATGGTTCCAAAGTCGATGTGATCGCGGTCGGCACGCTACCTCTACATCTACCTTCGGGATTAGTATTAGACCTAAATAATTGTTATTTGGTGCCAGCGTTAAGCATGAACCTTATATCTGGATCTTGTTTGATGCGAGACGGTTATTCATTTAAATCAGAGAATAATGGTTGTTCTATTTATATGAGTAATATCTTTTATGGTCATGCACCCTTAAAGAGTGGTCTATTCTTATTAAATCTTGATAGTAGTGACACACATATTCATAATGTTGAAGCCAAAAGATGCAGAGTTGATAATGATAGTGCAACTTATTTGTGGCACTGCTGTTTGGGTCATATCGGTGTAAAGCGCATGAAGAAACTCCATACGGATGGGCTTTTGGAACCACTTGATTATGAATCACTTGGTACTTGCGAACCATGCCTTATGGGTAAGATGACAAAAACACCGTTCTCCGGTACTATGGAGAGAGCAACAGATTTGTTGGAAATCATACATACAGATGTATGTGGTCCGATGAATGTTGAGGCTCGTGGCGGATATCGTTATTTTCTCACCTTCACAGATGACTTAAGAAGATATGGGTATATCTACTTAATGAAACATAAGTCTGAAACATTTGAAAAGTTCAAAGAATTTCAGAGTGAAGTTGAAAATCATCGTAACAAGAAAATAAAATTCCTACGATCTGATCGTGGAGGAGAATATTTGAGTTACGAGTTTGGTGTACATTTGAAACAATGTGGAATAGTTTCGCAACTCACGCCACCCGGAACACCACAGCGTAATGGTGTGTCCGAACGTCGTAATCGTACTTTACTAGATATGGTGCGGTCTATGATGTCTCTTACTGATTTACCGCTCTCGTTTTGGGGATATGCTCTAGAGACGATCGCATTCACATTAAATAGGGCAGCATCAAAATCCGTTGAGACGATGCCTTATGAACTGTGGTTTGGCAAGAAACCAAAGTTGTCATTTCTGAAAGTTTGGGGCTGCGATGCTTATGTGAAAAAACTTCAACCTGATAAGCTCGAACCCAAATCGGAGAAATGTGTCTTCATAGGATATCCAAAGGAAACTATTGGATACACCTTCTATCACAGATCCGAAGGCAAGACTTTTGTTGCTAAATTTGGAAACTTTCTAGAGAAAGAGTTTCTCTCGAAAGAAGTGAGTGGGAGGAAAGTAGAACTTGACGAGGTAACTGTACCTGCTCCCTTATTGGAAAGTAGCACATCACAGAAACCAGTTTCTGTAACACCTACACCAATTAGTGAGGAAGCTAATGATAATGATCATGAAACTTCAGAACAAGATACTATTGAACCTCGTAGATCAACCAGAGTAAGATCCGTGCCAGAGTGGTACGGTAATCCTGTTCTGGAAGTCATGCTACTAGATCATGATGAAGCTACGAACTATGAAGAAGCGATGGTGAGCCCAGATTCCGCAAAATGGCTTGAAGCCATGAAATCTGAGATGGGATCCATGTATGAGAACAAAGTATGGACTTTGGTTGACTTGCCCAATGATCGGCAAACAATTGAGAATAAATGGATCTTCAAGAAGAAGACTGACGCTGACGGTAATATTACTGTCTACAAAGCTCGACTTGCCGCAAAAGGTTTTCGGCAAGTTCAAGGGATTGACTACGATGAGACCTTCTCACCCGTAGCGATGCTTAAGTCTGTACGAATCATGTTAGCAATTGCCATATTTTATGATTATGAAATTTGGCAAATGGATGTCAAAACTGCATTCCTGAATGGATTTCTGCAAGAAGAGTTGTATATGATGCAACCGGAAGGTTTTGTCGATCCAAAGGGAGCTAACAAAGTGTGCAAGCTCCAGCGATCCATTTATGGACTGGTGCAAGCCTCTCGGAGTTGGAATAAACACTTTGATAGTGTGATCAAAGCATTTGGTTTTATACAGACTTTTAGAGAAGCCTGTATTTACAAGAAAGTGAGTGGGAGCTCTGTAGCATTTCTGATATTATATGTAGATGACATATTACTAATCGGAAATGATATAGAATTTCTGGATAGCATAAAAGGATACTTGAATAAAAGTTTTTCGATGAAAGACCTCGATGAAGCTGCCTACATATTGGGCATCAAGATCTATAGAGACAGATCGAGACGCTTAATTGGACTTTCACAAAGCACATACCTTGACAAAGTTTTGAAAAAGTTCAAAATGGATCAAGCAAAGAAAGGATTCTTGCCTGTGTTACAAGGTGTGAAATTGAATAAGACTCAAAGTCCGACCAATGCAGAAGATAGAGAGAAAATGAAAGATGTTCCCTATGCTTCAGCCATAGGCTCTATCATGTATGCAATGCTATGTACCAGACCTGATGTGTGTCTTGCTATAAGTCTAGCAGGGAGATACCAAAGTAATCCAGGAGTGGATCACTGGACAGCGGTCAAGAACATCCTGAAATACCTGAAAAGGACTAAGGATATGTTTCTCATATATGGAGGTGACAAAGAGCTCATCGTAAATGGTTACGCTGATGCAAACTTTGACACTGATCCGGACGATTCTAAATCGCAAACCGGATATGTGTTTACATTAAACGGTGGAGCTGTTAGTTGGTGCAGTTCTAAACAAAGCGTTGTGGCGGGATCTACATGTGAAGCGGAGTACATAGCTTCTTCGGAAGCAGCAAACGAAGGAGTCTGGATGAAGGAGATCATATCCGATCTAGGTGTCATACCTAGTGCATCGGGTCCAATGAAAATCTTTTGTGACAATACTGGTGCAATTGCCTTGGCAAAGGAATCCAGATTTCACAAAAGAACCAAGCACATCAAGAGAAGCTTCAATTCCATCCGGGATCTAGTCCAGGTGGGAGACATAGAGATTTGCAAGATACATACGGATCCGAATATAGTAGACCCGTTGACTAAGCCTCTTCCACGAGCAAAACATGATCAGCACCAAAGCTCCATGGGTGTTAGAATCATTACTGTGTAATCTAGATTATTGACTCTAGTGGAAGTGGGAGACTGAAGGAAATATGCCCTAGAGGCAATAATAATGTTATTATTTTATTTCCTTATATCATGATAAATGTTTATTATTCATGCTAGAATTTTATTATCCGGAAACATAATACTTGTGTGAATACATAGACAAACCAAACGTCACTAGTATGCCTCTACTTGACTAGCTCGTTAATCGAAGATGGTTATGTTTCCTAACCATAGACATGTGTTGTCATTTGATTAATGGGATCACATCATTAGGAGAATGATGTGATTGACATGACCCATTCCATTAGCTTAGCACCCGATCGTTTAGTATGTTGCTATTGCTTTCTTCATGACTTATACATGTTCCTATGACTATGAGATTATGCAACTCCCGTTTACCGGAGGAACACTTTGTGTGCTACCAAACGTCACAACGTAACTGGGTGATTATAAAGGAGCTCTACAGGTGTCTCCAAAGGTGAATGTTGGGTTGGCGTATTTCGAGATTAGGATTTGTCACTCCGATTGTCGGAGAGGTATCTCTGGGCCCTCTCGGTAATGCACATCACATAAGCCTTGCAAGCATTACAACTAATGAGTTAGTTGCAAGATGATGTATTACGAAACGAGTAAAGAGACTTGCCGGTAACGAGATTGAACTAGGTATTGAGATACCGACGATCGAATCTCGGGCAAGTAACATACCGATGACAAAGGGAACAACGTATGTTGTTATGCGGTCTGACCGATAAAGATCTTCGTAGAATATGTAGGAGCCAATATGAGCATCCAGGTTCCGCTATTGGTTATTGATCGGAGACGTGTCTCGGTCATGTCTACATTGTTCTCGAACTCGTAGGGTCCGCACGCTTAAGGTTTCGATGACAGTTATATTATGAGTTTATGAGTTTTGATGTACCGAAGTTAGTTCGGAGTCTCAAAATGGTCAAGACATAAAGATTGATATATTGGATGGCTATATTCGGACACCGGAAGTGTTCCGGGTGATTTCGAAGAAAACCGGAGAGCCGGAGGATTACCGAAACCCCCCCCGGGAGAAGTAATGGGCCATATGGGCCTTAGTGGAGAGAGTGAGAGGGGCAGCCAAAGGTGGGCGCGCACCTCCTCCCCCCTGGTCCGAATTGGACTTGGAGAGGGGGGGCGGCGCTCCCCTTTCCTTCTCCCTCCCCACTTCTATCCCCCTCCTAGTAGGAGTCCTAGTAGGACTCCTACTAGGAGGAGGACTCCTCCTTGGCGCGCCATAGGGGCCGGCCGGCCTCCTCCCCTTGATCCTTTATATACAGGGGCAGGAGGCACCCCTAGACACACAAGTTGATCCACGTGATCATATTCTTAGCCGTGTGCGGTGCCCCCTTCCACCATAATCCTCGATAATATTGTAGCGGTGCTTAGGCGAAGCCCTGCGACGGTAGTACATCAAGATCGTCACCATGCCGTCGTGCTGACGGAACTCTTCCCCGATACTTTGTTGGATCGGAGTCCGGGGATCGTCATCGAGCTGAACGTGTGCTGGAACTCGGAGGTGCCGTAGTTTCAGTGCTTGATCGGTCGGGTCGTGAAGACGTACGACTACATCAACCGCGTTGTCATAACGCTTCCGCTGTCGGTCTACAAGGGTGCGTAGATCACACTCTTCCCTCGTTGCTATGTATCACCATGATCTTGCGTGTGCGTAGGAAATTTTTTGAAATTACTACGTTCCCCACAGTGCTGGCTGTAAGAATGGTCACAATTACTCTACGTCAAGAACCATTCACGTCCACCTGTTTGAGTCCGATTTCATGCCTCACTATAATGTTTGAACCAAGCACGGAGAAAGAGGGGTTATGATGGAAGACAATGAAGAAGAAGAGGACGACGACAGCTATCCTGGCCATGGGTTCCCTGAATACGATGATACAACAATGAGGGAAGAAGCTGAGACGGTAATGCGGGAAGAAGCTGAGCCAGCAATGCGGGAAGAAGCTGAAGAAGAGGCATCGGATGAGCCCGTTGATGATCTAGGTCGGGCCATTGCCGATGCAAAGAGAAACTGCGCAAGTGATTTGGAAAAGAAGAAGTTGCAGCGCATGTTAGAGGATCACAAAAAATTGTTGTACCCGAATTGCGTAGGTGACAAGAAAAAGATGGGCACCACACTGGAATTGCTACAATGGAAGGAAGAGAATGGTGTATCTGACAAGGGATTTGGAAAGTTGCTGGTAATGATAAAGAATATGCTTTCAAAGGACAACGAATTGCCCGAGAGTACGTACGAAGCAAAGAAGGCTGTCTGCCCTCTAGGTTTAGAGGTGCAGAAGATACATGCAGGCCCTAATGATTGCATCCTGTACCGCGGTGAGTACGAGGATTTGAACGCTTGCCCAGTATGCGGTGCATTGCGCTATAAGATCAACTACGATGACCCTGGTGATGTCGAGGGCGAGCGCCCCTGGAAGAAGATTCCTGCCAAGGTGATGTGGTATGCTCCTATAATACCACGGTTGAAACATTTGTTCCAAAACAAAGAGCATGCCAAGGCGATGCGATGGCACAGAGAAGACCGTAAGAAAGACGGAAAGTTGAGAGTACCCGCTGACGGGTCGCAGTGGAGAAAAATCGAGAGAAAGTACGGGAAGCAGCTTGCAGATGACGCAAGGAACGTATGGTTTGGTCTAAGCACAGATGACATTAATCCTTTTGGGGAGCAGAGCAGCAACCATAGCACCTAGCCTGTGACTCTATGTTTGTATAACCTTCCTCCTTGGTTGTGCATGAAGCGGAAGTTCATTATGATGCCAGTGCTCATCCAAGGCCCTAAGCAACCCGACAACGATATTGATGTGTACCTAAGGCCATTAGTTGAAGAACTCTTACAGCTGTGGAATGGAACAGGTGTACGTGCGTGGGATGAGCACATGGGGGAAGAATTTGACCTAAAGGCGTTGCTGTTCGTGACCATCAATGATTGGCCTGCTCTCAGTAACCTTTCAGGACAGACAAACAAGGGATACTGCGCATGCACACATTGTTTGGACGATACCGACAGTATATATTTGGCTAATTGTAAAAAGAATGTGTACCTGGGACATCGTCGATTTCTTCCGAGCAGGCATGCCATAAGAAAGAAAGGCAAGCATTTCAAAGGTGAGGCGGATCACCGGACGAAGCCTCGCCACCGTACTGGTGCTGATGTACATGATATGGTTAAGGATTTGAAGGTAGTCTTTGGAAAGGGTCCTGGCGGACAACCTGTTCCGAATGACGCTGACGGACGCGCACCCATGTGGAAGAAGAAATCTATATTTTGGGACCTGCCCTATTGGAAAGACCTAGAGGTCCGCTCCGCAATCGACATGATGCACGTGACGAAGAATCTTTGCGTGACCCTGCTTGGCTTCTTGGGCGTGTATGGGAAGACAAAAGATACACCTGAGGCACGGGAGGACCAGCAACGTATGCACGGAAAAGACGACATACATCAGGGTCATGCCAGCTACGCTCTTACCAAAGAAGAGAAGGAAATCTTTTTTGAATGTCTGCTCAGTATTAAGGTACCGTCTGGCTTCTCGTCGAATATAAAGGGAATAATAAACATGGCAGAGAAAAAATTTCAGAACCTAAAGTCTCATGACTGCCACATGATTATGACGCAACTGCTTCCGGTTGCATTGAGGGGGCTTCTACCGGAAAACGTTCGATTAGCCATTGTGAAGCTATGTGCATTTCTCAATGCAATCTCTCAGAAGGTAATCGATTCAGAAATCATACCAAGGTTAGAGAATGATTTGGTGCAATGTCTTGTCAGTTTCGAGTTGGTGTTCCCACCATCCTTCTTCAACATCATGACGCACGTCCTAGTTCACCTATGCGAAGAGATTAACATTTTGGGTCCTGTATTTCGACAGAATATGTTCCCCTTTGAGAGGTTCATGGGAGTCTTAAAGAAATGTGTTCATAACCATGCTAGGCCAGAAGGAAGCATCTCCAAGGGCCATGAAAATGAGGAGGTCATTGAGTTTTGTATTGACTTTATTCCTGACCTTAAGCCGATTGGTGTTACTGAATCGCGGCATAAGGGCAGACTGGATGGAAAAGGCACGCTAGGAGGGGATCAAATAATATGTATGGACGGACATTCTCTAACTGAAGCACACTACACAGTTCTACAGAATTCCGCCTTGGTGGCTCCGTATATGGACGAACACAAGAATTTTCTACGCTCCAAACACCCAGAGCGGTCTGATGACTGGATTACATGTGAATAAACCAGGAGTTTCACCGGCTGGTTGCAGACACGTACCATGCATAACACCTCTATTGAAGATGACATGTACTCGCTGTCTCAGTTACCATCTGTTAGAATAAATCCGAGGTACACGGTCGATCCATCGAGGAACAAGCAATCACAGACAATGACAACACCGAGATTTGTTAACAAGGTTCGGCGAACTCGCCTACACTCCGGGGCAATGACTACGGGCGCTCCTCCCCGAGATACCGCAACACCGGTCACCCGGGCGTCGGCACAAGCCGCCGGCACCCCCTTGCGAGCCTGTCGCTATCTAGTCGTCATCAGGTTACAACGTGGGGTGCCTCCTCATATATAAGAGGCCAAGGGTACAACGTGTCCGACTCCGACACTACAAGTATCCTACCCACACTACAACACCAAGTCCAAGCATAACCCAACTAGTACAAAATATTCGACACAAACACAACAAACTCCACCTTGGCGAATATTCTCCACCACCTTGAATTTGTCCATGCGTCAAACTTCCATGTACTCCGGACTTGTGTTGTGTTCTTCGTAGCTTACTGAGAGCTACTCGACGAGTCTGCCCCAGACCCGCCGCCGCCGTGAGACCCCGCTGCTACTCCTGCAACTCCAGTCTCCGTGACTCCACCTGCAATAGTGCTTCCTTGCAACTTGTAAAGATGCGAAGCCGTCCTCTCTCCAATCATCACAGTCACCTCATCTTCCATGATTCTCATGGTCTTCCTATCCCGATCACAACGGAATACCATACCACCATCATGAGGAACACCAAGCGAAATTAGATTCCTCCTTAGCCCTGACACATGCCTGACTCCCCGAAGCATCCGCTCAACTCCGTCAAACATCTTGATTTTGATGTCACCTACTCCAGCAACACGATAACCTATGTCATCGCCCACATAGGCTAAACCAAACTCACCAGACTTGTACGAAGAGAACCACTCCCTGTTGGGTGTCGCATGAAAAGAGCAAGCCGAATCCAACATCCACGCTTCACCTTTGGTTGACCGCATGTCTGATACTATGAGGACATCACTACTGCTGTCTGAGTCATCACCATGAGTTGCCTTATTAGCACTTGCCCCACCATTGAGTTCTGGACAGTCCTTTCTCATATGTCCCCACTACTTACACTTGTGGCACTGTATATTCTTTTTCTTTTTCTTGTTCTTCCAAGCCTCATATCCCTTCTGCCGCTGCTCACCTTTGACTAGCAAACCTTCGCCATGAGAGACTTCCACCACGTTCTTCTTTCTCATATCATAAGATAGCAATGCCACAGTAATATCCTCATTCTTCACGGTCTCCTTGCTATGCGTCAAAGTAGTGATCAAATGGTCATAGGATGATGGCAATGAACAAAGAAGCAGAATTGCCCTATCCTCGTCGTCAACCGTCGCACCCAAGCGTGCTAGATCCGTCACGACTTGATTAAAGGCGTTCATATACTCCACAAGGTCTGACCCCTCCTGCATCCTCATCTCATACAACTTTTGCTTCAGATACACCTTGGTCGTCGCAGTCTTGGACATAAACTGACTTTCCAACTTCTCCTAGATCTTCTTCGGCGAATTCTCATCCATCACATGATAAATAACCTGGTCCGACAGACACAACCGTATAGTCCCGGCTGCTTTCAACTGTAACTCCTCCCAGTCATCCACCTCCATCTTAGCTGGCTTGGCTTCCTGCAACAACGCCTTCAAGCATCCCTGTTGTGCCAACAAATCTTTCACCCTTGTCTGCCATAACCCAAAGCTTCCAGTTCCGTTGATCTTCTCCACCTCAAACCTGGTACCCGATGACGCCATAGTTCTTTGTACAGCCGACTCCGTGAAAAATAACCAAGCAGTCTTCGCGTGATCCCCAAGTACACGAACTCCGCGTACTACTAGCAAACGAACCAGTTGGTATTCGCGTGAAAGTGATCCTTGCACAACTCCAATGCTGGCTTATTGCTTTACCTAGCATGTGCTTTCCGATGTACTGCTATGCGTCAATGGGTTTGTTTCTGGCCGATCTGATCTGTTGCTTTCCTCGCCGTACTGTGACCCGGCCCTTGCCTCTATTTATAATAGCGCACTAGCAGGCGTCCATGTAGAACACGGGGACCATCAGGACTCGGTCCTGTTTTTGTCTCCAAAACAAACTCAGTTACCTTTCTGCATCTGATTCATTGGATCGCTGCACCACGCCTTGTACGCGTACATCAGGCCAATGTCCCGCTCCGAGGGCCGCTCCGCGCAAGGCCTTGATGGTCCACCACAGCACCGCTTGCGTGCCTGCACAAGCCTCTGCTGATGGCACACGCACACGTGTTACGTCGCTGTCGCGTGAATCGATCGAGCAATCAATCTGTCTCACCGAAACTGTCGTATGTGTATGCGGACCGCGTGCTACTTCTATCGATCCGACCGATCTATCTGATACGCTGTCACCTGATCCCGGTGACTCCATTAATCGATTCTTAGGTCACCCAATCCTCTGGATCAATGCACAACGACCTCCTCGTAACCTTGCTCATGATACCACTTGTTAGAATAAATCCGAGGTACACGGTCGATCCATCGAGGAACAAGCAATCACAGACAATGACGACACCGAGATTTGTTAACGAGGTTCGGCGAACTCGCCTACTCCCCGGGGCAATGACTACGGGCGCTCCTCCCCGAAATACTGCAACACCGGCCACCCGGGCGCCGGCACAAGCCGCCGGCACCCCCTTGCGAGCCTGTCGCTATCTAGTCGTCATCAGGTTACAACATGGGGTGCCTCCTCATATATAAGAGGCCAAAGGTACAACGTGTCCGACTCTGACACTACAAGTATCCTACCCACACTACAACACCAAGTCCAAGCGTAACCTAACTAGTACAAAATATTCGACACAAACACAACACCATCTTCGAATATAATAACTTTCAAGGGTACGAGATAAATGGTAATACATTTTACACGATCGCCCAAGATAAGAAGAGCACCAACCAAAACAGTGGTGTCCGCTTTGATGCAACAACCAAGACGGGAAAGGAAACATATTATGGTTACATAGAGGAGATATGGGAACTTGACTATGGACGTGGTTTGAAGGTCCCTTTGTTTCGGTGCAAATGGGTCAATATGACACGAGGCGGGGTAACGGAAGACCGGCAGTATGGAATGACAACAGTGGATCTCAACAATCTTGCGTATGCAGATGAACCATTCGTCCTAGCTAATGATGTGGCACAGGTATTCTATGTGAAGGATATGTCTACCAAGCCGAGAAAAGGAAAAGATAAGGAAGCAAATGCATCATATGATGAGCCAAACCGCCACACAGTTCTTTCTCAGAAGAGAAACATCGTGGGAGTGGATGACAAGACAGACATGTCAGAAGATTATGAAAAGTTTGATGAAATTGCTCCATTCACAGTGAATATTGACCCGAGCATCCAGTTAAATGATGAAGATTTTCCATGGCTACGGCGCAAAGGGACACACGCGAAGAAAAAAGTTTCATAGCCAAAGATCTGGGATGTGATCGGCTTCACTATCATCACTTTCTTCTGTGTTTCACACCCAGGAGGGAATCTCTGTAATAGTTAGGTTAGTTATGTGTTTTGGCGTTTGAAACGCGAAGAAATTTTATGTGCAAACAAATTCTTTCATGCATTTACTAATTTTTTCAGCTAAATGACCCTGAAATTGAAAAGCATTTCAAATGAACTCAAAAAAGGTTGAAAGTTGGCATCGTATCATAATTTCACCCACATAGCATGTGCAAAAAAGTAGAGAGGAGGTTACTGCAAAAACTGGATGCACTTCATGTACAAAATGGACAATCTCTTTCGAAGTATTAGGGTTTCGGACGAAAACTCATCCGTTACAAAGGCATTTCATTTTTTAAATAACCTAAGCATTACCAAATTGTATATAATGATAAAACACACTAATATTAAACATAAGAAAAAAGAATCACTGAAAAATCTATTTTCAAAGTTAGGTTATTCACAAACTAGTGATTCACACAAATTTCAAATAATTCAAAATTTAAACTATTCAAATTTGTAAACTACCGGCACTAACAGAAAGTTTGTAATCTTTTGTACCTAAAGCAAAAATATTCACAAAGAAACTCTAAATACAGCAAAAAACAACTCAAAATAAATAAAGCAAAAAACCCGCCTACTACGCCACAGCGGTCTGCATACGACTAGAAACCCAACCTGATGTTGGGCCAGGATGCAGGCCCGCAAAGGCCCAGTAGGCCCACAAGGCAACACAAAACATTTAGGTTCAGTAGGCCTGCTTTGGAGAGGAGCTCGAGAGAGCTACCGCACTGGGGCTTATAAACAAGTGCGGACGCCCCTCGGCTAGCGAGGTGGGACTAAACATGACGCACCGCACCTGCACCAGCGCACCCCCTTTAGTACCGGGTGGTGGCTCAAACCGGTACTAAAGGGGGTCTTTAGTACCGATTGGAGCCACCACCCGGTACTAAAGGAGTGTCGTTCCCGCCGCTTGGCCTGGCCAAAATAGTCATTTAGTACCGGTTGGTGGCTTCCACCGGCACTAAAGGTTGTTTTATATAAGAAAACACTTCAAAAAATTTGTTAGTTTCTCATCTCTCCCTCTGCTTCTTTCTCCTATGCCCCGTCGTCGCCGCCCCGTCCCCTTCCCCGTCGTCACCGCCCGTCTCCGTCCCCATCGCCGCCCCCCGTCGTCGCGCCTCGCCGGTGAGCTCCTGCCCCGATCGCCATGTACCACACACACACATTGTTATAGAAATGTTAGCAAGTTTTTCTGTTTTTTAGTTATAGAAATATTAGAAATGTTAGTTATATAGAAATGTTTTTTAGTTATAGAAATATTAGAAATGTTAGTTATATATAAATGTTAGTTATATAGAAATGTTTTTTAGTTATAGAAACATTAGAAATGTTAGTTTTAGTTATAGAAATATCATAAAATTTAGAATTTGCATATATGAAATCACAATCCATCATTTAAAAAATGTTATTTTACTTTTGCGGCATATAGTATTTGTTGTCGGCGATGCCCGGCCCGCATCCTCGTCGTCGACCAGTTCGCGATGACGTCTTGCTTCAGAGGACCCATGTCCGGGACTGGGCTCCGCCGGGCTAGCACTGGGAGGTGCTACCTTCAGGGGCGCGACGCTTGGTGAGGAACCCGGCCCCGGGTCCCGTCGTCGACCCTGATCTCCTTTGGTGGCGTTCGCGTGGGCCACTTTCGGTGCGGAGGGAGCCGGCCCCGCCGGAGGTGGTACGTCACCGTGTCAGGGAGGAGGACGAGCACGTCCATCGCTACATGGCTGCTATGGACGTCAGGTTCTTCAATACCTGGCAGGTTCTTTCGGGAGATCACCCGAGCTATGATCCAGTGATGGTTCCTTCACTTTGGTTGTCCACCGCCCACGCCTCAGGAACCGCGAGTGGCCTAGATTACTCTCTAGTATTCGATCTTTATTAGCTAGCTAGCTAGCTAGTGATGTATTCGATATATAATATTTGAGATTATATATATTATTCGAGATGATGTATTCAAGATTATATCTATTATTCGAGACGACGTATTCGAGATTATATTCGATGATGCTTATTATGTACTATGATTGATTCAGTTTTTCCTTATTAATTGATTGCATACATGCATTGTAATTTGAATATATTTCTTTTGGATTAGTTAAATAAAACCTATGGCGGACAATACCGGCAATATCATACGCAATCCTCGCGGGCCAGATGATGATCAGAACGAAGAAGATTATGACGGCTCCGAATATCTAAAGAACGCCGGGGAGGGTGATATGATATTCGATCGCGACGACCGAATTGATGAAGTCATGAACTATGAACATGACGAAGAAAATGTTGATCTTGAAACAACAAAGACCGGCGAGGTATATTTATATAAGCAGGCATCTGGTGATCATCACATGTTTTAAATGACTTGAAGATATATATTAACGAGTCGATCTTTCTTCTTTCAGCCATCCCGATCGAGCAAATCTTCAGGCAGCAGGACAGTACGAGGCCCGAACAAAAAGTTGAAGGAGGGCGTAAAGTACAATATCGAGGCCATCAAACCTAATGGTGAACCATTAGCGCCTAAGAAGATTGTGGACAAGTTCATTCATCAGTGCGGAGTTCTTGTGAAGGACCAACTCCCGATCTCCCTTCAAGAATGGAGAGAGCCAGCAAAGCCACGCCCAGATCTTACTTTTGTCGACGACGGACAAAAACTTCTGCTTTGGAAAACGCTCATGGAACATTTCACCCTACCAGATCATTTCACAGATGCAGATGTGGAGAAAGTCAAGGACGCTGCTCTTAGGAAGATGGCGGTTGCATTCAACAACCACAAGAATCGTGTATGGGACCAGTACGTCATGGAAGGAAAGAAGACTCTAGTATTCAAGGGAACACTAGAGAAGCAAAGTGCTCATTGGGACGATTTAGTGAAATTCAAGGAATCGGAATTATCTAAGGAACGGTCGAGAATAAACAAGGCCAATGCCGAAAAAGGGATAAGTTCCATAAGCTGGGGCCAGGAGGCTACGCGGTGGCAATGCCTAAGTGGGATAAGTCTGAGAAAGAGATGGAGGATGCAGGTGTCACTCCAGAAATATTGAGCTGGCCCCCAGGTGCAGGACTTGGTTCTATGCGCATGGGGGGAGTTGGACCCGAAGATAGGCAAAGTTTCGAAGAAGGCATGTCTAAAAGGAGCCAAAGATAAGCTACTTGTTGCAATAGAAGAGGCTCGATCGGGGGTGTTCTAGCCCAATAGAGAGAACGACGAGCTTACGCGTGCCCTAGGAAATCCTGAACACCCGAGAAGAACACGAGGCAAGGGCGCTATTCCGTGGTATGAGGGGTTTTCGGACTGGAACGCTGACTACAGAACCCGTGCGAGAAAGAAGATTGCGGAGGAGAAGAAGAGGAAGATGGAGGAGGAGCAGAGGAAGCTGGACTATGAATGCCTTAAAGGCCTAGAATCAGTGCACGCGGACTTGGCAGTCAAAATCCAGTGGCAGCAGGAGCAGATCGACTCACTTAGCCAGCAAAGGGGGGTCTCAGCAGCTGCAGCAACTAGCGGATGATCCAGTATTGGATAGCACTGTCCCATCCATACCGAGAAGCAGCGTGGGTTCCGCCCCGGGTGACACATTGCTGGATAGTTACCCAGTGGATGACATCATGGAGAACACTAGCTGCGAGCTACACTTCAAAATGAAGAACATATCCATGAAGGTGGCGGACGCTGTTGCTTTTACAAATCCCCCCGAGGCAACCTTCCATTGCAACCCGATTCCAGCGGGCTATGCTCGTGTCTTGGTTGATGAGGTGGTGGACCAATATTCGGGGCTAGAGCTTGACATTCCTGGAGGTGACGAGGAGCACACACTGGGAGAGGCCAACCATCGTATCATCCTATGGAGAAAAGATTGCATCATCTTTCGAAGGCCACGGACACCGCGTTAGCCGACTCCTCGTCGAAGTCCGCCACCGAGTCAGCAGACTCCCGCTCCTCCAAGTCCACCAACGCGTCAGGCCACTCCTCCTCCTCCAGGTCCGGCAAAGCGTCAGTCCACTCCCCCTCCAAGTACGGCACAGCTTCAGGCCACTCCTCCTCCTCCAAGTCCGGCACAGCTTCAGGCCACTCCTCCTCCAAGTCCGGCACATCTTCAGGCCACTCCTCCTCCTCCAACTCAGCCACGTCAGCCGTCTCCGCCGCCTCAGCAATCACGGAAGAGAGCCGCCTCAGCTATGGTGCGTAGCGGTACAAGTCGAGGTAGTACTGGAGGTACAGGCAAAGGCAATCAATTTCAATATGGTCAAAGCAGCCTCGCGCCTCTTCCACAGAGGCCTTACGACAAGTCCGAGGAGGAAAACGCAGCCATATCGAAGGCCGAGGTGGAATCCCATTTTGCACCAAAACCGCCACCGCCACCAAGGGAGAAAGTGCCTGAGGAAAAGATTGACCACTTCATTCGTATGGCTAGACCACCAGCTCCCAAGCCTGTTGACACAGACTATGAGCGCCACCTCAGGAAGTTAAATCGAGCACGTCTACAGAAAGAGGCGAG
>NC_041390.1:112249658-112296431 GCF_002162155.2 Triticum dicoccoides
TGCCAACAACACATAAGAGTACGCGTGCCCAATATTATTGTGGGCAAACCATTAACGTTCCCGGGCTGGGCGATGTGGTAATAACCGAGGAGCATATTGAGCAGGCTGAAAGGCTCATGATCACTGTTGAACAACTCCTCGATATCGAGCCCATGTCTTTGATTAGAGAGGAGGAAATAAAACAGAAATATGTCCGGGGCCAACCTTTGGTCGAGCCAGACGAGATCAAGAAGCTCCCACCGAGAATGTATGAATTGCATCAATGGTACATGGACATTACCAAGATTTCCAATCGAGAGTCCCTCATGGTGAATGTCAAGAAGGATCATTACTTCCATGAGAAAGCTGTGTCCGTTGAGTATTCAGAACTATTTCAGTTATACAATCAAGACGCACTCGACAAATCTATCGTCAGTTGCTATTGTCTGTAAGTGATTTCTTTCTGTAATTTAAGTCTCAAGCTACCTGTAGTGATCATTTTGATCAATCATTACCTATAATTATCCTCACTATATTCTTTTCTGTGGTATTATGCATGATGAAGATGTATGAAATGGAAAAAGGTGGACGCTATGGCATTGGGTTCATTGACCCAAATACCATTGATGAATACACATGGAAATTAGATGCATATTATGAAAAAAGTGTAGAGGAAAGCATGCTAGAGTTCTTCAAGCGCCTCAATACCAATGAAGATATACTACTTCCTTACAACTTCGAGTGAGTCACACTTCCTTGTACTACAAATTCTGTTTTTGCCTACTAGCTAGCTACATGTTTTTGCTTACATATGCCGGCTTAATTAAGACATGCAAACGTGTGTGCATGCAGATTTCACTGGATCTTGTTAATCATTAAAGTTGATGAAGGAACAGTTGAAATACTGGACTCACTACTTAAAAAAGCAAGTGACTACACCATCTTGTCTGGGATAGTCAATAGGTAATTTCAATCATTATTAACTATATCTCGGCCTATTTAGTTCATCATTTCCTGATATGAACTATTTAATAACCCATTTATTCATTTTGTTTGTCGGCGGACATGACTTGGGCAAAGTTCATCAGCGTCACTCCAGGCTAATGGAAACGAAAGCTGAATGATATCGACCCAAGGTAAGTAATTAAGTAGTACTAGCTAGCTAGCCGCCATCTCTTTAATTATCATGCTTGATTAATTATTATTTGATCAAATTCCATTCTCGTAAAGGCCCTGAAGTAGGCGCCGGGGAATAATCTGTGTGCATACTACATTTGCGAGAACATTCGCATGATGGCGTCCGAAAGGAGCAGATCTCAAAGATAGGTCTGAGTACGTTTGTTAGAATATTATTCACAATTTTTACACCATTATCGATATCTAGTCACACAACTAATACACATGCATATTGATCTCCTTCTTAACAGTTCAGAGAGGTGCGGGAGAAGCTCCTAACAGAGAAGCGCATAGAAGCAATTCAAGAGGAAATAGCAGGATTTTTGCTCGACTAGGTCATAAATCCCAAAGGAGAATACTATTACTCGCTACCGCCTCCATGAACCACTTCCAATTGTCATCGTGCTCCGAAGGCACCAATTAGGCTAATGTCACTGGCTCCGAAGGCACCAATTAGAAGAAATTATATATAGCTAGCTAATTGTATATATATACATGTGTGTATATATGTGTGAATTAATGATGGTTGTGAGACATTCGATGATATATATATACATGATCCGTTCTACTAGAAATTCTATTTATATATATGCATAACATGTACAATATGTAGTATCGTAAAATACCAGCAAACAAAAAAGAATTAAATGGAAAACACAAAATTAAATGAAAAAAAATCATAAACCCAAACCCCCAACCTTTTAATACCGGTTGGTGTCACCAACCGGTACTAAAGGGCTCCCTGCCCCCGGAGCTGGCTCGTGCCACATGGTTGCCCTTTAGCACCGGTTCGTGCTGAATCGGTACTAAGGGGGGGTGGCTTTAGTGCCCACATTTTAGTGTCGGTTACTGAACCGGCACTAAAGGGCCTTACGAACCGGTGCTATTGCCCGGTTCTGCACTAGTGTTTACCTCCGGTTGTTTGTACAATCTCATAGTATCTCACAGATTATAACACTAACACTAGTAGAAAAAGGGCCTTTAGTCCCGGTTCATAAGGGCCTTTAGTCCCGGTTCTGGAACCGGGACTAAAGGGTCGGTATTAAAGCCTCCCCCTTTAGTCCCGGTTCTAACTGGAACCGGGACTAAAGGCCCTCCACGTGGCCGTTGCCTGGAGGTCCACCTTTAGTCCCGGTTGGTAACACCAACCGGTACTAAAGGATAGTTTATGATTTTTTTTAATTTCAAATTTCTGAATTATTTTAACCTCTAATCTCTAATCACCCCTCATCACTTCTCAATTTAACCTTTAATCTCTAATCACCCCTCATCATTCCAAATCATCTAACTTCCCGAACGGTCACCCATCCTCTCACTACTCCAGCCTGAGCACGCTTAACTTCCGGGTTCTATTCTCCCTCGTTTCCAAGTCTGCACTTGTTGTTTTCCTGACAATAGTAAGATGGCAATCCTATTAACCCTCAGGAATTTAGCTTGAGCATGAAGTCACACATTTCACTGTTTGAGTTTAAAACTATTGTTCTAAAAATCAATAATTATTTAGTAACACTAATATTTCTTGAATAAGTAGTTTGACCACAGTTTGACCATAGTTTGACCAAAGTTGACCAAAATTTAAAAAAAACTGAAATAATTATTTAGTAACACTAATATTCTTGAATAATTATTTAGTAACACTAATACTTCTTGAATAAGTAGTTTGACCAGATTTAACAAAAATTCAAAAAAAACTGAAATTTGAGCATAACTTTTTTTCCTTTTAGAATTTGAGGATTCTAAAAATTTACAAACAGGCCGTAGGCGGTCTCCATCGGATGCGGATTTTTGTTCCGAATATTTTGATATATTATATGTTTTTTTCCGACATCGTATGCAAAAGTTATAGCCGTTTTACATTTTCCCTACATTTTTTGCAAAACATGTCCAAATTTAAGTTTTTAATTTTTTCCTAACTAATAGATGTAGTAACATAACTACCTCTCGAAGGATTTTAAATTTTGAAATTTCTATCATTTTCTTTTGCTTTTTTACAAAACTGAAAAGGCGATGCACCGGGGGGTAGGATTTGAAAATTGCACCATTAGTACCGGTTCATGGCACGAACCGGTACTAAAGGTCTAACCTTTAGTACCGGTTCGTGCCACGAACCGGTACTAATGGGCATCGCACCCTTTAGTACCGGTTCGTGCCACGAATCGGGACTAAAGGTCCCATTTGAACTAGGAGTAATGCCTGTATGGTGCCCTCGCCGTTTGAACCGGGACTAATGCTCATATTAGTCTCGGTTCGTAATGCAACCGGGATTAATGCTCTTTTCTGACTGGACCAAAGCCCCTTTCTCTACTAGTGTAAAAGGACACATGGCATGCAAGCTAGGACTGGTATACATGCATTCAAGTTGACAGTGATCCAACTTCTGGCGGCGGCCATCCTCCTAAGACTGTGTCGCATATAAGGCGGCTGGCTTCTCGCTTGGGCATGTGGATGCGGCAGGGTGGCGCGAGGCCCGTGTCGCCTGGTGCTTCACGATGTTCGAAGTGGTGCATGCGAGATTGGGCTTCCCGGGGCGCCAAGACGCGTAAGCCATGATCTTCATCTGATGCAAGTTTTACAGTTGAATCAAGCGTCACTAATTGTTTAGTGTAACGTCTGTGCTGGATCTATTGTTCTAGCTGGAACCTATGCTTCTACTTATGAACTGGTCTTTCTTGTGGCTCGTAGTTTGGGTGCCTTGCAACATGTGGTTTATTGGCGAAACTACCATACCGAATGCCACTGCCATTTCTTTTTTGCTCATCAATTGGGTTTCTGATCTAAACATGTATGAATAGTATAGTTTTGTACCATTGTGATTATCATTGATGTTAGCTTTGTTGAGGACATTCACTAAAAGGTCTTGTTGTGTGGATGAAGTCTGGTATTCAGGTGATCAGCCCCACCATCATATGTCCATGTTCTTCTCATCCGTATGCTGGTGCGGGGCTATCAGCAACATTGCAACCATGTTTAGAGCATGATCAGTTGGGCAAAGAAAAATGACATGGCTGCCAGCTGGCGTGTTGTGATTGACAGTTCATCATTTCGTCGCAGGCGTGACAAGGTTTGAGACCACGACGCAACCCTTTTGAAGTTCTACCATCAAAGTGCAGCATTTGTCCCAAGTTTATGACCTGCCGGCAATATAGCTCCTATGTATTCTCTCACTATGGCACATGGACCCGAAGAAGAAGAGTAGCTGGCCCCGTGTCGCCTCCCCGCAGGCGACCCGGGTGCTCCAACCCTAGCCGCCACCCCTCGCCCTCCCCTCCACTCCTCCTCCCATCCACCGCCGCCGGCGAGCGCCGCAGGGCAAAGCCCTCGCGGTGCCGGTGGCGACGGGATCTGTCTCGCCTTCTTCTGGTGTGGGGGCCGCGAGGGGCTTCTCCTCCATCCATCACAGCGGATCTCGGATGCCGGCGCGCCTAGGCTGGGTGGTGCGCGCTGGCAGGCAGCGGAGCGGGGAGGTGAAGCTCGCTGGGCGGTCGCGACACGACGTGGAAGGGCGCAGGCCGGGCTGTGCGGCGGCGCCCTTGTCATGGCGGGGTTCGGGCTCTGCCAGATTTGGGCTGGCCGGGTGCAAGGTCAGCGGCTGGAGCATGGCAGGAGGCCCGATGGAGCGGCGGTGGTTTGGCGAGGACTTGCAGTGGTGTGTGGCGCGTTCCTGGTGGTGGCGGCGGTGTCTGGAGGCACTGACACGAGCCCATGGTCAGGCAGGTGGCGGCCCTATGGAGGCTCGGCCAGGATGGAGTCCTGGCGAGCAGCGAGCGGTTGGTCACTACTGGGCAGCGTGGTGAGCGACGGTGCCCTCCTCCGATGGCGCTGGCATGGAGTGGTGAGGTGGGCCTGATCGTCGCAAGGCCGTCCCTTGGAGCGGGCGATGGCCGTCGCGGGCGGTCATGGACCTTGACGGAGGAGTGGGGTGGCTGCGGTTCTCCATCCAGGCTGGGTGTTGGTGGTGTGTTCGCGGTTCCCCTTGCTGTGCGGCCGGTTGTTGGTCCTTGGCTTTGTGGCTACATCGGCAAGGTGCTGCGGTGGAGGTGGTGCGAGACTACTTGGACGTTGTTGCCAAGTCCTTGGAGGTGTGGAGATGGGCGACGCGCGGATGCAAATCTTGCACGGCTTTCGCTGGGCCGGCGGCGGTGGCAACCGTGGTTGTCATTCCCCTCCTTGGATGCGTCGCGGAGGCGTGTTCGTCATCTCTCTCGCTCTCTTAGAGTTAGTGGTTGTCTCCGGGCGAAAGCCTCGATTAGGTTGGATCGGCATGATGGCGGCATCCTCAACGTCGTTACTCCGTTGGGAGCATTGTGTTTGGAGGCACGACTACTTCCTTGTTGTTCTACTCCGGTGCTTGCCGCTGTCCTTTCTTGATCCTCAACGGTGCTATGTACGCCCATCACCGGTGTGTCCAAGACGGCGTCTTTCTCGGGTCGGATCGAGTCCTTCCACCCACTTGCCACTTCCTCTTAGGCGTTCAGAGTGGATGGTGCGTCGACAAGTGAAGTTCTGCGGAAGATGGTGGTCTTCGGAGGTGTCCGGCGTCGGTCGAGACGCGGTGTTGTGTTCCTATTAGGATAGGCTCTTGCGTTGGAGTTTGCTTTGTGGTGTTGTGTTTGGCCTATTCGGATGTGGTGTTTGTGCTACTCTCGTTGTTCGCAGCGAGTGTAGTTTCTTGTAACTAAAATTCTGCCTTCTATAAAGCTATGGTACGCCTAGGCATACTCTCGAAAAAAAAAACTATGGCACATGATTAGTTTAGTTACCCTAAAAACATCATTAGTTTAGTTTAAAATGATCTAGCTTAATTAAGTCATACTCGCATGATTAGTTTTTTGGGGGGAATACTCGCATGATTAGTTTATACTAGTATATAGTTTAACTCAAAGAATCATGTCGTGCACGCAGGGAGAAACAAAACGAACAGGGCGAGAAAAACACTGGCGGGCCCAGCTCCTTCCCTTATCCAGCCCACGATCGCGAAACCCTAACAAGTGTCCGACCCAGCCTTCACTATAAAAACATCCTCCGCTCGAGATCAGCCACTTCCCTCTCGACACTAGTCGGCCCTCCCGCTACAACCATCGCCCCCATTCGCGCTCGCTCGCTCCCACCGCTGTCGTCGTCGCCGTCATCGGGCGCCATGGGCTTGAACGACATCCTAGCAGCGCTCTACTCCTGCCTCCCGAAGACTCCGTCCTGTCCCGTCGCCTCCCTCACTGCCGCCACCTCCGACGACGGTGTGTATTTAATGGGTTGGCCTAATGGAAATCACAACATGAGTCTCACTGTGCTTTTGAGAGACAATTGGGTGGAGAGAACGTCTAATCGGAAATTGCCTGTTCAAGGCCATGGAGGTATTTTCATATGGCTCCAATATTCTTTTATGGAAAAGGGAAAATAAAAACTAAATGAATGATAGAAAACCTGGGGAAATTAAATACGCAAAGAAAACCAAAAAGAAACAATGAAAAAGAAAGAAAACCTCCAAAACCCCAAAAACTTTTTATTAATGGGAAATGAATAAGAAATAACGCTGAAAAGCAAAGGAGCATGCATGGCTGAAGAATCCAGTCTATGCTCGCCTCAAACAAATCCTTGACAACTTGATCCAAAGTTGGGGCAATGCCCCCCCCCCCCGACCCCCCCAGTATGTACCTAGTTTTACCTCTGATTGTTTGTACAATATCATAGTATCTCACAAATTATATAACACTAAAAAGACATGTGACATTCAAGCTAGGACTGGTATACGTGCATTCAAGTTGGCAGCCGATCCAACTTCTGGCGGCGGCCCTTTGCACGCAGCTTCAAGATGAACGGCAACAAAAAGAAACATCAATCTCCTTTCCCTAGAGCGTGTGTGCTGCATGTGCTTGACCCCAACCTTGTGGGATTCATGGCGGACTGCACATGGCATGAGAGAAAAAGGCAAAAAAGCACGGACGAGCTCACCCCTCTCATGGATCTATGGAGGAAAAATATTGCGCGAAGCAGAGAAGGCAAAAAAAAAAAACGAGCTTAATTTCATGGGGATTAGGTGTGGACTTCAGAGAGAACACACAAAGCAGGAGGAGAGATTGAGAACTTGGGGACTTAAGGGCGAGTAGGGTGAGGATGCCTCGTGCGGTCTCCAGAAAGAGCGAGGGGATAAGATGGAAGTGGTGGGGATAGCGATAAGCTCTGTGGGTGGTGAGCCTGGGCTGCCTAGCGACGCGAGCGAGGGGCAACTGGCTGTAAACATTTCTCCTTTTAAAATATTCGAGCATTAAAAAAACAGCATCCGAATTTCTCAAATTGTTTATAAATTCCAAACAATTTTTTAAATCTTTTCAAAGTGCTAAGCATTTCAATTTATGGGGCATTTTTGAAAAACTAAAGAAAAAGAAACTAAAGATAAAAAACAAACAAAAACATATGGTAGGAGCCTTCTAGAAGGTTCTCAAAACCTAGGTGATGCAGTACGTTTGCTCCTAAATGGGTAGGCCTAATAGAGATCGCAGCGTGAGTCTCGTTGTGCTTTTAAGAGACAATTTGATGGAGAGAACGTCTAGTAGGAAATTGGCTGTTCTCAGACTTGTTGGTTTCTTTTATGCAATCGGGGGAGTCATATACCTTTCATTCAAAAAAAATTCTATTTGTTATGCCTCAAGCGCATTATTATTTTGTAAATGTTAATGCCTACACGTGTGGGCGTTGATCATCTCGATCACACGCATCCATCACCGTCCAGTACTATATGCACGAATCTTGACACAATCTGGCTGATTTTTTGTGCCACGTAGGACAAGGTGTGTGTGTGGTGTGTGACATAGTTCGTCCACACATCCGTTTTACCACATAGAGGGGTCGGTATGTGGGCGTTTAGCAGTTCACCCACACACCAGTTTTCAGTCACGCACAAGGGCTGGTGTGTGGGCATTTGCCATCTCGCCCACACGCCCGTCTCCTCTCCCACACGTAAGCTGCTAGTTGCCATGTGTTTTTGCAGCGCACATGGCAACTGTCTCTAGTGTGCTTTATAAGCAGGTGGCAACTCTCTTTTTTTACCCGAGTTGCCATGTGTTTTTGCAGGGTACACGGCAACTGCCTAGTGTGCACGTAAGCAGATGGCAACTGTCTTTTACCGAGTTGCCATGTGTTTTTGCATGGTACATGGCAACTGCCCCAACGTGCACGTACATGGCAACTGCCCTAACGTGCACGTAAGCAGATGGCAACTCTTCCTTTTTACATGGCAACTGCCTTAGCATGCTTGTGAGGACATGGCAACTCTCTCAACTGCCTAGTGTTAGTATGTGGCAACTCCTAAAGTTATGAAACCATGGCAACTACATTAGATCAGACCATACATGGCAACTGCAGTTGAGCAACCATGGTAACTGCAGTTGTCCGACATGGCAACCGTAGTTCAGCGACATGGCAACTGCAGATAAACGAACATGGACGAGGGTCTGGACCATGGCAACTGCGGGCGCGCGGTGGGCGTCACTCGTCACGTGCGGGACCAGAAGGGTACGAGGCCTGACATACGGGCGTGTGGGCGTTATCAACTTCGCCCACACGCACGCTTGTGAGAGGGTTCAGGAGGGAAAAAAAGATGTGTGTGGGCATTAGTTGTTTTACCCACATGTAGGTGTGTGAGCTGGTTGCTGTCCATGCCACACGAGGCGTGTGGCACAACTACCCGATGCACCACGCGTGTGGCAGTTATCGGGACCCTATTACTTTGGTTACCCTATAGAAACATGATTAATTTAGTTTGAAATGATATAGCTTAATTAAGTCAAACTCGTAAGTGTAGCATTTTTGCTCAGAGAGCAGAAAAAAATCGAACCAAACGAGAAGAACATTAAAACACTGGCGAGCCCAGCTGCTTCCCTTATCCGGCCCACGATCGCGAAACCCTAACAACTGTCCGACCCAGCCGACACTATATAACGACCTCCTCCGCTTGGGATCGCCCACTCCGCTCTCGACACTGGTCGGTCCTCCGCCATTCGCGCTCTCGCTCCCACGGCCGTCGCCGGGCGCCATGGGCTTGAACGACATCCTGGCAGCGCTCTACTCCTGCCTCCCGGAGACCCCGTCCTCTCCCGTCGCCTCCCTCGCCGCCGCCACCTCCGACGACGGCGGGGAGGACCGCATCAGCGCCCTCCCGGATGACATCCTGCGCAGCGTCGTCTCCCGCCTCCCCGTCAAGGACGCCGCCCGCACCGCCGCGCTCTCCCCGCGCTGGCGCGGCCTCTGGCGCTCCACCCCGCTCGTCCTCGAGGACACCCACCTCCTCATCCCGCCGGCCGGCCACGGAGGCGGGTTCGACTCGAGCGCCCTTGCCGGCGCCGTCTCGCGCGTCCTCGCCTCCCACCCGGGCCCCTTCCGCTGGGTCCACATCTCCAGCAACTTCATGGCCGGCCAGGAGGAGGCGCTCGCCAAGTGGCTCCGCCTCTTGGTCGCCAAGGGCGTGGAGACCCTCGTCCTCGTCAACCGCCCCTGGCCGCTCGACGTGGCGCTGCCGGCGTCCATCCTCCGCTGCGCCTCGCTCCGCCGCCTCTACCTCGGCGTCTGGCACTTCCCGGACACGTCGCGCGCCAGCGCGCCCCCGTGCGGCCCCGGCGTCTTCCCCCGCCTCCAGGAGCTCGGCATCTGCCACACCATAATGCAGGAGCGCGACCTGGAGTACCTGCTCGCCTGCAGCCCTGAGCTCAAGATCTTGGCGCTCATCCTCAGCTACGCCGCCCCCTCGCGCGTCCCGATCAGCAGCAGCAGCCTCTGCTGCGTGCTGGTCTGGCTGTCCATGCCGAACGAGGTCGACGTCGTGGCCGCCCCACGGCTGCAGCGGCTCATCCTGCAGAGCATTGGAACTAGACGCACCACCAAGGTCAAGATTGGACATGCTCCTGAGCTCACCGTGCTCGGATACCTAGAGACAGCGAACCATGTGCTGCAGATCGGCAACACCATCATCAAGGTATCGCTCCAGCACCAACCCCTCTCTTATTTCTCCTAGTGGTTAGACAAATTAATCGTGATGCATGTGCTGATGTGGTTCTGCATAAATTTCAACTTCGATCGAATTACTAATTTACTATACTATTGTTTTTGCATTTGATTTGCAGGCTGGGGTAACAAAAGTGGCCCCAAATGCTGTGGTTCCAAGTGTCAAGGTGCTAGCTTTGAAGGTGGACTTCGAAGTAGCCGAGGAAGTGAAGACCCTGCTCAGTTTCTTGAGATGCTTTCCCCAAGTCGAGACCCTGCACGTCATGGTGAGTTTGTGACCTTCATCTCGCCCAGTTTATACTAATTTGCGTCATCAGGAGCATTATACATGAATTTGCTTACACTGAAATTCGTGCTTACGCTGAATTCACATGCGATTTTGTAGTCCTCCTCCAACGAGAACGAAGAGGAAGAGGAAGAGGATGAACAGGACAAAGACGCGGGTGATGCCAGTGGCGAGCAGCTCATCAGCCCCACGTTCTGGCAGGAGGCCGGCCCGATCGGGTGCGTGGAGTCGCAAGTCAAGAAGGTGGTGCTGGACCGGACCGGTTCACCGTGGGCGCCAACGAGCTGGGATTCCTCAAGTTCGTGATCGCGAGAGCGCAGGTGCTGAAGAGGGTGGTGCTGGTGCTGGACCCCGGGATGAGCCCCACGGCGGCGAAGGAGGCATTGAGCAAGCTGGCGTCTCAGGTGCCGTCCGCCAAGTGTGCTAGTGAGAACGTGGAGTTCATGGGGCTCCCGCGTCCGATGGCTGCTTGGAGCTACCAGATCGCGTCTGACCTCTCCCTGAGCGGCCCGTTTCCGGCTGAAGGCGGTATATTGGTGGAGCGTCAGTGAGCATCGAAGAACATTTTGGATGTTTCTCTGAAGAACCTATTAGGAGTAGCTAGCTTGAAGAATTTGCCAGCGGCTGACCATAAGACTTGTATGACTCGTGTGTTCTATCCGCTGCTTCTTTTTGCTGTGACTCGATTGCACATGTTGTGATCTAGCTGTGACCTGGTTTGGCTGATGTTACCATCATGCGACATTTATCTATGTTTGATTGATGCTGTTTGGGGGTGTGAAAGACTAGTGCTGGCTATGATGAAATCAGAGATTGGTCTGTGGAAATGTTGGAGGCCACACAAAGTCTATATATTTATAAGCCCGGTTAGCAAACCTGGGAGGGGATTGCAACAGAATCAAATTACATCTTGACATGCAAGTTTACATGGTTACACCACATATTAGCACACTTTAATAGACTCATTGAATCACAACTTTACTGAGTTTGGTTATTTTTTTTCTTGAAATTTCGCAACTATCTATGTGAGAAGTCATGTAAAACCCAATGTGCTTTTCTTTGGTCTGGCTCAGCCAAAACCATTGGAGCAAAATGCAAGGTCAACTGGGACTTGGTTTGCCGCCCCTACGAGTGTGGAGGCCTTGGTGTGCTAAGAGTATCTCTAGAAGACCCCTTATAAGGGGTTTACGGTCCGCGTTTGCCCTCTTATAAGGAGCGAACTTGGCTACGGCTAAGTAGTAACCTTTTATGAAACTGCAAAATTACAAAAAAAATTAGCGTGAGAAATGAACAACAAACAGTAGAGATGATCATTCATACATACATATAATGGAGATTACCATTCATACATACATATAGTTCATCGATTACATTGCGTGTCGGCCTACACTAACCCTAAACTGGCCAAAATGGGGCTCACTGGAGCTCTGCCGGTGCCGCGGCGATGCTGCGGCGGCGGCTATCGCTCGTCGTCGTTGTCAGAGGTGAGGTCAATGTACATGGAGTCATGAGCTTTGGTTTTGCGGCGCCACGCCTCATCCTTCTCCTCGAACTCCCGAGCCCTGGTGAGGTCCTGCTCGAGCAGGATGTCGTTGATCTCCTCGTCCCGACGGTAGCGCTGCGCCACCACCTCCTCCTCCCGCGCATTGCGCGCGAGAATCGCCACCTCGATGGCGTTCGTTGTCGGTGTCAAAATTGGCGGATCTCGGTTAGGGGGCCCCGAACTGTGCGTCTAGGATCAATGGTAATAGGAGACGGGGGACACGATGTTTACTCAGGTTCGGGCCCTCTCTATGGAGGTAATACCCTACTTCCTACTTGATTGATCTTGATGAATATGAGTATTACAAGAGTTGATCTACCATGAGATCATAATGGCTAAACCCTAGAAGTTTAACCTGTACGTATTGAAGGAAATATGCCCTAGAGGCAATAATAAAGTTATTATTTATTTCCTTATAATCATGATAAATGTTTATTATTCATGCTAGAATTGTATTAATTGGAAACATAATACATGTGTGAATACATAGACAAACAAAGTGTCACTAGTATGCCTCTACTTGACTAGCTCGTTAATCAAAGATGATTATGTTTCCTAACCATGAACAATGAGTTGTTATTTGATTAAAGAGGTCACATCATTAGTTGAATGATCTGATTGACATGACCCATTCCATTAGCTTAGCACACGATCGTTTAGTATGTTGCTATTGCTTTCTTCATGACTTATACATGTTCCTATGACTATGAGATTATGCAACTCCCGTTTGCCGGAGGAACACTTTGGGTGCTACCAAACGTCACAACGTAACTGGGTGATTATAAAGGAGCATTACAGGTGTCTCCAAAGCTAGATGTTGGGTTGGCGTATTTCGAGATTATGATTTGTCACTCCGATTGTCGGAGAGGTATCTCTGGGCCCTCTCGGTAATACACATCACATAAGCCTTGCAAGCATTACAACTAATATGTTAGTTGTGAGATGATGTATTACGGAACGAGTAAAGAGACTTGCCGGTAACGAGATTGAACTAGGTATTGGATACCGACGATCGAATCTCGGGCAAGTAACACACCAATGACAAAGGGAACAACGTATGTTGTTATGCGGTCTGACCGATAAAGATCTTCGTAGAATATGTAGGAGCCAATATGGGCATCCAGGTCCCGCTATTGGTTATTGACCGGAGACGTGTCTCGGTCATGTCTACATTGTTCTCGAACCCGTAGGGTCCGCACGCTTAAGGTTTCGATGATAGTTATATTATGAGTTTATGAGTTTTGATGTACCGAAGGTTGTTCGGAGTCCCGGATGTGAACACGGACATGACGAGGAGTCTCGAAATGGTCGAGACATAAAGATTGATATATTGGAAGCCTATGTTTGGACATCGGAAGTGTTCCGGGTGAAATCGGGATTTTACCGGATTACCGGGAGGTTACCGGAACCCCCCGGGAGCCATATGGGCCTTCATGGGCCTTAGTGGAAAGGTGAAGGGGCTGCCCACAAGGGCTGCGCGCCTCCCGCCTTCCCCTAGTCCTATTAGGACTAGGAGAGGTGGCCGGCCACCCTTCTTCCCCTTTCCCCCTTGGGAATCCTAGTTGGAATAGGATTGGGGGGGGGGGGGAGTCCTACTCCCGGAAGGAGTAGGACTCCTCCTGCGCCTCTCTCCCTGGCCGGCGCCCCCCTCCCCCCTTGGCTCCTTTATATACTGAGGTAGAGGCACCCTAGAACACACAAGTTGATCGACGTGATCTGTTCCTTAGCCGTGTGTGGTGCCCCGTGCCACCATATTCCTCGTTAATACTGTAGCGGAGTTTAGGCGAAGCCCTGCTGCTGTAGTTCATCAAGATCGTCACCACGCCGTCGTGCTGACGGAACTCTTCCCCGACACTTTGCTGGATCGGAGTCCGGGGATCGTCATCGAGCTGAACGTGTGCTCGAACTCGGAGGTGCCGTAGTTTCGGTGCTTGATCGGTTGGATCGTGAAGACGTACGACTACTTCCTCTACGTCGTGTCATCGCTTCCGCAGTCGGTCTGCGTTGGGTACGTAGACTATACTCTCCCCCTCGTTGCTATGCATCACATGATCTTGCGTGTGCGTAGGAAATTTTTTGAAATTACTACGTTCCCCAACAGTGGCATCCGAGCCTAGGTTATTTATGTTGATGTTATATGCACGAGTAGAACACAAGTGAGTTGTGGACGATACAAGTCATACTGCCTACCAGCATGTCATACTTTGGTTCGGCGGTATTGTTGGACGAGACGACCCGGACCAACCTTACGCGTACGCTTACGCGAGACCGGTTCCCTCGACGTGCTTTGCACATAGATGGCTTGCGGGCGACTGTCTCTCAATTTTAGTTGAACCGAGTGTGGCTACGCCCGGTCCTTGCGAAGGTTAAAACGGAGTCTATTTGACAAACTATCGTTGTGGTTTTGATGCGTAGGTGAGATTGGTTCTTACTTTAGCTCGTAGCAGCCACGTAAAACATGCAACAACAAAGTAGAGGACGTCTAACTTGTTTTTGCAGGGCATGTTGTGATGTGATATGGTCAAGGCATGATGCTGAATTTTATTGTATGAGATGATCATGTTCTGTAACCAAGTTATCGGCAACTGGCAGGAGCCATATGGTTGTCGCTTTATTGTATGCAATGCAATCGCGATGTAATGCTTTACTTTATTACTAAACGGTAGTGATAGTCGTGGAAGCATAAGATTGGCGAGACGACAACGATGCTACGATGGAGATCAAGGTGTCGCGCTGGTGACGATGGTGATCATGACGGTGCTTCGGAGATGGAGATCACAAGCACAAGATGATGATGGCCATATCATATCACTTATATTGATTGCATGTGATGTTTATCTTTTTATGCATCTTATCTTGCTTTGATTGACGGTAGCATTATAAGATGATCTCTCACTAAATTATCAAGAAGTGTTCTCCCTGAGTATGCACCGTTGCGAAAGTTCTTCGTGCTGAGACACCACGTGATGATCGGGTGTGATAGGCTCTACGTTCAAATACAATGGGTGCAAAACAGTTGCACACGCGGAATACTCAGGTTATACTTGACGAGCCAAGCATATACAGATATGGCCTCGGAACACGGAGACCGAAAGGTCGAGCGTGAATCATATAGTAGATATGATCAACATAATGATGTTCACCGATGAAACTACTCCATCTCACGTGATGATCGGACATGGTTTAGTTGATTTGGATCACGTGATCACTTAGAGGATTAGAGGGATGTCTATCTAAGTGGGAGTTCTTAAGTAATATGATTAATTGAACTAAATTTATCATGAACTTAGTACCTGATAGTATCTTGCTTATTTATGTTGATTGTAGATAGATGGCTCGTGTTGTTGTTCCGTTGAATTTTAATGCGTTCCTTGAGAAAGCAAAGTTGAAAGATGATGGTAGCAGTTACATGGACTGGGTCCATAACTTGAGGATTATCCTCATTGCTGCACAGAAGAATTACGTCCTGGAAGCACCGCTGGGTGCCAGGCCTGCTGCTGGAGCAACACCAGATGTTATGAACGTCTGGCAAAGCAAAGCTGATGACTACTCGATAGTTCAGTGTGCCATGCTTTACGGCTTAGAATCGGGACTTCAACGACGTTTTGAACGTCATGGAGCATATGAGATGTTTCAGGAGTTGAAGTTAATATTTCAAGCAAATGCCCGAATTGAGAGATATGAAGTCTCCAATAAGTTCTATAGCTGCAAGATGGAGGAGAACAGTTCTGTCAGTGAGCATATACTCAAAATGTCTAGGTATAATAATCACTTGATTCAATTGGGAGTTAATCTTCCAGATGATTGCGTCATTGACAGAATTCTCCAATCACTGCAGCCAAGCTACAAGAGCTTCGTGATGAACTATAATATGCAAGGGATGAACAAGACTATTCCCGAGCTCTTCGCAATGCTGAAAGCTGCGGAGGTAGAAATCAAAAAGGAGCATCAAGTGTTGATGGTAAACAAAACCACTAGTTTCAAGAAAAAGGGCAAAGGGAAGAAGAAGGGGAACTTCAAGAAGAACGGCAAACAAGTTGCTGCTCAAGAGAAGAAACCCAAGTCTGGACCTAAGCCTGAAACTGAGTGCTTCTACTGTAAGCAGACTGGTCACTGGAAGCGGAACTGCCCAAAGTATTTGGCGGATAAGAAGGATGGCAAGGTGAACAAAGGTATATGTGATATACATGTTATTGATGTGTACCTTACTAATGCTCGCAGTAGCACCTGGGTATTTGATACTGGTTCTGTTGCTAATATTTGCAACTCGAAACAGGGGCTACGGATTAAGCGAAGATTGGCTAAGGACAAGGTGACGATGCGCGTGGGAAACGGTTCCAAAGTCGATGTGATCGCGGTCGGCACACTACCTCTACATCTACCTTCGGGATTAATATTAGACCTAAATAATTGTTATTTGGTGCCAGCGTTGAGCATGAACATTATATCTGGATCTTGTTTAATGCGAGACGGTTATTCATTTAAATCAGAGAATAATGGTTGTTCTATTTATATGAGTAATATCTTTTATGGTCATGCACCCTTGAAGAGTGGTCTATTTTTATTGAATCTCGATAGTAGTAATACACATATTCATAATGTTGAAGCCAAAAGATGCAGAGTTGATAATGAAAGTGCAACTTATTTGTGGCACTGTCGTTTAGGTCATATCCGTGTAAAGCGCATGAAGAAACTCCATACTGATGGACTTTTGGAACCACTTGATTATGAATCACTTGGTACTTGCGAACCGTGCCTCATGGGCAAGATGACTAAAACACCGTTCTCCGGTACTATGAGAGAGCAACAGATTTGTTGGAAACCATACATACCGATGTATGTGGTCCGATAAATATTGAGGCTCGTGGCGGATATCGTTATTTTCTCACCTTCACAGATGATTTGAGCAGATATGGATATATCTACTTAATGAAACATAAGTCTGAAACATTTGAAAAGTTCAAAGAATTTCAGAGTGAAGTTGAAAATCATCGTAACAAGAAAATAAAGTTTCTACGATCTGATCATGGAGGAGAATATTTGAGTTACGAGTTTGGTGTACATTTGAAAAACTGTGGAATAGTTTCGCAACTCACGCCACCCGGAACACCACAGCGTAATGGTGTGTCTGAACGTCGTAATCGTACTTTACTAGATATGGTGCGATCTATGATGTCTCTTACTGATTTACCGCTATCATTTTGGGGATACGCTCTAGAGACGGCCGCATTCACGTTAAATAGGGCACCATCAAAATCCGTTGAGACGACGCCTTATGAACTGTGGTTTGGCAAGAAACCAAAGTTGTCGTTTCTGAAAGTTTGGGGCTGCGATGCTTATGTGAAAAAGCTTCAACCTGATAAGCTCGAACCCAAATCGGAGAAATGTGTCTTCATAGGATATCCAAAGGAAACTATTGGATACACCTTCTATCACAGATCCGAAGGAAAGACTTTTGTTGCTAAATTCGAAAACTTTCTTGAGAAGGAGTTTCTCTCGAAAGAAGTGAGTGGGAGGAAAGTAGAACTTGACGAGGTAACTGTACCTGCTCCCTTATTGGAAAGTAGTACATCACAGAAAACTGTTTCTGCGACACTTACACCAATAAGTGAGGAAGTTAATGATAATGATCATGAAACTTCAGAACAAGATACTACTGAACCTCGTAGATCAACCAGAGTAAGATCCGCACCAGAGTGGTACGGTAATCCTGTTTTGGAAGTCATGCTACTAGATCATGATGAACCTACGAACTATGAAGAAGCGATGGTGAGCCCAGATTCCGCAAAGTGGCTTGAAGCCATGAAATCTGAGATGGGATCCATGTATGAGAACAAAGTATGGACTTTGGTTGACTTGCCCGATGATCGGCAAGCAATTGAGAATAAATGGATCTTCAAGAAGAAGACTGACGCTGATGGTAATGTTACTGTCTACAAAGCTCGACTTGTCGCGAAAGGTTTTTGACAAGTTCAAGGGGTTGACTACGATGAGACTTTCTCACCCGTAGCGATGCTTAAGTCTGTCCGAATCATGTTAGCGATTGCCGCATTTTATGATTATGAAATTTGGCAGATGGATGTCAAAACTGCATTCCTGAATGGATTTCTGGAAGAAGAGTTGTACATGATGCAACCGGAAGGTTTTGTCGATCCAGAGGGAGCTAACAAAGTGTGCACGCTCCAGCGATCCATTTATGGACTGGTGCAAGCCTCTCGGAGTTGGAATAAACGTTTTGATAGTGTGATCAAAGCATTTGGTTTTATACAGACTTTCGGAGAAGCCTGTATTTACAAGAAAGTGAGTGGGAGCTCTGTAGCATTTCTGATATTATATGTGGATGACATATTACTAATTGGAAATGATATAGAATTTCTGGATAGCATAAAGGGATACTTGAATAAAAGTTTTTCAAAGAAAGACCTCGGTGAAGCTGCTTACATATTAGGCATTAAGATCTATAGAGATAGATCAAGACGCTTAATTGGACTTTCACAAAGCACATACCTTGACAAAATTTTGAAGAAGTTCAAAATGGATCAAGCAAAAAAAGGATTCTTGCCTGTGTTACAAGGTGTGAAGTTGAGTAAGACTCAATGCCCGACCACTGCAGAAGATAGAGAGAATATGAAAGATGTTCCCTATGCATCAGCAATAGGCTCTATCATGTATGCAATGCTGTGTACCAGACCTGATGTGTGCCTTGCTATAAGTTTAGCAGGGAGGTACCAAAGTAATCCAGGAGTGGATCACTGGACAGCGGTCAAGAACATCCTGAAATACCTGAAAAGGACTAAGGATATGTTTCTCGTATATGGAGGTGACAAAGAGCTCACTGTAAAAGGTTACGTTGATGCAAGCTTTGACACTGATCCGGACGATTCTAAATCACAAACCGGATACGTGTTTACATTAAACGGTGGAGCTGTCAGTTGGTGCAGTTCTAAACAAAGCGTCGTAGCGGGATCTACATGCGAAGCGGAGTACATAGCTGCTTCGGAAGCAGCAAATGAAGGAGTCTGGATGAAGGAGTTCATATCCGATCTAGGTGTCATATCTAGTGCATCGGGTCCAATGAAAATCTTTTGTGACAACACTGGTGCAATTGCCTTGGCAAAGGAATCCAGATTTCACAAAAGGACCAAACACATCAAGAGACGCTTCAATTCCATCCGGGATCTAGTCCAGGTGGGAGACATAGAGATTTGCAAGATACATACGGATCTGAATGTTGCAGACCCGTTGACTAAGCCTCTTCCACGAGCAAAACATGATCAGCACCAAAGCTCCATGGGTGTTAGAATCATTACAGTGTAATCTAGATTATTGACTCTAGTGCAAGTGGGAGACTGAAGGAAATATGCCCTAGATGCAATAATAAAGTTATTATTTATTTCCTTATAATCATGATAAATGTTTATTATTCATGCTAGAATTGTATTAATCGGAAACATAATACATGTGTGAATACATAGACAAACAAAGTGTCACTAGTATGCCTCTACTTGACTAGCTCGTTAATCAAAGATGGTTATGTTTCCTAACCATGAACAATGAGTTGTTATTTGATTAAAGAGGTCACATCATTAGTTGAATGATCTGATTGACATGACCCATTCCATTAGCTTAGCACACGATCGTTTAGTATGTTGCTATTGCTTTCTTCATGACTTATACATGTTCCTATGACTATGAGATTATGCAACTCCCGCTTGCCGGAGGAACACTTTGGGTGCTACCAAACGTCACAACGTAACTGGGTGATTATAAAGGAGCATTACAGGTGTCTCCAAAGGTAGATGTTGGGTTGGCGTATTTCGAGATTAGGATTTGTCACTCCGATTGTCGGAGAGGTATCTCTGGGCCCTCTCGGTAATACACATCACATAAGCCTTGCAAGCATTACAACTAATATGTTAGTTGTGAGATGATGTATTACGGAACGAGTAAAGAGACTTGCCGGTAACGAGATTGAACTAGGTATTGGATACCGACGATCGAATCTCGGGCAAGTAACATACCGATGACAAAGGGAACAACGTATGTTGTTATGCGGTCTGACCGATAAAGATCTTCGTAGAATATGTAGGATCCAATATGGGCATCCAGGTCCCGCTATTGGTTATTGACCGGAGACGTGTCTCGGTCATGTCTACATTGTTCTCGAAGCCGTAGGGTCCGCACGCTTAAGGTTTTGATGACAGTTATATTATGAGTTTATGAGTTTTGATGTACCGAAGGTTGTTCGGAGTCCCGGATGTGATCACGGACATGACGAGGAGTCTCAAAATGGTCGAGACGTAAAGATTGATATACTGGAAGGCTATGTTTGGACATCGGAAGTGTTCCGGGTGAAATCGGGATTTTACCGGATTACCGGGAGGTTACCGGAACCCCCCGGGAGCCATATGGGCCTTCATGGGCCTTAGTGGAAAGGTGAAGGGGCTGCCCACAAGGGCTGCGCGCCTCCCCCCTTCCCCTAGTCCTATTAGGACTAGGAGAGGTGGCCGGCCACCCTTCTTCCCCTTTCCCCCTTGGGAATCCTAGTTGGAATAGGATGGGGGGGGGAGTCCTACTCCCGGAAGGAGTAGGACTCCTCCTGCGCCTCTCTCCCTGGCCGGCGCCCCCCTCCCCCCTTGGCTCCTTTATATACTGAGGTAGAGGCACCCTAGAACACACAAGTTGATCCACGTGATCTGTTCCTTAGCCGTGTGCGGTGCCCCCTGCCACCATATTCCTCGATAATACTGTAGCGGAGTTTAGGCGAAGCCCTACTGCTGTAGTTCATCAAGATCGTCACCACGCCGTCGTGCTGACGGAACTCTTCCCCGACACTTTGCTGGATCGGAGTCCGGGGATCGTCATCGAGCTGAACGTGTGCTCGAACTCGGAGGTGCCGTAGTTTCGGTGCTTGATCGGTTGGATCGTGAAGACGTACGACTACTTCCTCTACGTTGTGTCATCGCTTCCGCAGTCGGTCTGCGTTGGGTACGTAGACTATACTCTCCCCCTCGTTGCTATGCATCACATGATCTTGCGTGTGCGTAGGAATTTTTTTGAAATTACTACGTTCCCCAACACATATGACTATGGTAATGAATATATCCTTTCCGGACTAATCCCTCCGGTTTATATAGACACCGGGGGAATCTAGGGTTACATAGAGTCGGTTACATAAGATGGAATCTTCATAGTTGTTCGCCAAGCTTGCCTTCCACACCAAGGAGAGTCCCATCCGGACACGGGTACCTTCTTCGGTCTTCATATCTTCACAGCCCATCAGTCTGGCCCATAGATAATAGGCCGGACGCCCGAGGACCCCTTAGTCCAGGACTCCCTCAGTAGCCCCTGAACATGGCTTCAATGACAAGCTATCCTGCGCGTAGTGCTGTCTTCGGCATTGCAATACGGGTTCCTCCTTCCTGAAGGAAATATGCCCTAGAGGCAATAATAAAGTTATTATTTATTTCCTTATAATCATGATAAATGTTTATTATTCATGCTAGAATTGTATTTACCGGAAACATAATACATGTGTGAATATATAGACAAACAAAGTGTCACTAGTATGCCTCTACTTGACTAGCTCGTTAATCAAAGATGGTTATGTTTCCTAACCATGAACAATGAGTTGTTATTTGATTAACGAGGTCACATCATTAGTAGAATGATCTGATTGACATGACCCATTCCATTAGCTTAGCACCCGATCGTTTAGTATGTTGCTATTGCTTTCTTCATGACTTATACATGTTCCTATGACTATGAGATTATGCAACTCCCGTTTACCGGAGGAACACTTTGGGTACTACCAAACGTCACAACGTAACTGGGTGATTATAAAGGAGTACTACAGGTGTCTCCAATGGTCAATGTTGAGTTGGCGTATTTCGAGATTAGGATTTGTCACTCCGATTGTCGGAGAGGTATCTCTGGGCCCTCTCGGTAATACACATCACATAAGCCTTGCAAGCATTACAACTAATATGTTAGTTGTGAGATGATGTATTACGGAACGAGTAAAGAGACTTGCCGGTAACGAGATTGAACTAGGTATTGGATACCGACGATCGAATCTCGGGCAAGTAACATACCGATGACAAAGGGAACAACGTATGTTGTTATGCGGTCTGACCGATAAAGATCTTCGTAGAATATGTAGGAGCCAATATGGGCATCCAGGTCCCGCTATTGGTTATTGACCAGAGACGTGTCTCGGTCATGTCTACATTGTTCTCGAACCCGTAGGGTCCGCATGCTTAAGGTTACGATGACAGTTATATTATGAGTTTACATGTTTTGATGTACCGAAGGAGTTCGGAGTCCCGGATGAGATCGGGGACATGACGAGGAGTCTCGAAATGGTCGAGACGTAAAGATTCATATATTGGATGATATGGTTAGGCCAAGGGGTCAAGCCCATGAGGCTTTAGGTCGGTGCAAAAGGAGTTTTGCGGAGGCCAGGGGGCCAAACGCCGGAGACCCTGGCGTCTGGCCCTGGGCCAGACGCCGAGGCCCATGGCGTCTGGGCCAGACGCCAAGGATTGTGGCGTTTGGTCCTGGAGTCCGAGTGGGACTCTTGCCTTTCGGGCAAAACCGACTTTGAGGAGGCTTTTGCTCCAAGTTTCGACCCCGGGGCTCAACATATAAATAGAGGGGCAGGGCTAGCACCAAAGGGACACAAGTTGATCCACGTGATCTATTCCTTAGCCGTGTGCGGCGCCCCCAGCCACCATATTCCTCTATAATACTGTAGCGGAGTTTAGGCGAAGCCCTGCTGCTGTAGTTCATCAAGATTGTCACCACGCCGTCGTGCTGACGGAACTCTTCCCCGACACTTTGCTGGATCGGAGTCCGGGGATCGTCATCGAGCTGAACGTGTGCTCGAACTCGGAGGTGCCGTAGTTTCGGTGCTTGATCGGTTGGATCGAGAAGACGTACGACTACTTCCTCTACGTCGTGTCATTGCTTCCGCAGTCGGTCTGCGTTGGGTACGTAGACAATACTCTCCCCTCGTTGCTATATGCATCACATGATCTTGCGTGTGCGTAGAATTTTTTTTTGAAATTACTACGAAACCCAACAGTGGCATCCAAGCCTAGGTTATTTATGTTGATGTTATATGCACGAGTAGAACACAAGTGAGTTGTGGATGATACAAGTCATACTGCCTACCAGCATGTCATACTTTGGTTCGGCGGTATTGTTGGACGAGACGACCCGGACCAACCTTACGCGTACGCTTACGCGAGACCGGTTCCCTCGACGTGCTTTGCACAGAGATGGCTTGCGGGCGACTGCCTCTCCAACTTTAGTTGAACCAAGTATGGCTACGCCCGGTCCTTGCGAAGGTTAAAACGGAGTCTATTTGACAAACTATCGTTGTGGTTTTGATGCGTAGGTGAGATTGGTTCTTACTTAAGCCCGTAGCAGCCACGTAAAACATGCAACAACAAAGTAGAGGACGTCTAACTTGTTTTTGCAGGGCATGTTGTGATGTGATATGGTCAAAGCATGATGCTGAATTTTATTGTATGAGATGATCATGTTTTGTAACCGAGTTATCGGCAACTGGCAGGAGCCGTATGGTTGTCACTTTATTGTATGCAATGCAATCGCGATGTAATGCTTTACTTTATTACTAAACGGTAGTGATAGTCGTGGAAGCATAAGATTGGCGAGACGACAACGATGCTACGATGGAGATCAAGATGTCGCGCCGGTGACGATGGTGATCATGACGGTGCTTTGGAGATGGAGATCACAAGCACACGATGATGATGGCCATATCATATCACTTATATTGATTGCATGTGATGTTTATCTTTTTATGCATCTTATCTTGCTTTGATTGACGGTAGCATTATAAGATGATCTCTCACTAAATTATCAAGAAGTGTTCTCCCTGAGTATGCACCGTTGCGAAAGTTCTTCGTGCTGAGACACCACGTGATGATCGGGTGTGATAGGCTCTACGTTCAAATACAACGGGTGCAAAACAGTTGCGCACGCAGAATACTCAGGTTAAACTTGACGAGCCTAGCATATGCAGATATGGCCTCGGAACACGGAGACCGAAAGGTCGAGCGTGAATCATATAGTAGATATGATCAACATAGTGATGTTCACCATTGAAACTACTCCATCTCACGTGATGATCGGACATGGTTTAGTTGATTTGGATCACGTGATCACTTAGAGGATTAGAGGGATGTCTGTCTAAGTGGGAGTTCTTAAGTAATATGATTAATTGAACTTAAATTTATCATGAACTTAGTCCTGGTAGTATTTTGCAAATTATAGATCAATAGCTCGCGTTGTTGCTTCCCTGTGTTTATTTTGATATGTTCCTAGAGAAAAATTGTGTTGAAAAATGTTAGTAGCAATGATGCGGATTGGATCAATGATCTGAGGTTTATCCTCATTGCTGCATAGAAGAATTATGTCCTTAATGCACCGCTAGGTGACGGACCTATTGCAGGAGCAGATGCAGACGTTATGAATGTTTAGCTAGCTCAATATGATGACTACTTGATAGTTTAGTGCACCATGCTTAATGGCTTAGAATCGGGACTTCAAAGACGTTTTGAACGTCATGGACCATATGAGATGTTCCAGGAGTTGAAGTTAATATTTCAAGCAAATACCCGAGTTGAGAGATATGAAGTCTCCAACAAGTTCTATAGCTAAAAGATGGAGGAGAATCGCTCAACTAGTGAGCATGTGCCCAGATTGTTTGAGTACTACAATCGCTTGAATCAAGTGGGAGTTAATCTTCCAGATAAGATAGTGATTGACAGAATTCTCTAGGCACCATCACCAAGTTAGTAGAACTTCGTGATGAACTATGATATGCAAGGGATAACGGAAACGATTCCCAAGCTCTTCGTAATGCGGAAATTGACGAAGGTAGAAATCGAGAAAAAACATCAAGTGTTGATAGTAGACAAGACCACTGGTTTCAAAGGGCAGAGGGAAGAAGGGGAACTTCAAGAAGAACAGCAAGCAAGTTGCTGCTCAAGTGAAGAAGCCCAAGTCTGGTCCTAAGCCTGAGACTAAGTGCTTCTACTGCAAAGGGACTGGTCACTGGAAGCGGAACTACCCCAAGTGATTGGTGGATAAGAAGGATGGCAAAGTGAACATAAGTATATTTGATATACATGTTATTGATGTGTACTTCACTAGTGTTTATAGCAAACCCTCAGTATTTGATACTAGTTCAGTTGCTAAGATTAGTAACTCGAAACGGGAGTTGCAGAATAAACAGAGACTAGTTAAGGGTGAAGTGACGATGTGTATTGGAAGTGGTTCCAAGATTGATATGATCATCATCGCACACTCCCTATAATTTCGAGATTAGTGTTGAACCTAAATAAGTGTTATTTGGTGTTTGCGTTGAGCATGAATATGATTTGATCATGTTTATTGTAATACGGTTATTCATTTAAGTAAGAGAATAAATTGTTGTTCTATTTATATGAATAAAACCTTATATGGTTACACACCCAATGAAAATAGTTTGTTGGATCTCGATCATAGTAATACACATAATCATAATATTGAAACCAAAAGATGCAAAGTTAATAATGATAGTGCAACTTATTTGTAGCACTGCCGTTTAGGTCATTTTGGTGTAAAGCGCATGAAGAAACTCCATGCTGATGGGCTTTTGGAATCACTTGATTATGAATCAGTTGATGCTTGCGAACCATGCCTCATGGGCAAGATGACTAAGACTCTGTTCTTCGGAACAATGGAGCGAGCAACAGATTTGTTGGAAATCATACATACTGATGTATGTGGTCCGATGAATATTGAGGCTCGCGACAAATATCATTATTTTTTGATCTTCACAAATGATTTGAGTAGATATGAGTATATCTACTTGATGAAACATAAGTCTGAAACATTTGAAAAGTTCAAAGAATTTCAGAGTGAAGTGAAAAATCATCGTAACAAGAAAATAAAGTTTCTACGATCTGATCGTAGAGAAGAGTATTTGAGTTACGAGTTTGGCCTTCAGTTAAAAACAATGTGAAATAGTTTCACTACTCATGCCACCTGGAACACCACAATGTAATGGTGTGTCCGAACGTCATAACCGTACTTTATTGGAGATAGTGCAATCCATGATGTATCTTACCGATCTACCACTATCGTTTTGGGGTTATGCATTAGAGATAGCTGCATTCACGTTAAATAGGGCACCATCAAAATCCGTTGAGACGACGCCTTATGAACTGTGGTTTGGCAAGAAACCAAAGTTGTCGTTTCTTAAAGTTTGAGGTTGCAATGCTTATGTGAAAAAGTTTCAACCTGATAAGCTCAAACCCAAATCGGAGAAGTGCTTCTTCATAGGATACCCAAAAGAAAAATGTTGGGTACACCTTCTATCACAGATCCGAAGGCAAATTCGTTGCTGAGAATGGATCCTTTCTAGAGAAGGAGTTTCTCTCGAAAGAAGTGAGTGGGAGGAAAGTAGAAAACTTGATAAGGTAATTGTACCTTCTCCTTTATTGGAAAGTAGATCATCACAGAAATTTGTTCCTGTGACTCCTACACCAATTAGTGAGGAAGCTAATGATGATGATCATGAAACTTCAAATCAAGTTACTACCGAATCTCGTAGGTAAACCAGAGTGAGATCCGCACCAGAGTGGTACAGTAATCCTGTTCTGGAAGTCATGTTACTAGACCATGACGAACTTGCGAACTATGAGGAAGCGATGATGAGCCCAGATTCCGCAAAATGGTTTGAGGCCATGAAATCTGAGATATGATCCATGTATGAGAACAAAAGTATGGACTTTGATGGATTTGCCCGATGATCGGCAAGCCATAGAAAATAAATGGATCTTCAAGAGGAAGACGGACACTGATAGTAGTGTTACTATCTACCAAGCTCGACTTGTTGCAAAAGTTTTTCAACAAGTTCAAGGTGTTGAATACGATGAGGTTTTCTCACTCGTATCGATGCTTAAAGTCTATCTGAATCATGTTAGCAATTGCCACATTTTATGAAATCTGGCAAATGGATGTCAAAACTGCATTCCTTAATGGATTTATTAAAGAAGAGTTGTATATGATGCAACCAGAAGGTTTTGTCAATCCTAAAGGTGCTAACAAAATGTGCAAGCTCCAGCGATCCATCTATGGACTGGTGCAAGCATCTCGGAGTTGGAATATACTCTTTGATAAGTTGATCAAAGCATATAGTTTTATATGGACTTACGATGAAGCTTGTATTTACAATAAAGTGAGTGGGAGCACTACAGCCTTTCTGATTAGTATATGTGAGTGACATATTGTTGATCAGAAATGATGTAGAATTTTTTTGCAAAGCATAAAGGAGTGTTTTAAAGGAGTTCTTTAAAAAGAAAAGACCTCAGTAAAAGCTACTTATATATTGAGCATCAAGATCTATTGAGATAGATCAAGACGCTTGATAAGATTTTCAATGAGTACATACCTTGGCAAGATTTTGAAATAGTTCAAAATGGAACAGTTAAAGAAAGAGTTCTTGCCTGTGTTGCAAAGGTATGAAATTGAGTAAGACTCAAATCCCGACCACAGCAGAAAATAGGAAGAGAATGAAAAGTCATTCCCTATGCCTCAGTCATAGGTTCTATAAAGTATGCTATGCTATGTACCAGATCTATTGTATACCCTGCACTGATTTGGCAAGGGAGTACAATAGTGATCTAGGAGTAGATCACTGGACAGCGGTCAGAATTATCCTTAGTAAAATAAGGATATGTTTCTCGATTATGGACGTGACAAAAGGGTTCGTCGTAAACGGTTACGTCGATGCAAGTTTTTGACACTGATCCAGATGATTCTAAGTCTCAATCTGGATACATATTGAAAGTGGGAGCAATTAGCTAGAGTAGCTCCGTGCAGAGCATTGTAGACATAGAATTTTGCAAAATACATACAGATCTGAATTTGGCAGGCCCGTTGACTAAGATTCTCTCACAAGCAAAACATGATCACACCTTAGTACTCTTTGGGTGTTAATCACATAGCGATGTGAACTAGATTACCGAATCTAGTAAACCCTTTGGGTGTTGGTCACATGATGATGTGAACTATGGGTGTTAATCATATACAGATATGAATATTGGTGTTAAATCACATGACGATGTGAACTAGATTATTGACTCTAGTGCAAGTGGGAGACTGAAGGAAATATGCCCTAGAGGCAATAATAAAGTTATTATTTATTTCCTTATAATCATGATAAATGTTTATTATTCATGCTAGAATTGTATTTACCGGAAACATAATACATGTGTGAATATATAGACAAACAAAGTGTCACTAGTATGCCTCTACTTGACTAGCTCGTTAATCAAAGATGGTTATGTTTCCTAACCATGAACAATGAGTTGTTATTTGATTAACGAGGTCACATCATTAGTAGAATGATCCTATTGACATGACCCATTCCATTAGCTTAGCACCCGATCGTTTAGTATGTTGCTATTGCTTTCTTCATGACTTATACATGTTCCTATGACTATGAGATTATGCAACTCCCGTTTACCGGAGGAACACTTTGGGTACTACCAAACGTCACAACGTAACTGGGTGATTATAAAGGAGTACTACAGGTGTCTCCAAAAGTAGATGTTGGGTTAGCGTATTTTGAGATTAGGATTTGTCACTCCGATTGTCGGAGAGGTATCTCTGGGCCCTCTCGGTAATGCACATCACATAAGCCTTGCAAGCACTGCAACTAATATGTTAGTTGTGAGATGATGTATTACGGAACGAGTAAAGAGACTTGCCGGTAACGAGATTGAACTAGGTATTGGATACCGACGATCGAATCTCGGGCAAGTAACATACCGATGACAAAGGGAACAACGTATGTTGTTATGCGGTCTGACCGATAAAGATCTTCGTAGAATATGTAGGAGCCAATATGGGCATCCAGGTCCCGCTATTGGTTATTGACCAGAGACGTGTCTCGGTCATGTCTACATTGTTCTCGAACCCGTAGGGTCCACACGCTTAAGGTTACGATGACAGTTATATTATGAGTTTACATGTTTTGATGTACCGAAGGAGTTCGGAGTCCCGGATGAGATCGGGGACATGACGAGGAGTCTCGAAATGGTCGAGACGTAAAGATTCATATATTGGGTGATATGGTTAGGCCAAGGGGTCAAGCCCATGAGGCTTTAGGTCGGTGCAAAAGGAGTTTTGCGGAGGCCAGGGGGCCAAACGCCGGAGACCCTGGCGTCTGGCCCTGGGCCAGACGCCAAGGCCCATGGCGTCTGGGCCAGACGCCAAGGATTGTGGCGTTTGGTCCTGGAGTCCGAGTGGGACTCTTGCCTTTCGGGCAAAACCGACTTTGAGGAGGCTTTTGCTCCAAGTTTTGACCCCGGGGCTCAACATATAAATAGAGGGGCAGGGCTAGCACCAAAGGGACACAAGTTGATCCACGTGATCTATTCCTTAGCCGTGTGCGGCGCCCCCAGCCACCATATTCCTCTATAATACTGTAGCGGAGTTTAGGCGAAGCCCTGCTGCTGTAGTTCATCAAGATTGTCACCATGCCGTCGTGCTGACGGAACTCTTCCCCGACACTTTGCTGGATCGGAGTCGGGGGATCGTCATCGAGCTGAACGTGTGCTCGAACTCGGAGGTGCCGTAGTTTCGGTGCTTGATCGGTTGGATCGAGAAGACGTACGACTACTTCCTCTACGTCGTGTCATTGCTTCCGCAGTCGGTCTGCGTTGGGTACGTAGACAATACTCTCCCCTCATTGCTATATGCATCACATGATCTTGCGTGTGCGTAGGAATTTTTTTTGAAATTACTACGAAACCCAACACTTCCGAACTCCAAAAAATAGTCTTCGGACGAAACAAACGTGTCCGGATCTACAACACACAGCCATAGAGGGTATAGCACTTTCATGAATCCGTTCTGCCGACAACTCTAATAATGTGACGTCACGCCCTCCCGGCCTTTATTTCGAACCGTTTCCTGCCTCGTCGTTCCACGTTTCGGGGGCGTGGTTTTTACTGGCACGTCTTGTCAAAGCAGGGTCCGTTCCCCCTTATTGCGGGATTTTCATCAATACGAGCGTGGGTAACCCAACCGTCCTGCGGGAAAGATTCCTTAGGAATATGCAGGTTCTTAGGCTTTAGGAGGAGGCGTTCAATACCGGAGGCCCTTATAAAGGAACCAAGGGCCATCTTTTTTTACGCCAAACTCCTCCTCAGCCTTCCCAACCTCGAGTTCCAGCACCCAAGGTTCGGCTCCATTGCTTTCAGCCTTCCCATCATGTCCGGATCCAGCTCCCAAGGCCGATGGGTGGCTTCCTCCGTTACAGAGGAGGATATTGTAAAGCTTCGGGCAGCCAGATATCTGATCGTAGAGATCCACCACCGGCTTCCTGCTCAAGGAAAAGTTATTCCGACCCCCAGATCCGGCGAGAGGGTTGTGTTCCTCCCCCACTTCCTCCGGGGGTTAGGGTTTGCGCTTCACCCCTTCGTCCGGGGGCTAATGTTTTATTACAGACTGGATTTTCACGACCTTGCCCCAGACTCGATTCTCCATATCTCGGCGTTTATCATTACATGCGAGGCCTTCCTTCGAATCCCACCACACTTCAGCTTATGGCTCAAGACCTTAAGTGTGAAACCAAAGATAGTCAACGGGGAACGGGCGGAGTGCGGCGGTGCTACAATCAGCCAACTCGCCAACACTCCCTGGCCAAAAGGTTCCTTTACCGAGAAGTCCAATTACTGGCAGTAGGAGTGGTTTTACATTAAAGAGCCTCGCGGTACTAAGTGTTGGGGAACGTTGCAGAAAACAAAAAAAATTCCTACGTTTTCACCAAGATCCATCTATGAGTTCATCTAGCAACGAGTGATCGGATCCATCTATATACCTTTGTATATCGCGAGCGGAAGCGTTCAAGAGAACGGGGATGAGGGAGTCGTACTCGACGTGATCCAAATCACCGGAGATCCTAGCGCCGAACGGACGGCACCTCCGCGTTCAACACACGTACGGTCAGCGTGACGTCTCCTCCTTCTTGATCCAGCAAGGGGGAAGGAGAGGTTGATGAAGATCCAGCAGCACGACGGCGTGGTGGTGGATGCAGCAGTCACCGCAGCAGGGCTTCGCCGTTCTACTGCAAGAGGGAGAGGTGTAGCAGGGGAGAGGGAGGCGCCAAGACTTCAGGGTGCGGCTACCCTCCCCCCCTTTATATAGGCCCCCTAGGGGGTTGCGCCGGCCCTAGGAGATGGGATCTCCTAGGGGGGGGCGGCGGCCAAGGGGGAGGAGTGCCCCCCAAGGCAAGTGGAGGCGCCCCCTCCCCTAGGGTTCCCAACCCTAGGCGCATGGGGGGCCCAAGGGGGGCGCACCAGCCCACTATGGGCTGGTTCCCTCCCCACTTCAGCCCATGGGGCCCTCCGGGATGGGTGGCCCCACCCGGTGGACCCCCGGGACCCTTCCGGTGGTCCCGGTACAATACCGTTGACCCCGAAACTCTCCCGATGGCCGAAACTGCACTTCCTATATATAATTCTTCACCTCCGGACCATGCCGGAACTCTTCATGACATCCGGGATCTCATCCGGGACTCCGAACAACTTTCGGATTACTGCATACTCATATCCATAAAACCCTAGCATCACCGAACCTTAAGTGTGTAGACCCTATGGGTTCGGGAGACATGTAGACATGACCGAGACGGCTCTCCGGTCAATAACCAACAGCGGGATCTGGATACCCATGTTGGCTCCCACATGCTCCTCGATGATCTCATCGGATGAACCACGATGTCGAGGATTCAAGCAACCCCGTACACAATTCCCTTTGTCAATCGGTACGTTACTTGCCCGAGACTCGATCGTCGGTATCCCAATACCTCGTTCAATCTCGTTACCAGCAAGTCACTTTACTCGTACCGTAATGCATGATCCTGTGACCAGACACTTGGTCACTTTGAGCTCATTATGATGATGCATTACCGAGTGGTCCCAGAGATACCTCTCCGTCATACGGAGTGACAAATCCCATTCTTGATCCGTGTCAACCCAACAGACACTTTCGGAGATACCCGTAGTATACCTTTATAGTCACCCAGTTACGTTGTGACGTTTGGTACACCCAAAGCACTCCTACGGTATCCGGGAGTTACACGATCTCATGGTCTAAGGAAAAGATACTTGACATTGGAAAAACTCTAGCAAACGAACTATACGATCTTGTGCTATGTTTAGGATTGGGTCTTGTCCATCACATCATTCTCCTAATCATGTGATCTCGTTATCAATGACATCCAATGTCCATAGTCAGGAAACCATGACTATCTGTTGATCAACGAGCTAGTCAACTAGAGGCTTGCTAGGGACATGTTGGTGTCTATGTATTCACACATGTATTATGATTTCCGGATAACACAATTATAGCATGAATAAAAGACAATTATCATGAACAAGGAAATATAATAATAATCCTTTTATTATTGCCTCTAGGGCATATTTCCAACAGTCTCCCAATTGCACTAGAGTCAATAATCTAGTTACATTGTGATGAATCGAACACCCATGGAATTCTGGTGTTGATCATGTTTTGCTCTAGGGAGAGGTTTAGTCAACGGATCTGCTACATTCAGGTCTGCTTGTACTTTACAAATATCTATGTCTCCATCTTGAAAATTTTCACGAATGGAGTTGAAGCGACGCTTGATGTGCCTGGTCTTTTTGTGAAACCTGGGCTCCTTGGCAAGTGCAATAGCTCCAGTGTTGTCACAGAAGAGTTTGATCGGCCCCGACGCATTGGGTATGACTCCTAGGTCGGTAATGAACTCCTTCACCCAAATTGCTTCATGCGCTGCCTCCGAGGCTGCCATGTACTCCGCTTCACATGTAGATCCCGCCACAATGCTCTGCTTGCAACTGCACCAGCTTACTGCCCCACCATTCAAAATATACACGTATCCGGTTTGTGACTTAGAGTCATCCAGATCTGTGTCGAAGCTAGCGTCGACATAACCCTTTACGACGAGCTCTTCGTCACCTCCATAAACGAGAAACATTTCCTTAGTACTTTTCAGGTACTTCAGGATATTCTTGACCGCTGTCCAGTGTTCCTTGCCGGGATTATTTTGGTACCTACCTACCAAACTTACGGCAAGGTTTACATTAGGTCTGGTACACAGCATGGCATACATAATAGAACCTATGGCTGAGGCATAGGGGATGACACTCATCTCTTCTATATCTTCTGTCGTGGTCGGACATTGAGCTGAGCTCAATTTCACACCTTGCAACACAGGCAAGAACCCCTTCTTAGACTAATCCATATTGAACTTCTTTAATATCTTATCAAGGTATGTGCTTTGTGAAAGACCTATGAGGCGTCTTGATCTATCTCTATAGATCTTGATGCCTAATATATATGCAGCTTCTCCAAGGTCCTTCATTGAAAAACTCTTATTCAAGTAGGCCTTAATGCTGTCCAAAAGCTCTATATCATTTCCCATCAAAAGTATGTCATCTACATATAATATGAGAAATGCTACAGAGCTCCCACTCACTTTCTTGTAAAAGCAGGCTTCTCCATAAGTCTGCATAAACCCAAACGCTTTGATCATCTCATCAAAGCGAATGTTCCAACTCCGAGATGCTTGCACCAGCCCATAAATTGAGCGTAGGAGCTTGCACACCTTATCAGCATTCTTAGGATCGACAAAACCTTACGCTGCATCATATACAATTCTTCCTTAAGGAAACCATTAAGGAATGCCGTTTTGACATCCATTTGCCATATCTCATAATCATAGAATGCGGCAATTGCTAACATGATTCGGACGGACATCAGCTTCGCTACAGGTGAGAGAGTCTCATCGTAGTCAACCCCTTGAACTTGTCGATAACCCTTAGCGACAAGCCGAGTTTTATAGATGGTCACATTACCATCCGCGTCTGTCTTCTTCTTAAAGATCCATTTATTTTCTATGGCTCGGCGATCATCGGGCAAGTCAGTCAAAGTTCATACTTCGTTTTCATACATGGATCCTATCTCAGATTTCATGGCTTCCAGCCATTTGTCAGAATCCGGGCCCGCCATTGCTTCTTCATCGTTCGAAGGTTCACCGTTGTCTAACAACATGATTTCCAAGACAGGGTTGCCGTACCACTCTGGTGCGGAACGTGTCCTTGTGGACCTACGAAGTTTAGTAGCAACTTGATCTAAAGTTTCATGATCATCATCATTAACTTCCTCTCTAGTCGGTGCAGGCACCTCGGGAACATTTCCTTGAGTCGCGCCACTTTCCGGTTCAAGAGGTAATACTTCATCAAGTTCTACTTTCCTCCCACTTACTTCTTTCGAGAGAAACTCTTTCTCTAGAAAGGATCCATTCTTGGCAACAAAGATCTTGCCTTCGGATCTGAGGTAGAAGGTATACCCAATAGTTTCTTTAGGGTATCCTATGAAGACGCATTTTTCCGACTTGGGTTCGAGCTTTTCAGGTTAAAGTTTCTTGACATAAGCATCGCATCCCCAAACTTTTAGAAACGACAGCTTGGGTTTCTTCCCAAACCATAATTCATACGGTGTCGTCTCAACGGATTTTGACGGTGCCCTATTTAAAATGAATGCGGCAGTCTCTAAAGCATAGCCCCAAAATGATAGCGGTAAATCGGTAAGAGACATCATAGATTGCACCATATCTAATAGAGTGCGATTACGACGTTCGGACACACCATTACGCTGAGGTGTTCCAGGCGGCGTGAGTTGTGAAACTATTCCACATTTTCTTAAGTGTGTGCCAAATTCGTGACTCAAGTATTCTCCTCCACGATCTGATCGCAAGAACTTGATTTTCCTGTCACGTTGATTCTCAACCTCACTCTGAAATTCCTTGAACTTTTCAAAGGTCTCAGACTTGTGTTTCATTAAATAGACATACCCATATCTACTCAAGTCATCAATGAGGGTGAGAACATAACGATAGCCACCGCGAGCCTCAACACTCATTGGACCGCACACATCAGTATGTATGATTTCCAATAAGTTGGTTGCTCGCTCCATTGTTCCTGAGAACGGAGTCTTGGTCATTTTACCCATGAGGCATGGTTCGCACGTGTCAAATGATTCGTAATCAAGAGACTCTAAAAGTCCATCTGCATGGAGCTTCTTCATGCGTTTGACACCTATGTGACCAAGGCGGCAGTGCCACAAGTATGTGGGACTATCATTATCAACCTTACATCTTTTAGTATTCACACTATGAATATATGTAGCATTACGCTCGAGATTCATTAAGAATAAACCATTCACCATCGGAGCATGACCATAAAACATATCTCTCATATAAATAGAACAACCATTATTCTCGGATTTAAATGAGTAGCCATCTCGAATTATACGAGATCCTGATACAATGTTCATGCTCAAAGCTGGCACTAAATAACAATTATTGAGATTTAAAACTAATCCTGTAGGTAAATATAGAGGTAGCGTGCCGACGGCGATCACATCGACCTTGGAACCATTCCCGACGTGCATCATCACCTCGTCCTTCGCCAGTCTCCGCTTATTTCGCAGCTCCTGCTTTGAGTTACAAATGTGAGCAACCGCACCGGTATCAAATACCCAGGAGCTACTACGAGTACTGGTAAGGTACACATCAATTACATGTATATCACATATACCTTTCGTGATGTCGGCCTTCTTGTCCGCTAAGTATTTGGGGCAGTTCCGCTTCCAGTGACCACTTCCCTTGCAATAAAAGCACTCAGTCTCGGGCTTGGGTCCATTCTTTGGCTTCTTCCCGGCAGCTTGCTTACCGGGCGCGGCAACTCCCTTGCCGTCCTTCTTGAAGTTCTTCTTAACCTTGCCTTTCTTGAACTTAGTGGTTTTATTCACCATCAACACTTGATGTTCCTTTTTGACTTCTACCTCTGCTGATTTCAGCATTGCAAATACTTCAGGAATGGTCTTTTCCATCCCTTGCATATTGAAGTTCATCACAAAGCTCTTGTAGCTTGGTGGAAGCGACTGAAGGATTCTGTCAATGACCGCGTCATCCGAGAGATTAACTCCCAGCTGAGTCAAGCGGTTATGTAACCCAGACATAGTGAGTATGTGCTCACTGACAGAACTGTTTTCCTCCATCTTACAGCTGAAGAACTTGTCGGAGACTTCATATCTCTCGACCCGGGCATGAGCTTGAAAACCCATTTTCAGCTCTTCGAACATCTCATATGCTCCGTGTCTCTCAAAACGCTTTTGGAGCCCCGGCTCTAAGCTGTAAAGCATGCCGCACTGAACGAGGGAGTAATCATTGGTACGTGTCTGCCAAGCATTCATAACGTCTTGTTCTGCAGGGAGAGCAGGTGCTTCACCTAGCGGTGCTTGTAGGACATAATCTTTCTTGGCAGCTATGAGGATGATCCTCAGGTTCCGGACCCAGTCCGTATAGTTGCTGCCATCGTCTTTCAGCTTGGTTTTCTCTAGGAACGCGTTGAAGCTGAGGACAACGTTGGCCATTTGATCTACAATACATGTTGTAAAGATTTTAGACTAAGTTCATGATAATTAAGTTCATCTAATCAAATTATTCAATGAACTCCCACTTAGATAGACATCCCTCCAGTCATCTAAGTATAACATGATCCGAGTTAACTAGGCCGTGTCCGATCATCACGTGAGACGGACAAGTCAACATCGGTGAACATCTTCATGTTGATCGTATCTTCTATACGACTCATGCTCGACCTTTCGGTCTTCTGTGTTCCGAGGCCATGTCTGTACATGCTAGGCTCGTCAAGTCAACATAAGTGTTTGCATGTGTAAATCTGTCTTACACCCGTTGTATGTGAACGTTGGAGTCTATCACACCCGATCATCACGTGGTGCTTCGAAACAACGAACTGTCGCAACGGTGCACAGTTAGGGGAAACACTTTCTTGAATTATTATGAGGGATCATCTTATTTACTACCGTCGTTCTAAGTAAACAAGATGCAAAAACATGATAAACATCACATGCAATCGAATAATAGTGACATGATATGGCCAGTATCATATAGCTCCTGTGATCTCCATCTTGGGGCTCCATGATCATCTTGTCACCGGCATGACACCATGATCTCCATCATCATGATCTCCATCATTGTGTCTCCATGAAGTTGCTCGCCAACTATTACTTCTACTACTAGGGCTAACACGTTTAGCAATAAAGTAAAGTAATTTACATGGCGTTTCTCAATGACACGCAGGTCATACAAAAAATAAAGACAACTCCTATGGCTCCTGCCAGTTGTCATACTCATCGACATGCAAGTCATGATTCCTATTACAAGAACATGATCTCATACATCACATATATATCATTCATCATTCATCACAACTTTGGCCATATCACATCACAGAACACTTGCTGCAAAAACAAGTTAGACGTCCTCTAATTGTTGTTGCAAGTTTTACGTGGCTGCAAGAGGGTTCTAGCAAGAACATTTTCTTACCTACGTTAAAGCCACAACGTGATTTGTCAACTTCTATTTACCCTTCATAAGGACCCTTTTCATCAAATCCGCTCCAACTAAAGTGGGAGAGACAGACACCCGCCAGCCACCTTATGCAACTAGTGCATGTCAGTCGGTGGAACCGGTCTCACGTAAGCGTACGTGTAAGGTTGGTCCGGGCCGCTTCATCCCACAATACCGCTGAAGCAAAATAAGACTAGTAGCGGCAAGAAAGTTGACAACATCTACGCCCACAACAAATTGTGTTCTACTCGTGCAAAAAGAACTACGCATAGACCTAGCTCATGATGCCACTGTTGGGGAACGTTGCACAAAACAAAAAAAATTCCTACGTTTTCACCAAGATCCATCTATGAGTTCATCTAGCAACGAGTGATCGGATGCATCTACATACCTTTGTAGATCGCAAGCGGAAGCGTTCAAGAGAACGGGGATGAGGGAGTCGTACTCGACGTGATCCAAATCACCGGAGATCCTAGCGCCGAACGGACAGCACCTCCGCGTTCAACACACGTACGGTCAGCGTGACGTCTCCTCCTTCTTGATCCAGCAAGAGGGGAGGAGAGGTTGATGAAGATCCAGCAGCACGACGGCGTGGTGGTGGATGCAGCAGTCACCGTAGCAGGGCTTCGCCGTTCTACTGCAAGAGGGAGAGGTGTAGCAGGGGAGAGGGAGGCGCCAAGACTTCAGGGTGCGGTTGACCTCCCCCCCCTTTATATAGGCCCCCTAGGGGGTTGCGCCGGCCCTAGGAGATGGGATCTCCTAGGGGGGCGGCGGCCAAGGGGGAGGAGTGCCCCCCAAGGCAAGTGGAGGCGCCCCCTCCCCTAGGGTTCCCAACCCTAGGCGCATGGGGGGCCCAAGGGGGGGCGCACTATCCCACTATGGGCTGGTTCCCTCCCCACTTCAGCCTATGGGGCCCTCCGGGATGGGTGGCCCCACCCGGTGGACCCCCGGGACCCTTCCGGTGGTCCCGGTACAATACCATTGACCCCGAAACTCTCCCGATGGCCGAAACTGCACTTCCTATATATAATTCTTCACCTCCGGACCATTTTGGAACTCTTCGTGACGTCCGGGATCTCATCCGGGACTCCGAACAACTTTCGGATTACTGCATACTCATATCCCTAAAACCCTAGCGTCACCGAACCTTAAGTGTGTAGACCCTATGGGTTCGGGAGACGTGTAGACATGACCGAGACGGCTCTCCGGTCAATAACCAACAGCGGGATCTGGATACCCATGTTGGATCCCACATGCTCCTCGATGATCTCATCGGATGAACCACGATGTCGAGGATTCAAGCAACCCCGTATACAATTCCCTTTGTCAATCGGTACGTTACTTGCCCGAGACTCTATCGTCGGTATCCCAATACCTCGTTCAATCTCGTTACCGCCAAGTCACTTTACTCGTACCATAATGCATGATCTCGTGACCAGACACTTGGTCACTTTGAGCTCATTATGATGATGCATTACCGAGTGGGCCCAGAGATACCTCTCCGTCATACGGAGTGACAAATCCCAGTCTTGATCTGTGTCAACCCAACAGACACTTTCGGAGATACCTGTAGTATACCTTTATAGTCACCCAGTTACGTTGTGACGTTTGGTACACCCAAAGCACTCTTATGGTATCCGGGAGTTACACGATCTCATGGTCTAAGGAAAAGATACTTGACATTGGAAAAACTCTAGCAAACGAACTATACGATCTTGTGCTATGTTTAGGATTGGGTCTTGTCCATCATATCATTCTCCTAATGATGTGATCTCATTATCAATGACATCCAATGTCCATAGTCAGGAAAACCATGACTATCTGTTGATCAACGAGCTAGTCAACTAGAGGCTTACTAGGGACATGTTGGTGTCTATGTATTCACACATGTATTACGATTTCCGGATAACACAATTATAGCATGAATAAAAGACAATTATCATGAACAAGGAAATATAATAATAATCCTTTTATTATTGCCTATAGGGCATATTTCCAACACTAAGCGGGTTGCTGAACCCACTTTCCGTCCTGGCCCACCGTCACAACTTGCATCATGGGTCAACAAGGGGCTGGACTGGGGATCGGTTGATGAAGTGCGGACTTTACAAAGCCGCATCCGAACCCTTCTCGAGAGAGATATCGATCTCGTTAGTGTGATTCAAGTGATGTTAATCCGCTGAATCCTGCCTTGCCAGCGCAGGCCTCGCCTCATGTGGGAGTTTGATCCAGAAGGACCACAGACCCTCCAACACTTCTTCGGCGCAACACACGAATGGATGTGGAAGTTATTTTTTGGGAAGCGGAAACATTGGCCGGATACCGCTGAGGACGCTGGCCTCAACTGTAATCGTCCGGATACCCCGGTAAGTACTTGGCTCTCGAATACTTTGCGGTCATGCATACAGTAATATGATACTGAGCAGGCTATCTATTTCCAGGGCTGGATAAAGAAGGCGGAACTGATTATGTGTTCGGCCCCTCTGTCCGAGGGTCCAGCGAATTCTGTCCTAACAAGGATGCTGGCCCCAGCACCATACCAGATCCCGGAGAAGGAGGACGAGGCGGAGGACAAGAGGACCAAGGATGGCCTCAATTCCCAAGAAACCTTGGACTTTGTGTTCGGGGGAATAAATATCCCCTCATCCGAAGACAATAGTAAAGGGTGTCCCCAGATCGAAGAGGGCCGCCTCCGAAGATTGGGCGAAGCAGGCTACTAAGCGAGGCAAGATGCCTCTGGGAGGCGGCCTGGGCCTGGAGGACGTCGAAGCGCGGTCTCATGACGAGGACAAGCCTCCGGCCCGATCGTAAGTGAACAAGGCTGTTTTAAACATATCTTGTTCTTTTCATATGATGCCTGGAATATACATTTTTTTGCAGCCCAGCGCGTAGTCCCCTTCAACAATCCTCTTCCTCGTGGCACCTTCTCCCGGAGATGATGGAAAGCGAGATGCCCCCACCGGCCTCTCCGTCCAATATGGCAGACGATCTTGAGGTGTCATCGCGGAGGGTCTCCCCCGACCAACAAGTGGTGCAAGGGATGACAAAGATGCTATACAAAGGTGATACTTCGGCGGCCCAGGGTCCTAGGAACAGCAATGAAGACTCCGAACAGTCCGGAATGCAGCCGGATACAAATAAACAGATCCCTTCAAAGGGTGAACGTACTCCTACGGCTGCCTGCGGAGACCCAGAGGCGCCGGATATCTTGACGAACATGCTACGGCAGGCGTCCATTTCAGAGGAACATCGCACCTTGATGGGTACGGTGGTTAAAAAGGTCCTATCCATGAAGAGCGGATTGAATGAGGCCTTTGCGAGCCTGCTGAGAGGCTTTGAGGTTTGTAGTGTAACATGTGCAATTGTGTTTTATTCAAAAAATATACCTGTGTATAGACAGTTGCCCCTGAGACTCAGGTTGGCTTCCCATGGGAGGCGAATGGAGGATCAAGAAGAAATTTTGGAGGACTAATCTGATTAGCTTTGAACACAGGCCGCTTCTCCCCTAGCAACTTCCTGGACTGCGGATATTGCCGAACTACAACAGAAGCTTGATGTGGTCGGGGATGACATTACATTGATCAATATGCGTCTTGACGAGTCGCAAGGTATGTATTCAGAGCAGTCTCTGTACATACATTTTTGTGATATAAGCATGACGCTGAAAGTTGTACCTGGCTGCAGATGGTGCTGCCGCCGTTGAAATTCTTCGGGCGGAGCTAGCCCGGGCCAAGGAGCAGGCCCGGTGTAGTAATGCGGCTGCCGAGAAGGCATTGGCTGAGTTAGAAGCCGAACGGGCTACTCGGCGTCAAGACGAGGAGAAGATATCCATGATGGCGCTCGAGCTAAAAAATGCTGCCAGCCGCTGTGAGCTCCTTGAGAAGGAGAAAGAAGCCAAAACAGATGAAATTGAAAAGGCTTTACGAGAAGCAAGAGAAGCTCGGTCTGAATCCAGAGCGGCCCGTGAGGAGATCCGACAAGCTGGGGAGATTGCGGCTGGTAAGCCATTTTTGCTTCAGGCTAAGTTCGACGATCCGAACTATGCTGAATTGAACCAATTGTGGAGTTCTCCGGACGAGTTTGTAGACTTGCTGAAGAGTTCTTCTGATGTGGCGCAATATTATCAGGCGCAAGAGGGGTACACAACGGAGAAGCTTTTCTGGTCACAGTTTCGCGCCTCGAATCGCCCCCTGTTGCTGAATGAGCAGATGTCCCAGTGGGCCGAGCTTCATAGGATATCCGGTGCTGCTATGAAGAACATCATAACCCGGTTATGGCCAACTGAGCTTGTTCCGAATAGTTACTTTGGCTTGGTGCAGCGGCTTGTGGACGCAGTGCCGCGTATCGACGCTGTGAAGCAATTAGTGTGCATCGACGGTGCACGGATGGCTTTTGCCCGAGTCAAGACATTCTGGGGGGATATGAAGGCCATCGATGTTGTGGTGAAGAGTCCGCCAAGGGCAAGGACCGCCATGAACCGGAGCATTATTTTGAAGACGTCCTAGTAGCCGCCCGCTTGATAGAGGGTCAGTGCTCAAAAAACATAATGTTCGAGTGAGGTGTATGAAAATTGTAAAAGACAATTTTATAGTTAATCTATTTATGTTTTGCTTGAAAGCTTGAATTCCTCCTGTGCGGCCGTTTTGATATAATCTGAAAGTTTTTCAGTCGTCGGCTTCAGCCCCCTCGTAGGAAGTACGGGGGTGATAATGCAGCGAACCTGGCAATTGGACTATAGGGCGTTAACGCTTTCACTTAGGCATATGAGTTTTATTGTGGGGCTACGACATAGCCCCTGGGATGTATGCGGCGTATGGTGCCTTACATATTTGATCTGAAAAAGACCCCTCGTGTGACACAGAGAATCGCTAAATATTCCAAAAAGTCGTCAAGTGGTTGACCAGCTCACGCCGCATCATGACAGTCAGTTTTCGGCTTTCTCTACTAAGATGGTCATCCGGTTTAGACCAGGGCACAATTGCAGTAGTTCTCCCTTTACTACCCTAGACGATAGAGCGGAATGTAGGGTAGCAAGAGCCAGACAACCCAACTATTGACCCAAGACAATGATTCAGAGCTGATGCATAAACTTGCGACGCCGAAGTATGCTATAGAGTTGTTCGGACTTTTACTGGCAACTCATTTGTTCCCACACCAAGCCCCTGGCAGGTTATGCCAAGGTATTTCTGTGAAATAACCGTAGGAGCTATATATATATATATATATATATATATATATATATATATATATATATATATATATAGGACTCCTCTTCCGTACTCCCGGGAGTACATACTCCCACCCCTTAACGGATCCTTTGACTTGGATAAACCCACTAACAAACTAATACGCAGGAGAAAAAACGAAGCATGTAACAACTTTCCCAAAAGTGTGGCGTGTAGGTGGTTAATCCTAGAAATTAGGTAATCTTTTAGTCCACCGCATCGTACCTATTTTAAACTATTTTAGACCACATGACGCATGCTCCATGTAGTGTGTACAAGTATATACTTTCAAGGGAATTAGTACACACACGTGAGGTATATCTGCTAATTCTGTGAGCTTACATGCATTTAATTTTATAGGTCATATATATACTACTTTCGTAAGGTAGTATATACCATACTGTTGCGGTGACGCATTTTTTGCCATAGAGTATATAACTTTTTTTATGAAGTATATGCCACATTTTTTCAGTGAAGTATATGTCGCAATTTGTTTGAGTCGAGAGTATATACCCCCTTTTTTTTATGAAGTATAGGCCACGTTTCACTTAAGTATATGAAACATATACATATACCAGTTTCTGATGATGGGGGCATATACAATATTTTTTCGATGGAGTATATACATCTTTTTCAATAAATTATAGACCACTTTTTCACGTTGGAGTGTACACCACAATTTTTGTGACAAAGTATAAACCACATTTTTGCAATGGACTATAAATACTACTCATAGAGCTAGTATAGTTTACCCACAGAGATGTATAAACTTAAAAAAAGTATAATCCATTTTGAATACTGGTATTTGCCCACTCAAATTTGATGACTTAAATTGTATATGTGCATCATGGGAGCATTTGTATAGCGTTTTCTGGGTATCACATCTTGAATGATGGATCAATCGATCTAGTTCACAGTGTCGCGTCCTTGGAATATATCCGTCCTCATGTTCTCTTGCTTCATAGTTGTGGAGCCGTTCATGCGTGTAGTTTTCTCTGAAAAAACAGTCGTGTGTTGTCATCTAGATCAGGCCCGTATAGACGGTAAGTTTATTCATATGAGAGATGTACAAGCAATGCGATCATACTAGATGAAAGAGAAGATGTAGCTTGCCATACCGAATGCCGATTGGAAAACACATGCATGCGAGACTCACCATCAACGGCCATGTGATGCATGCCCAATTGCCCATGGCTGTACGCACCGATGCCATCACTAGTCTGAGCACCTCCAACTTTCTTAGTGCAGATGCATGCATGCATGAGGTTAATGGACATGGATGTGTTTACACAGGAGAGAAGATCGCTGATAAGCAACATACTCCGTGTGTGAGTTGTGGCTGACTCTGACTGGGGGCGTGCGCGGTGAAGGGCGCTCGACGTCGGAGACTTGCTGGGCAGAAACGGGGCGTCGTCTTGTTCCGTGCCGATGCATGGCGCGAGCCGTCGACGGCGGCGACGAAGCTACAAGAAATAGGTCAGCCTACCGTAGCAGCGAGGTATGTGCGAGAATAATAGATCGATGCAGATTAGTTCCAAGGATGACGTTTGGTATCCCTATTAAAAAGGATTCTGTTCCAACAATTTAAATAATTATCTTTTTCTTAGGGATAAACAATTATCTTATCGGGAGGCTAACGGCCGGTTTAGATTTTTGCTGGCCAGATAGGACGTCGTGGGTCGCACAGGAGATGAATCGGACCCGGGAGTATGTACTCTAGAAATACTGACCAATTTTCCTATATATATATATATATATATATATATATATATATATATATATATATATATATATATATAGGAAAAAGCAAAACTATGAAACTTCACCACAGCAGCTGCAATCATGAGCACACGCTTGTGTTGGGAACTGGTCCCTCTTCTTACCTTGTTTGCATTTTCATCTTATAAGTCATTTGATTCTTATTTCCTCTTATAGTGGAAGAAGGACCACTCTTGCTGCATGTGAACAGTAGTGCGCAGCACTAGGCTGGCACTTGCCAGATCGTCAGGCACGGACAACCCCCCATCCGGCTCGAAGGGTTCCTGGATGGATTTTGTAGAACTGTCCAAAGAAGGTTCGAACCTTTCCTAGACGTTTTATTCTGCTGGGGCCATCTAGTTTTAGGATGCCATTTTCGCATGGGCGTGTCTGTCCACGTTGGGCCTTAGTCCAACCGTGCAAAATATTTTTTTATTGGCCGAGGTCTGGGCTGTTACATCAGAATGTGCCCATGAGGTGCAACTACAGACCGACAACTTTATGGAGTAATTTTTTTAATTCGGTTTACAGATAATCTGCCACACATGCATCAACTGTTCGACCCGTAGTGCACATAGAATAATAACGGGCATCACCCAAACCCCCGCACGCGCCCATCGATGTTTGACCATTTGTTTTCGTGGTACTTACACATCATGTATACAGTAGTCACAAGCCTTGCACCCATGCACGCGAACTGTCTCACGACACAAGTCAAAAGGCGCCCAACACGCTGCTGGCGCGCCCATGTGCTGTTTCTCCCGCTGCAGGTCCCCAGGTGGCCCGCAACAGCCCGTATTTCGATCGTCTCCCCATGCTGTTTTGGTTACGCACTCGGGGATACACCACTTTGCCAGCCAGCAGGAACCATCAGTATCATCACTTTCGCCACACACAACCATGTGTCCATTCGCGGTGAAAGTGACAAATCTGACCTATGGATAAAACTATTTCACAAACTGAACTGTGTTGAATTTTTTTTTACCCAACTGACCCTTTTGTGTAGCATCCGACATGTAGGCGTCACAGTACATTGTGCAACGTCTAGCCAGTGACGCACCCCGGACTGCCTGAAAAATATTAAATCAATGTGCAACGCCTGAGAGCTAGACGCTACACTATACAGTGTAGCGCCTAGTGTGTATGCGTTGCACAACATGTGATATGCAAATCCATGCACAAAGTTAATTTAATACGTAAGAGAGGGCAAGGAAACAAAACATGAAAGCAGACAAAAGAGGCTGCAGGCGGACGTACGACGCGCTGCACGTCTCCATGAACATGTGCTTTCATGCATGCATGCATGAGAAAAATGATGCAAGTATAATATATATGGGCATGGTAAGTCGACAAAAGTTTTGGGTCGGGTCCACACCTGCCATGCATGCATGGGCTTGCCCTGTTTATAGTGTGTTCACACTGTGACGTTGGGTGAAAGACTTGATATACCAGCCACTAGCGTCTAGCTCTCAGGCGTCTAGCTCTTACATATTAAATTAACTTTGTGCATGAATTTGCATATCGTACGTTGTGCAACGCCTACATACTAGGCGCTACACTGCGTAGTGTAGCGTCTACCGTCACCCGTGTGAGTGTTGTGTTGCGTATCGTCATGGATATGCTGCAAAACACCCGTGATCAGGGCCCAGCCTGCGCCGGCCATAGTGTGCAAAAGCAGACCCGTGAGCACTGCCACAGAGCAACAGCGGGAAAACGAGTGGGTCTCGCTTGCCTCTTCTTCCAGAGCTCGCCCGCACAGAGAAAAGAGACCGGGAATGGGAGATTATGAGAGAGGAACGAATACATAGTCTCGTCACACACATATCGATGTTCTGGAAAACGGAAGGTCGTATCCGATTTTGTCCGTCCGCGTACTAGTGCACCCAACCGGGCGGCCATATCACAACTTGTCTGGCTTGGATAAAAAAATATCGGTCACACATTTAAAAAAATAAAATAAACTTAATTAGACAGTAGGATAAAATTTAAACCGTTCAAACAATTCTGGGTCGCACATTAAATTTAACTAAAATTTTAAAAAAATAAAAAAACATGACGCCGCCGCCGTGGTCTCCTTTGATGCCAGTCGCCATCTTCACGGGCCGCTGTCGTCCTCGTCGTCGTCCATGGTGAGGTCGACATATGACGGTGGCTGTCAGAGGTGGACTGGCGGCCCCTACGGTGACTGCATGGCAGGAGGCGCCTACACAACCTCTTCTTGTTGTGGGGATGGCGACCATGCCTCGGCGCCCAACCACGAGGGATCCACGGACACATGCATTGGCGG
>NC_041390.1:112297245-112318116 GCF_002162155.2 Triticum dicoccoides
GTGCCCGTCTCCCAGTACCTCTGGCAGATCTTCGCCTTGACGTACGACCAGTGGCGAGGCGCGGTCATCGGTGGGGCGATGTTGAATGCTGGAGGAGGTGCAGGGTGTCATGCAAGCATCCCAGAGGGCACCCATCTTCTCATGTGCGCCAACCTTCTGTAGTGGTTGTGTGCCCTTCATGGATTACTCAAGGTTCGTTGGTGGGGTGGCTGATAAGATAGGTAGAGAGAGAGAGAGGGATTTTTGAAGAGCACTAGTTTTTCCATGAGGTGGATGGTACCGAGAATGGGAGCGTGCACGTTTTGGTTTAGATGGTATATGACTGCCGCAATGCTTACAAATTACATGAACAACTCCCATTTTTCATTGTTGGGACCCTGCACAGCCATCTTGAGGGCACCGTTTTTCTTATGCGCAACCTTTTCTGTGGGATGGACATTACACCCACATTTCCCCGTGGATGATAACAATGATGGGAGCATGCACGTTGGTTTAGATGACAAATGATCACCGCAACGCTTACTTAAATGAGGCACCCTCCTTTTTACACACGAGAAGCTTCTGTAGTGGTCGTGTGTCCTCCGCGGACCGCTCAACGTTTGTTGGTGGGTGGTAGAAAAGATAGACAAAGACAGAGAGAGAGACACACAGAGGGAGAGAGAGAGAGTAAGAGAGAGAGAGAGAGAGAGAGAGAGAGAGAGAGAGAGAGATGTATTTTAACGCAGACCATTTTTCCCTAAGGGGGGTGGTACCTAAGATGGGAGCATGCACGATTGGTTTAGATGGTAATTGAGCACTACAACGCTTACAAAATGCATGAAGAACTCCCGTTTTCCATTGTGTGAACCATGCACAGACATACTGAGGCACCGTTTTTCCGTGCGCAAGAACCTCCTCTATAAGATGGACATTGCACCCACATTTTCCCACGTGGACGGTAACAAGGATGGGAGCCTACGTGTTGTTTTAGATGATAAATGATCACCACAAAGCTTTCTTAAATGAAGAACCTCCGTTCTACGTTGCACACACCGACACCATTCAACATCACGTAATTTTTCTTACGATGCATGAGCATTAAATCAAGGGTTACAACAAAAGAAAAGAGAGGGGGAGATAGATAGCTACATATAAGATCATACACAAACATTTATGAAACTACTTAATAAAATCCACTCTCCCACCCCTCCACTTTTCGTTGTAGGAACAACTGATCCCTGCACAAGTGGCTCCCTCTTACATGTGAGGATGATAACGAGTATGGGAGCGTGCGCGTTGGGTTTAGATGTTATATCATTACCGCAATGCTTATACTTGCTTGAAGAACCTCCGTTTTACTCTTTGAGAACCGTGCACCCACCCCCATAGGGCTCCCTTCTCTTTTTGCACCAGAACCTTCTGTAGCAGTCGTGTGTCCTATACGGAACGCTCAAGGTTCGTTAGTGGGTGGCCTAAAAGATAGACATAGAGAGAGAGGGGGGGGGGAGATGGATCTTTACGCGCAACATTTTTCCCTAAGGGGAGAGGGTGCCGATGATGGGAGCGTGCACGATTGGTTTAGATGGTAACTGATGACCTCAATGCTTACAAAATGCATGAAGAACTCCCGTTTTCCATTGTGGGAACCATGCACAACCATTCCGAGGGCACCGTTTTTCTTATGCGCGAGAACCTTCTATATAAAATGGACGTTGCACCGACATTTTTCTCACATGCCACCTGATGTTAATACTTCTGACGGTCCCAAGTCATGCCCTCCGGTTGCACATTTGAGCATGCAAAAAACATTTTTCTCACCAGGTCTATTTTAGTCGTCACTGCTACTATGTAGCTCAAATGTGAAACATTTTTCATTTTCTAGCCCCACTCGCTTAGGTTCGATGTTTATTTATTTTGTTAAGTATGTATACTCATAGGGTGATAATAATTCCTTTTCCCCTCAATGGGTAATGATCTATTTAATCAAACACAGTATGTTCGATACGTGATCGGTGCTGCTCACTGTGCTAACATCTACTCCATCCGTTCCCAAATATAAGTCTTTGTAGAGATTTCAATAAGTAACTATATACGGAGCAAAATGAGTGAATCTACACTCTAAAATATGTGTACATACATCTGTATGTTGTAGTCCATTTGAAATGTCTAAAAACACAATGCCCATGCTTGACTTCCTTGCTCGCTGTCGCTCACGATTCTTGTAAAGTGACCAAAGACTGCTCTTTAGTTACTATTTAAATTAAAAATGTACCGGCACCCTCTGAAATGATTAATTCGCTCAAGGAGTTTTTCCATGCATGCGATGATGATTGCATGCGTATTTTTAATAAAAAAGACAATAGCAATACACATAAATAAAACCTGCTATTCAGGATTTTTGCGGTACTATGAAGGTTCAAACCATGAGAATGCGTAGTCAAGACATAATAGAAGGAAACTACAATGGAAACATAATGGATAGCCATTCTTGGAGATGTTTAACAGTCATCATTCCCGCCACATCTCGACATGCTTTTATACGTTGAACAAGCACTTGAAATGGTCATCATCAATGGTGATGAAAAGGTTGCCCATAGAGACGTGAGCTCCGATAACAGACCTGTTGCAAAGAGATTGTAAGGCACACAACCAGACATTGCTGCTATTATGCTCTGCAGAAGTTCTTTCTTACCTGAGTTCGTCTGCATATGCACCAGTCTGAGATTGAATCAAAGAGAAAGAGCCCCGTTTTCTAGCTCACTGATTATTATTCACATGGTGGGGGAAAACAAGTCAGGGGGGAAGTAAGGGGCGTACTAGAATTTTGTTATCTGGAAGACAGGCACATACACAATTCCTAGACGGTAGAAAACTCGAAGAACATCAGCAAAAAGCCTCTCGGCGCCGTTGGGAACACGAGACTGCTCGTTGGAGGCTACCACCAAGTTCATCCGTTCAATATTCATTTCTCTCTCCCTCAACTGTATAAAAAAAGTATCGACGTCAACAATAAAAAATGTGGCATGCTTGTTTCAGAACGCATAGTAAAAAGATGATGGAGCCTGCCTGCTTCTGAACATGGAGAGAGACATATACGCAATTGAGGAAGTGATGAGAAATGTTGTTGTAGTTAGTCACAAGCCTGCAGAAACAAACGCCGACATGGTTTAATCAGTGTTACGAATGGATCAGTCGTTTAAAACCTGACGAAAAGAGCAAAGAAAATTCTTTTGGTGTGTCAAAAACCTGATGGAGTACACTCGTATATGCATGACGGAATCCCACGTCCTTATAAAGCCATTAACAACGATGTAGTCTCCACGTCCTGACGGCATGGGATGGCACATGTGCGTGTGCTGTTTTCCGATACCCTTTCGACAGGACATGCCTTCACCCAAGCACACATTAACTCACCTGCTAACCGACGTAGTGGACTGGTGCAACACTGTCGTGATGGGCATCCTCGACGGCAGCAACAATGGCGCCTGCAAACTTGTCTTCACCCCTCGTTGTGCTCATGGCCGAGCACCGGCTTCCGTTTTTCCCTTCGCCATCTCCCAACCTTTCCATCTGACCGATCACTAGATACAAGTTGTACAGAGATCGCTGGGAGCAACAACGAGCAAGATGATAGATATATACAAAACCAAGAGCTGGACGGTGGCGTCAGTAATTACAAGCCCATACGGCTGGTTGCGTGATTTACTCTCTTGTCCTTTTGCGGATGCATGGCAACGTTGCTTTCCACTGCAATCTGGAGTTAATAATCTGGCAGGTCATTACTACAGGAGGGGCAGACCCGTAATCAATTCACATACACTAAATATGGCAAGTCTTACCACCCCTTTCCAGCGCGGCAGAGCCAAAGTCTGCTTCTCTCAAACAGTGCCCGACAGTGCACATGCTAGACGAAAATGGCAGTTTAAAACACTACTAGACAAATACACATCCCGTGGAACTTTTGATAAATAGCCGAAATGAACCGATTCACTTGCTCGCCCAAATCAGCTACTGCCGCACCCTGCTGATTCAATAAGGGACGTGCTCACTTTGCTCTGACTACACTTGCAAAGCCAGGTGGTTTTTTTTTTTTTGAGAAAGATGCAAAGCCAGGTAGTAGGCTTCCTTTTTTGTCTACTGACAACAAAAAGGTTCGGCCCAACTTTCCCCTCCAGCCTTGGCGAAATTCAATAAAGGATAAAATCAGAACCTTATCCACTCAAAGGTTCGAATCTCAAAGCAAAAGAAGGGTTCCGATAACAGCCATCCGAGCTAGTGTGGATAGCAAATCCATCATCTCTCTCTCTCTCTCTCTCTCTCTCTCTCTCTCTCTCTATATATATATATATATATATATATATATATATATATATATATATATATATATAAGCCATCCTCCCGGCTATTTGACATGCTCGGGGTTGGAGGCGGAGGAACAAGCATAGTACAGGCTCAAGAAATAGGGAGTGCGGTCTACAAAAAGTTATTTTGGACCTCCTGTCGCATGTCTGCGCCGCCAGTCCTCCGTTTGGGGAATCCTTGATGGAAATATCCCCTAGGTGAGTGTACGGATCCGGACTCCGATAGAGCCAGTTTCAGATGTTTATCCTGTTCGTCACCTGTTTTTAAAGGATAGCGAAGGAAGAAATAAAAAGAAAATAAATAATAAAAGAAAGTTACTGGAGTGCTTGCAGGCTTGTCCATATTGTGCTTCCGCCAATGCCCATGGTATCTTGAGTGCGTAGTGATGTATGCGCTAATGTGACCGCTAGTGCAAAAGATAATCTTCAGAACATGTTACAACTTGGCTCTTTTAGTTTTGAGCTTCCATCAATTAAACCAAAGAAGGATGCTGTGAAGCCCAATTTTAGAACGCCTCCATACAGATGGTGTTTAGTTGGAAATAGGTGGCAATTTGATTCCTGTGTAGCCGCGTGAGAGAGCAGATTCTTATTTTGTTTTCTATCTACTAGTAGTGGTCACGTAGCTATTTGGTTGTGATCAGCGTGGCCGGGTGATTAATTAGTTAATGTATTGTTTAGTTTAATTAGGACAGAGAAAGAGTCATGCGCTGGTACGATTCGTACTAATATTCGGTTATTAGGAAGAGTCCTGGTCAGTTTCGTTTTGAGCCTCCGTGCTCCTTAAATAAAGGCCATACGGCCGTGTAACAGAGGGAAATTTTTTTTAGTCGTGAGATCAATAAAATTACAGAAAATGTCCCATGTTGGGGGACACCAAATATCTTTGTTGCTGATCCGAGTGGATTTTGTTGCTGCTGCGTGTGAAGTCGATCCAATCTACTGGACACAAGTTTCTGATCTTACGGTCTTGCATCTTTGCTCAACCGAAATTTCTTGTTGCTACTGCTAGTACCGTGAAAGATCGGGACGTCGAATGACTCGCCATCTAGTCGAGTCTACATCAAGTGGTATTCAGAGCTAAGGTTGTTCACGGTACTGTGTTGATCAAGATGTCAACCTCGGTCAACAAGGGTGATGAGGTTGCTGCTGATTCTGAGGAAATAGTACGTCCAGTGTATGCGGATGATATTCCGCGAAATATTCGGGATGGTTTTGACCACACATGCAACTACATCAAGCAATGTCATGATGCGCTCGGCAGAAGGATAGATGTCTTGATCACTCGGTTTGATGGTTTGGCGGACATCATCAATATGCCGGTGACGAATTTTGCCCCACCACAGACTGCTCCGGCGGCTCCACTACATTATGCACCACCTGCTCGCGATGTACATGCCAGCGTGCATGATCGCCGTTTGGCGGCACAACCTCATGCTGGAGATGATGGTCTCAATGACGGCGTTGACCAGGTGGGGTACGCGCCACGACCACGACACTATGAGCCTCGTCCTGAAACTTCTGTTCGTGGTGGAGTGCATGACCGAGTTGGTCAAGCTGTGCGTGTGCCTTTGGATGATGGAATTGGGCGCATAAAAATTTCGATCCCTTCGTTCTCCGGCAAGTGTGAACCAGAAGGCTATTTGGAGTGGGAGATGCGTGTTGATCAAATATTTGATGCCCATCATTATAGCGAGGAGAAGAAAGTTCAACTTGCTGGAATTGAGTTCACCGGTTATGCGCTAATTTGGTGGAATCAAATTTGTCGTTCAAGACATCGCTCGACGACTTGGCGAGGTATGAAAGAATTCATGAGGCGAAGTTTTGTTCCTGAGCACTATAAAAGAGATATGTACAACAAGTTACAGCGGCTCTCTCAAGGTAATATGAGTGTTGATGAATATTACAAGGAGATGGAATTGCTTATGATACGTACAGGGACAACGGAGGATCCAGAGGCGACCATGGCACGTTTCTTTAACGGGCTAAATATCGAGGTGCAGGATCGTGTGGAGATGGTGGTCTACTACAACATACAAGATCTCGTGCACCAGGCTGTGCGTGCGGAACAATAGATTAAGCGGCGCCAAGTCAACACAGTTCCCAGTACCACTTTGAACACATGGCGACGCTCACAATATAAGAGTGAGGATGTCGGTCCTAGCTCCAGGGCGACATCATCAAATCGCTCTCATGGTTCCGTGCAAAAGGATGCTTCAAAATCAGGACTGTCGATGGTTGATTCTAGTGCACAGTCGGCCGGACGCACTAGTGACATAGAGTGTTTCAAGTGTGGAGGAAGGGGACATATGAAGCGTGAATGTCCTAATGAGAAAAGAGTGTTGCTCACGAGAGATGGTTATGCATCCGCTAGTGATGAAAAGGCAGTTTCTAACACTTCTAGTGAAAAATCTAAGGATGTTGAAAATGTGGTTGCGAGTTTTGAAGCTGCTGAGTCATATCCTTCACTAATGGTGCAACGAGTGCAAGAGGATCGCATTGAGGATAAGGGACAACGTTGGAATATTTTTCAGACTCAGTGCAAGATCAACAACACCAATTGCAAGTTGATCATCGACGGTGGAAGCTACACTAATGCAGTCAGCAAGGACTTGGTGGATGCTTTTGCTTTACCAACCTGGAAGCACCCACAACCACACTGCGTCGAATGGTTATATCAGTCGGGCAAACTAAAAGTTACTCACAAGGTGCGCATCAATTTTTTGGTTGACAATTACATCGATACAGTTATCTGTGATGTTCTGCCAATGAATGCATGCCACTTGTTATTGGGGAGGCCATGGCAATATGATCATCGTGCTACCCATGATGGAAGGACCAACACATATTGTTTTTGGGATGTTGGAAGGCGGCATGTACTACAGCCGATGTTTGCCAATGATATCAAAGATGATGTTATCGTCTCAGTTAAAAGGAAGGTCGCCAATGCTATCACGAAACCGAGGACGGCTTCGTTTCAAGGGAGAGGGGGTGATGTGACCGCTAGTGCAAAAGATAATCTTCAGAACATGTTACAACTTGGCTCTTTTAGTTTTGAGGTTTCATCAATTAAACCAAAGAAGGATGCTGTGAAGCCCAATTTTAGAACGCCTCCATATAGATGGTGTTTTGTTGGAAATAGGTGGCAATCTGATTCCTGTGTAGCCGCGTGAGAGAGCAGATTCTTATTTTGTTTTCTGTCTACTAGTAGTGGTCACGTAGCTATTTGGTTGTGATCAGTCGTGGCCGGATGATTAATTAGTTAATATATTGTTTAGTTTAATTAGGAGAGAGAAAGAGTCATGCGCTGGTACAATTCGTACTAGTATTCGGTTATTAGGAAGAGTCCTGGTCAGTTTCGTTTTAAGCCTCCGTGTTCCTTAAATAAAGGCCATACTACCGTGTAACAAAGGGGAATTTTGTTTTAGTCGTGAGATCAATAAAATTACAAAAAACGTTCCATGTTGGGAGACACCAAATATCTTTGTTGCTGATCTGAGTGGATTTTGTTGCTGCTGCGTGTGGAGTCGATCCAATCTACTCGACACAAGTTTCTGATCTTACGGTCTTGCATCTTTGCTTGACCGAAATTTCTTGTTGCTACTGCTAGTACCGTGAAAGATCGAGACATCGAACGACTCGCCATCTAGTCGAGTCTACATCATGCGCGGTACAAATTTTGTAGGTGTATGGAGTGAGCGGCGAAAGCCGGGTTGCTATTTCCGTTCTAGGAATAGTTGATCCTCGGGTGGAGATTGCTTCTGACCCCCGGTGTCTCGTTGGTGAACCTTTCCGTCATCCCTATCGCTTGGCGACCTCCTTCCCCTATGTTCGGCGTTGATCTTGCCGGCCTATTTAAAGACCCAGCAGTTTCTGTTGGTATGATTAGCTGGTTTATCGGGGTGGCCATGAATCTGGCAGGGTCGGTCCAATATCCTGTCCAGGTTGGATGGTTCGTCTTGATTTGCCTTGAATGGCTTCTTCCGCTGACCGGGCTTGGGGTTGTTGAATCCGGCGTTGACCGCTGTGTCGCCCGATCTTTCATTGTCATTGCGACTGTTATTTTTGCTTCGTCGTGGCTTGCCGTTGCCATCTTGGATTTCGGAGGTGCCCTGGTTGCTGGCGCTATTGCTTCTACGAGCGAGCCAGTTGTCTTCTCCCATGCAAAAGCGGGTCATCAGAGCAGTGAGAGCTGTCATGGATTTAGGTCCTTCTTGGCCGAGGTGGCGTGCAAGCCATTCGTCCCGGACGCTGTGTCTGAAAGCCGCAAGGGCTTCCGCATCCGGACAGTCGACGATTTTGTTTTTTTGATTAAGAACCAAGTTCAGAGCTCCCTGGCTGATTCTCCGGGCTGTTGGACAATGTGTCTTAAGTCACCAGCATCCGGTGGCCGGACGTATGTTCCTCGGAAGTTATCGAGGAAGGCCTCTTCCAAGTCCTCCCATCTGCCTATGGAATTTTCAGGCAGGCTGTTTAACCAGTACCGAGCTGGCCCTTTTAGGTTTAGTGGGAGGTATTTAATGGCATGGAGGTCGTCCCCACGAGCCATATGGATGTGGAGGATGAAATCTTCTATCCATACCGCGGGATCGGTTGTCCCGTCGTATGATTCAATATTGATGGTTTGAATCCTTCGTGGAATTCATGATCCATTACTTCATCAGTGAAGCAAAGCGGGTGTGCGGCGCCTCTATGCTGGGCCACACTGTGACATAACTCTGAAGGAGTCCCTTTGCGGTTTTCGGCTCGGGCGTGGCGAGGTTTGACACGTCCGAATAGGTAGTCGTCGTCGCGTGTTGAAGCATGCTTTCGCGATTCGTAGATCGGTCTTGCGTGTCCTTCTCTATTGTCCAAGTCCCTCTGCAGGTCGTTTGGGTAATCATGACCTGCATTGTTCTTGCCTTTACGGTGAGGTGGGGTGGTCTGGTGTTTGGCTTAAGTTGCCTCTTTATCCGGACAGAGTTGCCGGCGACCTGCCGCATTGTGTGACGATGGTATGGGCTCCAACGCCCCGTCATCGGACTGGTATAGCAATCTGTGCTTTGGGTAGCCTTTGGCTAGGCTACTAAGGCCGTATTCTTCGGCGACCAGGACTTCGGCCCATCTGTCGTTGAGTAGGTCTTGGTCAGCTTGAAGTTGCGGCTGCTTCTTTTTCAGGCTCCTTGCCGCAGCTATTAGCCTGCGCTTGAAGCGCTCTTGCTCGAGGGGCTCTTCGGATACGATGAAGTCTTCGTCGTCGAGGCTTAGGTAGTTGTCGTCCTCCGAACCATCGCTGGGCAGGGCCTGCTCATCGGGGTTGTCTTGCCCGTTTTCCTGTTCCTCCTGTTCGGATGTTGCTCCCACAGGGTCTTCATTACTTTCGGCGCCTTCCGGAGTACTATTTTCTCCAGTGCCATCGTTGATGTGGCGTGACTTGGGGCGGCGTTTGGGGCGCCGGAACTTAGACTGTGTCTCAGGAGTTTTAACTGGATCTCGCTTGTCTTGGCCGCGAGGCTTTTTAAGTGTATCGATCATGTACACGTCATATGAAAGGGTGGCCGTCCCACGCCTGTTGGCTGGCGGGTCTTGGCCTTGATCCTTATCGGCATCGTCGTCTATACCGTCAATGTCTTCGGAGCCAGAAGCGGGCATGTCGGTTAAGTCTTCGACAGTGGCTATGAAGTGGGTGGCGGGTGGGAAGCGAAATTCTCCATTATCAGCCTCTAGCTCGAACCGGACATAGTTCGGCCGTGAGTCCCCCATTGGGGACAGGTTTTTCAATGAAATCAGCACATCACCGAAGGGCGAGTGTTGGAAGACATCTGCGACGCTGAACTCGATGATTGATAACCGATCCAACTCGGTGTCCGAGGGCGCGCAAGGTTCGGAACTTATAGCCGGAAACAAGTCCGAAATTCCGTTGATGCTGATATTGCCTGGTGTTGAGTTAGTGTACGGCTCCAACGCTGCGGACTTTGTGGCTTTGGATGGTGCAAACTGCTCCGGATCTAAGGTCGTAGCAGTTACAGGAACCATCTCCATAACCTGGTCCGATGACAGATTTAGGTCATGTTCATCGGAGCGAGGGGGAGCGATCGCCGTGGTCTCAAATCCGTTGAAGATCAAGTCTCCACGGATATCCGCGACGTATTTCAAGCTTCCAAATCTGACCTGATGGCCAGGGGCGTAGCTATCGATCTGCTCCAGATGGCCAAGTGAGTTGGCTTGCAGTACGGAGCCGCCGAATACAAAAATCTATCCCAGGAGGAAAGTTTCACCTTGGACAGCGTTACTACAGACGATTGAAAGGGCCATCGAACCTTTCGTCGACGGCACAACGGAACTCTTAATGAAAACGCCAATGTCGGTGTCAAAACCGGCAGATCTCGGGTAGGGGGTCCCGAACTGTGCGTCTAGGATCAATGCTAACAGGAGACGGGAAACACGATGTTTACCCAGGTTCGGGCCCTCTCTATGGAGGTAATACCCTACTTCCTGCTTGATTGATCTTGATTAATATGAGTATTACAAGAGTTGATCTACCACGAGATCGTAATGGCTAAACCCTAGAAGTCTAACTTGTATGACTATGGTAATGAATATATCCTTTCCGGACTAATCCCTCCGATTTATATAGACACCGGGGGAATCTAGGATTACATAGAGTCTGTTACATAAGATGGAATCTTCATAGTTGTTCGCCAAGCTTGCCTTCCACACCAAGGAGAGTCCCATCCGGACGCGGGTACCGTCTTCGGTCTTCATATCTTCACAGCCCATCAGTCCGGCCCAAAGATAATAGGCCGGACGCCCGAGGACCCCTTAGTCCAGGACTCCCTCATCCTCCTCGGAGGGGGGGGGAGGTAGTCCTCCGGCCCGACGACGCCTGCGCGCGGGCGCTCCGCATCATGCTCCCTCTTCACCGCGCGGAGCGGCGGGAGCTCCTACACCTTCCTCTTGACCAGCGTCAGCCGCGTGCGCGAGCTACACGCACTGGTGGAGCTACCCGCGTCGTAGGCGAACCGAGCCTACCGCCGCTCGTACTCCTCTGTCTCCCGGCGTAGGAGCGACGCCGGTGGCTCAAGGCCTTGGTTGGTGTACCGTCGGCGGACCACTTCCTCGCCACGTCGGCGGCTACACAGCGCTTCCGCTCGAGGTCGTCGCCACACCGCGCCTGCCAGAGCTCCACATCCCGCCACACATCATGGCGGATCGGTGGGCGGGGCGGCGGATTTATGTCACCGGCTGGGAGAAATCACAGGGGGAAGGGGGAATCGCGGCGGTGGCGGGATAGGGTTTCGACCCGTATCGCGGTCGCGGACCTGGATATATACTGCCTGCGGGGGGGGTGGTTGTTTCTGGGCCACCGTAAAAAATTTACAGGCTGGGCCAACTATATGAGGTCTGGTCTGGCCCAAAAATCGGTCCAAACCCGTATAGTCACCGAAATTATACGGGCCATACAATTTTAATGGGTCAACTAGAGATGTTGTAAACACCATCAAGTTCGCATGCACACTTTGCTTGTGCTGGATATGGTTTTAATGGACGAAGCCATATGTGGGCGGGCTTGGGAAACCCATGTAATGAGGATTACAATCTTTTCTACACCTCCACTATTATTACTGTTGGAATGGGGCTAAAACTCCCCTTATGGGATGCACCTTGGGTTCGGGGGGAAGCCAAAGGGTATTGCACCTCTCATCCACGCATCCACAAGAAAAAGCTAGAAGGTCAGGGAAGCCCTCAAGGATGATGCATGGATCTCCAAAATCAAGATGAATAACAAGTTCACTATGACACCCACACCCACCAATTTGTGGAGCTTTGGACGCTCATATCAGACTTCCACCTAGAGGAGCATGCGGAGGACAAGATCTCCTCGAAGCACATTACGGATGGCCAATACTTGGCGGCGACTACTTACTAAGCGCAATTCTTCAGAACCTTCTACTCTCGTATGGATCATATGGTGTGGAAAGCCTGGGCACCACCTAAGGTGAAGATTTTTGCGTGGTTTGGCATCCAGAATCGGATTTGGACCGCCGATGACCTAGCACGACAAGGATGGCCAAATTGTCATCTTTGCCACCTCTGTAGATGGGAGCCAGAGTCCAGGGTGCACCTTTTCGTCAAGTGTCACTACACCCTTCGCCTTTGGACTTTGGCCAACGGGTGGCTAAACCTCGTCAACCTTGACACTTCAACATGGCACCTTCAGGACTCAATTAAGGATTGGTGGGTGAGCCAATCGAGTATGAGCATTCCCAACAGGAAAGCATGGCATCCCTCACCATGCTCATGGGATGGACTATTTGGAACGCGAGGAACGCCCGCGTTTTCTGCAACAAGAGCACGCCACCCTCAATTATTAAACCCATTAAGGCGCGATAGAATTGTAGCCAGCTAGCTATGCCACATGACGCATGCTAGTTGGTCACTGTGAGAAAGTTTTTGATTTTTTTAATGACAGTGAGACTTTTTACTTTTTCTTTTAGAGTAAAGTGTGTATAGGCCCATTAAGACGCGATAGAATGATAGCCAACCAGCTACGTCACATGGCGCATGCTAGTTGGTCGCGGTGAGAAAGTTTTTAATTTTTTAGAGTTTTTTTAATGACATTGAGACTTTTTTCTTTTTCAAGTAAAGTGTTTCTAGGCTTTTCCTTCTTCTTTATGAGATGGATGTGATATCCACGTGACGAGAATGTTTTTTTTTTATTTCATGAAGATAAGGTGTGCACATCTTCCTCTTAAGTAACCCGTAATAGCGGGTTCCAACCACTAGTCAAAATTGAAACTTCCATCATTCTGCTACTGCTTCCACCAGTTGTTTTTCCTTGAATCGCCGTCGTGACCTGGGAGCGAGGCAGGCCTGCGTGTAGGTCTTCAGACCTAATTTACTGACCGCTGACATCACTTTTCTTGCCAAAAACATAAAAGCGAAGGCATTTCCAAACAAAAGAAAAGAAAGATGAAAAACAGCTCACGCAGGCCACCACACCATACTACGTCGGCTCGAATTAATTGATTGTTACTGGGTCTATATAAGATCACCAAACTAATATTTATCAAGGAATGTTTCTTTTGCTTGGCAATACGCGTTTCATTCATATCATATTGAATAAAATACAAGTCATGTAATGACCTACATGACAAAACTGAAAAGATAGTAGAACATCTTTGAGCTTGACGTCAACGCCCGTCACCTGCCTCCGGCACCATCACAACAGCCACCGAAGAAAAGAATGACGGATCACCTCCTCACCCTAGCTCGACGTGGCGCCATCACTGATATGCAGCTTTGAGGACTTCCAAGGTGGCTCACCAAAAGTGAAGCCATTGCGGTTGAACGAATCAGACCGGGACAACACGTCATCGAACTCCAGATCTGGCACCCCACCGCGACTAAGACGCCGAAGGAGGAAACCATACCTGCCATCCACGAACCACGAACTCAACACATGTTCCATCTTCCAGATGTCGTCGATGCAGACCACAATTTGCATCCGCTCCTGGACTACCTCCCAAGCTCCATGCCGACACTGGAGCAAACGTCGTCGTAACGGCAGAGCCCGAGGACACAGGTCCACCACGAGGATGCCACCGCCGCCACGCCATCCTTACTTGAACAGACTGATTTCCGAATCCATGCCAACCATAGGACCGATGGCCTCGTCAGGAAAGGACCCGAAGAATCTTTACTCAGCGCCTTCATCGTCACCGCCGAAGCTAAGACGATGAATAGCCTAAAAACCTAAACTATAAGAAAGTAAAAATGATCCACACGTGTAAATCTAGCGACTGTCGAAGAACGGCGCTGAAAGATGGCCTCTCCTGATGGCGGCTAAGGTTCCAGACGCCAAGGACGAGAGAAATGTTTGAATGTGTCATAAGTCAAGTCGCTTTACCGTCCGTGTGTATTACGTGCTGCCAACCGTCACGTATTTAGAATTAGGTCCAAAAAGAATATCCTGGCATCCAAGCCGCCTCTATTATTTTATGCCCAATGAGCGGCGGAAGATTGTACAAAGTCGATCGATCAGGTTACTTAGAAGGTCATGGCATCTTTGCCGCCTCTATTTTATGCCTAACTAGCCGCCAAAAAGCTTGTTTGAAAGTCATTACATCAGAGACCACAATTAATTATATACTGTTGGTGCTACTCTCTTCGTCGCTCGTTAGGGCTTAATACGGTTTATGAGGTTGCGTTTGATCATTGATATTAACAATACATGAGATGTACGACATAAAAATTATATGATTAGAAACTACTTTCACATATGAATCTAACGATATACTTTATGTAACACGCATGAATCATATTACTGCTTTAATCAATGGTCAAAGGGGATCTCAAAAAATGTATTAACCCCTATACATATGGATAGAGGGAGTAGTTGTTTAATCCTGGGAGACCTTTTTTCTTTCAAAACCCTGGGAGACCTGATCAAGGCACGGTGCTTCTTCCCAAGAGAAACGGGGGATGTACTAGTCTTTCTTTCTCACGTGTGCCACCTAACAACGCGTAAACAAATAGGTTTGAAGTGTTCTTGCAGACTTGCACCCCAGGATTATTGTTCCTGTTGGATGCTATATATACATCAAAACGAGAAGCGAGGGAGCACACAAGAAACATAGCACTCCTCTCGAAGTCAGACATGAATTCCAAAACAGCATTATGTGGTGCTCTCCTGCTACTTGTGGCACTGCTGCCTCTTTCAGCTAGCACGTCGAGCAAAGTAAGATGCATGGCTGATCCCTCTTTCACAGCATTTAACTTAATTAGCTTCCTTTCCAACCGTTTCCATACCAGCTCTTGAAAACAGTTTGCGTCAAAATTTCAGCTCTGGTATTGTTTGTTGAAAACTTATGCAAACAAAATGAATTTCAGCTCTACATCGTGTATATGGGGGAGAAGAAGCACGACGACCCATCCCTGGTCATCGCGTCGCACCATGACATATTAATATCTGTTTTTGAGAGGTACTAGCTACAATTTCAAGTTGCACCATTCATGAATCAGCAGGAAACAGCCGTCATTTGCGCTCACCTTTAATTTTACTTGCAACAGTAAGGATGAAGCCTTGAGGTCCAAAGTTTACAGTTACAAGCATGGATTTTCTGGCTTCGCAGCGATGCTCACAAAGTCCCAAGCTGAGGCAATCGCAAGTAAGTAATTGTCAATTGTAGCTGTTTATATCTACTTGCATGATCGATATAAGCTAATCAACAGATTCTGAATGTAGGATTTCCCGAAGTTGTCACCGTGAAGCCTAACACTTTTCATGAAACACACACAACTCGGAGCTGGGACTTCCTTGGCCTTCAACATAACCAACCACCACAACAACCGGGACTCCTCAAACAAGCAAAGTACGGTGAAGATGTCATCGTTGGCGTGATCGATTCAGGTTCGTGCCTATCCTTAAGCTTTAAATGCAAAAGATGAGAAATCCCAGGACTAGGAACCAGTTAACTCCATGCATATGCATGCTTATTTATAGGCATATGGCCTGAATCACGAAGCTTTGATGACAATGGGTATGGCCCTGTGCCGGCACGGTGGAAAGGGAAATGCCAGACTGGCCAGGAGTTCAACTCCACAAGTTGCAACCGAAAGATCATCGGCGCGCGGTGGTACGGTCGTGGCATCAGTGCCGAGGTGCTAAAGAGAAACTACAACTCACCTAGGGACATCCACGGCCATGGCACACATGTTGCATCGACTATCGCTGGCAGGGAAGTGCAGCGTGTGAGCTACGGAGGCCTAGGCATGGGGGTCGCACGTGGCGGGGCACCACGTGCACGGCTCGGTATCTACAAGGCATGCTGGGTGGGTGGGGGTTGCCCTGACGCGGCGGTCCTTGCGGCCATCGACGACGCCATATATGATGGCGTGGATGTCTTGTCGCTATCGATTGCAGGGGTTGGTCATGAGCTCCCCGGGACACTGCATGCTGTGCAAAGAGGGATATCTGTTGTGTTCGGTGGTGGGAATGATGGCCCTGTGCCACAGACTATAAGTAATACCATACCATGGGTTACCACGGTGGCCGCTAGCACGATTGACCGGTCTTTCCCAACCTTGATATCGCTGGGAAACAAAGAACAGCTGGTGGTACGTGCATGCAACAAACAAACATTCTTCAAGTATTTAATAAGGTTTTTCTTTGCGCAAAGTATTTATTTAGTCTTTGCAATCGATAGATCCGGGGTGATATATAGAACTGATTATATATTTTTGACAAATTGACTTGATTCGTCTCAGATCGTTGAAACGAATATATTTAGCTCGTCCGTGAAGCTATCTCTATTTCTATTGCTGACTTCTTAATCTGTTCTTGCTTTGAACCGCAGGGGCAATCTCTTCACTACAATGCATCTGTGAGCAGTGACTTTAAAGAACTTGTTTATCCCGAAAGGTAATGAAATAAAACTTTTGTAGTTATGCATCCGCGATCATTACACATTTTTATTTTGTAGTTATGCACTTTTTTAACAACAATTCAGTATTTTTTAAATATACTGAATTAGAACTTCTGCACAGCTGTGACGCGAGGTCACTTGAATTGAGCAATGTCACTGGCAAAACCGTCCTGTGCTATCAACCGGCGGCGGCGAAAAGCATGCCGCCTCAACAAGCACTACCTATGGTCATCAATCTCACCACCATGGCTGGCGCCAAGGGCCTCATATTCGCACAGTACACTACTAACCTCCTCGAAATCCTGCCTTTGTGTAGAGGCGTTATGCCCTGTGTAGTGGTGGATTTTGAGATCGCACAACGAATTGCCTCCTATTGGAGGTGGGACACAGGGTGAGTGCATGTCAGTGTTGTCCGAAACAGAGTTGAATGCATTTTTTCTTCTACTCCGGAAACTCATGTCGTTCATGTGTCATGCTAGGAATCCGGTGGTGAAGGTGTCACCTGCCATGACAACTGTCGGAAAAGGGGTGTTGTCGCCGAAGGTCGCCTCGTTCTCATCGAGAGGTCCAAGCATGTTGTTCCCTAGCATACTCAAGGTATCTATTATCCTCAACTTCTTAACTTGAGACAATTGTTCCGTTTGTTACCTAGCCTCTAGTATTTCACTTTTTCTTAACTTCAGACTTCTTGTCTAATTCTCAATACACATATTTAAACAGCCCGACATTGCTGCACCCGGCGTCAGCATCTTGGCAGCGCAGCAGGGCTCCTACGTTTTCAAATCTGGGACATCCATGGCATGTCCACATGTCTCTGCTGTGACCGCACTGCTCAAGTCGGTTCACCTTGATTGGTCACCTGCCATGATCAAGTCTGCCATCGTCACCACAGGCACGAACATTGAAATACAAAAAAAAAAATACACCAAAACAACTCGTCTAAATATATAACTGACTTGATTGTTCCTTGTCATTGGTTGCAGCATCTGTGACTGATTGTTTTGGCATGCCAATCCAAGCAGAAGCGGTCCCAAGGAAACTAGCCGACCCCTTCGACTTTGGTGGTGGACATATTGACCCAGAAAGAGCTGTTGACCCTGGCTTGGTTTACGACGTGGATGCAAGAGAGTATAACAAGTTTTTCAACTGCACAATTGGATATTTAGACGGTTGTGAGTCCTACTACCTCAATCTCAACCTCCCATCAATCGCCGTGCCAGACCTCAAAGACAAGGTCGTGCTTCAGCGCAGTGTGACTAACGTTGGGCCGGTGGAAGCAACATATCATTTAGTGGTTGAAGCTCCAGCAGGGATAGATGTGTCCGTAGAACCATCTGTGATTAGTTTCACCAAAGGAAGCGGTAGAAGCGCGACATTTATGGTTACATTCACAACAAGGCAGAGAGTGCAAGGAGGATACACTTTCGGGAGCTTGACATGGTCAGACGGAAGTACCCACTCAGTGAGAATCCCGATTGCTGTACAGACTGTGATACAAGACTTTGTTGCGGATACCGCTTAAACTCGTATCTTGCTTTTGTACACCTTCTTTGTGTATTCATGTAGGCCGCGTACATAAATGTAGGAGAAACACTCAGTATTGAATTTGTACATCATAAAAAAATGTTATACAGAAATAATATGATTCTTCTTCGCAAAGGTGTGGTTTCTTCACAAATTTGTATAAAAATTGCAGTTAATAAGCAATGTCGGGTCATATATATCATTGACATGAACTAGAGTAAGGGATAACCATGGATGTAAAGCTCACAAACCTTCCTTTCTTGATGAAAACTTTGTTGAACTGAAAGTGAAAAGAAATCAACACAACCGAATTTTCTTTGCTGGGAATATCCCTAAATTCATGAATGGTCGCTAATGTCTAAAATTCTCCTGTAGTACACTGAAGTTAACTTATGTTTATATTATTATCAGATTTTGCACAGTTTCCTTTGTACTATCGTGATCTTTATTTATGGGCATTGGCATCCAGACTTGAAGATCCTTATTTTCGCAGTTGCTCATTCCATTGTCCTGACTATCCATGTCCACTAGTAGAAAAATGGTCAAATGTGAAGCACATTATTGCCGGTTTGAATTTGAGCCGGCACTAATGTGTCCATTAGTGTCGGTTCCTACGGCTAGGCGGGCGGACATCATTAGTACCGGTTCGTGGGTAATCTTTAGTACCGGTTCATGCCACGAACCGGTACTAATGAGGTTGTATCAGGCTGTGGTTAGGCTGGGGCCCCACGAACACTTTTAGTACCGGTTTATGGCATGAATCGGTACTAGAGTTTCTTAGTAAGCTGATTTTTTGTCCCACCTCGCCAAGAGAGAGGCAGTAGGAGCGGTTTATAAGCCGTGAGTGCAGAGACGATAAAGGAGAGGCGCAATGCTCACCTGCACATTGCTTAGCTTCAAGCCTTTCGGAATAGCATAGATTGCACGGAGCTATGTGCAGTGCAGTCTACACTATTCCGAAAGGCTTAAAGCTAATTAACCAACATTGCACCTCTTTTTTATTTTTAATAACGTATTTGAACTCCAGACTTTTTTTGCGTTCAGTATGCAGCATTTAAAGCGACGTCATCAATTTCCAACACGTTCTGACATCATTTGCTGTTTTTCAGTCATTTACCGATTTGTTTAGAGAGCTAAATGACCGTGAAATTGAAAATCACTACAAAATAAACTCTGAAAATGTTGAAACTTGGCATGGTATCATCATTTCACCCGCATAGCATGTGCGAAAGAGTAGAGATGGTCACAAAGAAACTAAATACAGAAAAAACTACTCAGAAATAAATAGAAGAAAATAAATAAAGCAGAAAAGAAAAAAAATAAAAAGATTACTCAAAAATAAATAGAAGAAAATAAATATTGCAGAAAAAAACTACTCAGAAATAAATAGAAGAAAAATAAATAAAGCATAAAAGAAAAAAACTATATAAAAAATTACTCAAAAATAAATAGAAGAAAATAAATAATGCAGAAAATAAAAAAAAAATAAAAAAAATTACTCAAAAATAAATAGAAGAAAATAAATAATGCAAAAAAGAAAAAAACTATAAAAAAATGTTGGGGCGCTGCCTAATGGGCCTGCCAGACCTAGGGTGTGCAAATTCAGGCCCAGAAGGTCCGGCAGGCTCACAGGACAGCGCGACATAGTTAGGCCCAGAAGCCTGCTATATAGAGGAGTTCGAAGGAGCAGTCGCGGCTGGGTTTATAAACCAGTGCGGCTGCCCTTCGCTCGGCGAGGTGAGACTAAACATTGTGCACCGCAGGTGGCAGCGCAACCCCTTTAGTACCGGTTCGTGGCTCCAACCGGTACTAATGGGAGGCCTTTAGTATCGGTTGGAGCCACAAACCGGTACTAAAGGGGTCCGCTACCCGCCGCTTAACCTAGCCAAAATTGGCCTTTAGTACCGGTTGGTGGCTCCAACCGGTACTAAAGGCCCCTCCTATATATATGGCACTTACGAAAAATTCAGTTTTCATCCGCCGCCCGGTTTCTATCCAACTTCATCGCGCGACTATACATCATCGCCGCCGCCGTCGCCCCCGTCGCCCATCGTCGTCGCCGTCCCTGTCGTCCCCGTCGCCCCCGCCGCCGCCCCGTACTACGTCACCGTCTCGATCGCGCCATCGCCCTCGCTGCCCGTCATCGCCGTCCCCGTCGCGTCGCCGTCACGCGCCGCCGCCCAACGCTCGTACACTCACACACACACACACACACATATTTTTTTTACTTATTTTCTGTTTTCTGTTGTTTGTATTAATGTTAGATGAATTACGTAGATAAAAATGTTAGAATGTTAATTAATGTTACATGAATTAGATAGAAAAGTTGTTAAATATTAATGTCAATTGTTAGATGAATTAGCTAAATATTAATTAGGTATATATATGTGATTTAAACTAGTTGAATTAATATAACTAGTTTATTTTTAGTAAGAAAATTAATAGAACTAGTTTATTTTTAGTAAGAAAAAATAGGTATATGAGATTATTTGAACTAGTTGAATTAATATAACTAGTTTATTTTTAGTAAATGCTTATCAGAACTAGTTCAATTAATAGAATTAGTTTATTTTTAGTAAGAAAATTTAGGTATATGAGAT
>NC_041390.1:112318460-112360510 GCF_002162155.2 Triticum dicoccoides
TGAGATTTGATGATCTAATTAAAATATTGCTATATATAGCTACTTTATATATTTTAGTAAGAAAATTAATAGAACTAGTTTATTTTTAGTAAATTCTTAGTTGAATTAATAGAACTAGTTTATTTTTAGTAAGAAAATTTAGGTATATGAGATTTGATGATCTAATGGAAATATTACTATATAGAACTATCTAATTTATTATATAGAGATTTGATCATCTAATTAACATTTTACTATATAGAAATAGCTACCTTTTTTTTAGTAAGAAAATTAATAGAACTAGTTTAGTTGAATTAGTTGAATTAATTAGCTGAACTAGTTAGTTGAATTAGTTGGATTAGTTGAGCTACTTTATTTAGGTATATTTTCGTAAGTGCTTGGTTGAATTAGTTGAATTAATAGAACTAATAAGTGTTTAATGTTTCACCGATGAACATAGGAATGTCGTCTGACGACGAACATGATTTCATTATGTGCGAATACTGCGAAGACCAGCACGGCCTGTGCGGCAGAAATTTTCTAGTTGATAATAGGCGCTTCAGCATCAAGCTGGATGAGAACTTCGAAGTGGATACAGTAAGTCACAACGACAAGTCTTTTTTCATAATTAAACATGACTTATGCTTCATTTGCTTCAACTTTTAATTTTAATTTTTCACTATTCTACTAGCGTATCCCCTGCCATGCAAGATTTTTTGTCTTGGATAAGATAGGTTTCAGTCCTAACAAAACTATGAAGGTAAAAAAAGTTTACTTGAAGACCGAGCATGGTTATACCTTCAACGTCAAATTATACAATGCAGACACATACACCTATTTTGAATGCAAAACTTGGCAAGCACTATGCAAGGCTTATGCATTTGAGTCTGATATGGTTATCACCTTTGATATTCGTCCGGAAGATGATATTGAAGTTAATAGAGACATCTAGGTCGATGTGCAGACGCCTCCAGTTCTGCCATTATGTGAGTTTCTCAACCATATTTATGTCTTCAATATTGTTTATTCAAAAATAGTTGGTAAGTAATTTTTATTGACAGCTTATTTCCAATCAAGCAAACATGTCCGGCGCTTGGTAGACAGGACCGTCCACTATCCCGGGGCTGAACTAAACTGTGAGGAGACAAGTCATTATGTTTCATGGCTTGAGGATCTTGATGCTGTCAAGACAAATTTTTTTCCTGCACTTAGAAATGTTAGTACTCAAAACATGCGACCAATAGTGTTCGTACTGAACTACGGTCACATATATTTAGGAAAGATGGTAAGATTTTTACTATTTCTCCTCAGTGCATCTTTTGCATACATTATTTTTTTAAACTAAACTTCATTGCTAAGTATGCTAAGTTTGCATACGATGTTCTTCAACAGGGACTCCCGATGAATGTTGTGCCTGATTGGATCGAGACTAAAGGTACCATGAATATTGTTAGCTTACGGCCAAGATGTCCTACAATGCACTTTAGTGCATTCAAGATTTCTAATATCGAGGAATGCTTAATAGTAAAAGACTGGAGCAAAATTATGAACGATCACAGAGAAGTACTAGGGGGCAGCAATCAGAAGCGCAACCCACGATTAGGAGACAGGTTCATCTGCATGCTCCAATATGATGAATCAGGAAAGCTATACATGTTCTATGCTATTTTACCTGAGAGAGAGCAGCAAGAGTGATTAGCTAGTTCATGCTCTTAGTACTTGTCCTCTCATGTCCGTGTTCTTCGTCCTGAACTTAATCTCAAAGAGTGATTTGCTTCTGTGGTGTTATGAACGCTTATAATATCATTACCATGTTGAACTCGATGATATCTTTGCTTCTGGTACAAGTGAATGTTTCTTCTTTAAGCTAGTGTTGGTGATGATTAGATAGCGGTAATGACTATATGATGATTAAATAGTAGTAATCAAACGACTATGATGATTTTTAGCTAGCTAGCTAGTATATATACTGTTGTTGGTGATGATATATATGATGCAAGAGTTTTTATATTAATATGATGATGATGATGATGAGTTATTATATCATTTATGAAAGAAACCGTAGATTAGTTTCAACTGGATGGATCCTAGCTAAGTGATCAAGTATATGACATATCCATATTACCTTGATCACTTAATTAGGTGATCAAGTATAATATGAATATGGCATATACTTGATCACTTAGTTAGGATCCACATGCATCGAGTCGAAACTAATCTGCGGTACTTTCACCTAATGATTTAACAACTCATTATAATGTAAAACAATCACTAAATTAAATTGAAAACACAAAATTAAAGTAAAAATAAAAAATAAAACCAAAACACCCCCAAACATTTAGTACCGGTTGGTGTTACCAACCGGTACTAATGTCCTACGCACACTCGGGCCTGGCTCGTGCCACGTGGTGGCACTTTAGCGCCGGTTCGTGATGAACCGGTACTAAAGGGGGAACCTTTAGTCCCCACTCTTTAGTGCCGGTTGTGGAACCGGCACTAAAGCCCCTTACGAACCGACGCTATAGCCCGGTTCTGCACTAGTGGTCCTTTGATTCTACTCCTCTAGACATGGTTCTTAGCCGAGAAAAAAAGAAACTGATAGAGTACTCAGGATTCCTGATTACTAGCTACAATCACTCGGATACAAGTTATGGTGGAGATTACAAGAATGATACAAGAATCTGGGTAGCTAGGGTTCGTCACGAGATGGGAAGAGGAAAGGGGAAAAGAGCCTAGCCACCATTTGCCTGATCCACTGGATAACCCTAGGTCGATGTCGATCCCTCCTCAAGTAGTCGCGTGGAAGGGCTTCAGTTAACCCATGCCGACCCGGTAACGCGTGGGTTGGGTTTCCTGGGCCGGGCCGCTCATGGAGTCGTGGTGACGCGGCCATCGGTGCTGACTTGCGGGCCTGCTCTGTCAGGGTCGCTGACATCCCTCTCCCCTTGAGTTGAGGCTTGTCCCCAAGCCTCAGCGAGCGAGAAGCGCTCCCTGAGACTCGCCTCGTCTTCCCAAGTTTCTCCGAGCGTATCCGAATTGGACCATCGGACGAGAACTTGCTCTCTCATCTTGCCCTTCTTCTGCCTCCATCTTGACTGAATACTGCCACGGGAACTGCGAGCTCATCAGAACAATGAGGTAGATGAGGTTCAACAGCCATACCCGTGTTCAGAACGCGTCGAAGGAGCGAGATGTGGAAGACTGGATGGATTGTTGCTTGTGGAGGAAGTTGGAGCTTGTGTGCGACATCGTTGATCTTGCCGATGATTGGAAACGGACCATAGTAATTGTATGCCAGCTTGTGATTTGCTCTTGGCGCGACTGAAGTTTGGATGTATGGCTACAGTTTCAGGAACACTTGATCGCCCACTTCAAACTGTTGGAACAATCGTTTCTTATGCTTAGCTTTTCATCAGTTGCTTTGCCCTGTTCAGGTGTTGCTGCAGTAGCTCTTGCACTGTATCTCTCTCCTCCATCCACGAGTTGAGGGCTGGCACTGAATAGGTGTTTTCTGATGTGATCCCCCAGTCTCGTGGCTTGTATCCGAACATAGCTTTGAAGGGTGTCATGTCGATAGCCGAATGGTGAGAATTGTTGTACCAGAATTGAGCCAACGAAATCCAGAAACTCCACCTTCTTGGGCACGCTTGTGTGAAGCATCACAAAAAGGTTTCCACGCATTGGTTAACTCATTCCGTCTGACCGTCCGTTTGGGGGTGGTTGGCTATGCTGAATCTGAGTTGAGTGCCTGCGGCCTTGAACAACTCCTGCCAGAAATGGCTTGTGAACATAGGGTCACGATCTGACACGATCGCTCCAGGAAGTCTGTGCACCTTGTAGACTTGTTGGATGAAAAGTTGGGCCACAGAAGCTGCCGTATATGGGTGCGCCAGTGGCAAGAAGTAGCTGAACTTGGTTCTCTTATCGACTATCACCAGCAAACAGTTGAACCTGCTCGACTGTGGCAGGCCATCCACGAAATCCATGGTGATCATGTCCCATGGTTTGGTAGGGATTGGCAAAGGCAGTAACAGTCCTGGTGAGGCCGCTCTTTCCGGCTTAGCTTGCTGACACACCGAGCAGCACTGCACATAGTGTTTGATTTGAATCTTCATCTTGGGCCACGCGAAAAGGTGTCGTATGCGTCTGTAAGTGACTGGGAATCCCGAATGACCACCTACCGAACTGACATGGAAGGCTTGAATGATACGTTGTTGTATATGTGTTCCTCCCCCGAGCCATATCCTTCCCCTGAATCTGATGATACCTTGCTGCAGAGTGAATCGTCCTTTGGCATCGTCGCGCACTGCTAGTTGTTCCAAAAGTTTCTGCGCGTGAGGATTGCCATTATAGCTGCTAATGACTGATACATCTCCAACGTATCAATAATTTTTGATTGTTCCATGCTATTATATTATCTGTTTTGGATGTTTATGGGCTTTATTAGACACTTTTATATTATTTTTGGGACTAACCTATTAACCCAGAGCCCAGTGCCAGTTTTTGTTTTTTCCTTGTTTTAGAATATCGCAGAAAAGGAAAATCAAACGGAGTCCAATTGACCTGAAACTTCATGGAACTTATTTTCGGATCAGAAGAAGCCCAGAAGACTTGGAGTGCATGTTAGGGGATCAACGAGGAGGCCACGAGGCAGGGGGGCGCGCCCTCCACCCTCGTGGGCCCCTCGTGCCCCCCCTGACGCACTTCTTTCTTCTATATATCTCCATATACCCTAAAACGATCGGGTAGCACAATAGATTGGGAGTTCCACCGCCAGAAGCCTCTGTAGCCACCGAAAACCAATCTAGACCCGTTCCGGCACCCTGGCGGAGGGGGCAATTGAAGGAAATATGCCCTAGAGGCAATAATAAAGTTATTATTTATTTCCTTATAATCATGATAAATGTTTATTATTCATGCTAGAATTGTATTTTCCGGAAACATAATACATGTGTGAATACATAGACAAACAGAATGTCACTAGTATGCCTCTACTTGACTAGCTCGTTAATCAAAGATGGTTATGTTTCCTAACCATGAACAATGAGTTGTTATTTGATTAACGAGGTCACATCATTAGTAGAATGATCTCATTGACATGACCCATTCCATTAGCTTAGCACCTGATCGTTTAGTATGTTGCTATTGCTTTCTTCATGACTTATACATGTTCCTACGACTATGAGATTATGCAACTCCCGTTTACCGGAGGAACACTTTGGGTACTACCAAACGTCACAACGTAAATGGGTGATTATAAAGGAGTACTACAGGTGTCTCCAATGGTCGATGTTGGGTTGGCGTATTTCGAGATTAGGATTTGTCACTCTGATTGTCGGAGAGGTATCTCTGGGCCCTCTCGGTAATACACATCACATAAGCCTTGCAAGCATTACAACTAATATGTTAGTTGTGAGATGATGTATTACGGAACGAGTAAAGAGACTTGCCGTTAACGAGATTGAACTAGGTATTGGATACCGACGATCGAATCTCGGGCAAGTAACATACCGATGACAAAGGGAACAACGTATGTTGTTATGCGGTCTGACCGATAAAGATCTTCGTAGAATATGTAGGAGCCAATATGGGCATCCAGGTCCCGCTATTGGTTATTGACCAGATACATGTCTCGGTCATGTCTACATTGTTCTCGAACCCGTAGGGTCCGCACGCTTAAGGTTACGATGACAGTTATATTATGAGTTTATGCATTTTGATGTACCGAAGGTTGTTCGGAGTCCCGGATGTGATCACGGACATGACGAGGAGTCTCTAAATGGTCGAGACGTAAAGATTGATATATTGGAAGCCTATGTTTGGACATCGGAAGTGTTCCGGGTGAAATCGGGATTTTACCGGGTTACCGGGAGGTTACCGGAACCCCCCGGGAGCCATATGGGCCATCATGGGCCTTAGTGGAAAGGAGAAAGGGGCAGCCCAAGGTGGCTGCGCCTCTTTCCCCTCCCCTAGTCCTATTAAGACTAGGAGAAGGTGGCCGGCCCCCATCTCTCCCTTCCCCTCCGAGGAATCCTAGTTGGACTAGGATTGGGGGGAGGAATCCTACTCCCAGAGGGAGTAGGACTCTCCTGCGCCTCCCTCTTTGGCCGGCCAGCCTCCCCTCCTCTCCTCCTTTATATACGGAGGCAGGGGCACCTCTAAACACACAAGTTGACACAAGTTGATCCACGTGATCGATTCCTTAGCCGTGTGCGGTGCCCCCTGCCACCATATTCCTCGATAATACTGTAGCGGAGTTTAGGCGAAGCCCTGCTGCTGTAGTTCATCAAGATCGTCACCACGCCGTCGTGCTGACGAAACTCTTCCCCGACACTTTGCTGGATCGGAGTCCGGGGATCGTCATCGAGCTGAACGTGTGCTCGAACTCGGAGGTGCCGTAGTTTCGGTGCTTGATCGGTTGGATCGTGAAGACGTACGACTACTTCCTCTACGTCGTGTCATTGCTTCCGCAGTCGGTCTGCGTTGGGTACGTAGACAACACTCTCCTCTCGTTGCTATGCATCACATGATCCTGTGTGCGCGTAGGAAATTTTTTGAAATTACTACGAAACCCATCAGTGGCATCCGAGCCTAGGTTAATGATGTTGATGTTATATGCACGAGTAGAACACAAGTGAGTTGTGGACGATACAAGTCATACTGCCTACCAGCATGTCATATTTTGGTTCAGCGGTATTGTTGGACGAGACGACCCGGACCAACCTTACGCGTACGCTTACGCGAGACCGGTTCCCTCGACGTGCTTTGCACAGAGATGGCTTGCGGGCGACTGCCTCTCCAACTTTAGTTGAACCAAGTATGGCTACGCCCGGTCCTTGCGAAGGTTAAAACGGAGTCTATTTGACAAACTATCGTTGTGGTTTTGATGCGTAGGTGAGATTGGTTCTTACTTAAGCCCGTAGCAGCCACGTAAAACATGCAACAACAAAGTAGAGGACGTCTAACTTGTTTTTGCAGGGCATGTTGTGATGTGATATGGTCAAGGCATTATGCTGAATTTTATTGTATGAGATGATCATGTTTTGTAACCAAGTTATCGGCAACTGGCAGGAGCCATATGGTTGTCGCTTTATTGTATGCAATGCAATCGCGATGTAATGCTTTACTTTATTACTAAACGGTAGTGATAGTCGTGGAAGCATAAGATTGGCGAGACGACAACGATGCTACGATGGAGATCAAGGTGTCGCGCCGGTGACGATGGTGATCATGACGGTGCTTCGGAGATGGAGATCACAAGCACAAGATGATGATGGCCATATCATATCACTTATATTGATTGCATGTGATGTTTATCTTTTTATGCATCTTATCTTGCTTTGATTGTCGGTAGCATTATAAGATGATCTCTCACTAAATTATCAAGAAGTGTTCTCCCTGAGTATGCACCGTTGCCAAAGTTCGTCGTGCCCAGACACCACGTGATGATCGGGTGTGATAAGCTCTACGTCCATCTACAACGGGTGCAAGCCAGTTTTTGCACACGCAGAATACTCAGGTTAAACTTGACGAGCCTAGCATATGCAGATATGGCCTCGGAACACGGAGACCGAAAGGTCGAGCGTGAATCATATAGTAGATATGATCAACATAACGATGTTCACCATTGAAAACTACTCCATCTCACGTGATGATCGGTCATGGTTTAGTTGATTTGGATCACGTAATCACTTAGAGGATTAGAGGGATGTCTATCTAAGTGGGAGTTCTTAAATAATATGATTAATTGAACTTAAATTTATCATGAAACTTAGTACCTGATAGTATCTTGCTTGTTTATGTTGATTGTAGATAGATGGCTCGTGCTGTTGTTCCGTTGAATTTTAATGCGTTCCTTGAGAAAGCAAAGTTGAAAGATGATGGTAGCAATTACACGGACTGGGTCCGTAACTTGAGGATTATCCTCATTGCTGCACAGAAAAATTACGTCCTGGAAGCACCGCTGGGTGCCAGGCCTGCTGCTGAAGCAACACCAGATGTTATGAACGTCTGGCAGAGCAAAGCTGATGACTACTCGATAGTTCAGTGTGCCATGCTTTACGGCTTAGAATCGGGACTTCAACGACGTTTTGAACGTCATGGAGCATATGAGATGTTCCAGGAGTTGAAGTTAATATTTCAAGCAAATGCCCGAATTGAGAGATATGAAGTCTCCAATAAGTTCTATAGCTGCAAGATGGAGGAGAACAGTTCTGTCAGTGAGCATATACTCAAAATGTCTGGGTATAATAATCACTTGATTCAATTGGGAGTTAATCTTCCGGATGATTGCGTCATTGACAGAATTCTCCAATCACTTCCACCAAGCTACAAGAGCTTCGTGATGAACTATAATATGCAAGGGATGAACAAGACTATTCCCGAGCTCTTCGCAATGCTGAAAGCTGCGGAGGTAGAAATCAAGAAGGAGCATCAAGTGTTGATGGTTAACAAGACCACTAGTTTCAAGAAAAAGGGCAAAGGGAAGAAAAAGGGGAACTTCAAGAAGAACGGCAAGCAAGTTGCTGCTCAAGAGAAGAAACCCAAGTCTAGACCTAAGCCTGAAACTGAGTGCTTCTACTGCAAGCAGACTGGTCACTGGAAGCGGAACTGCCCCAAGTATTTGGCGGATAAGAAGGATGGCAAGGTGAACAAAGGTATATGTGATATACATGTTATTGATGTGTACCTTACCAATGCTCGCAGTAGCACCTGGGTATTTGATACTGGTTCTGTTGCTAATATTTGCAACTCGAAACAGGGACTACAGAATAAGCGGGCACTGGCAAAGGACGAGGTGACGATGCGCGTGGGAAACGGTTCCAAAGTCGATGTGATCGCGGTCGGCACGCTACCTCTACATCTACCTTCGGGATTAATATTAGACCTAAATAATTGTTATTTGGTGCCAGCGTTGAGCATGAACATTATATCTGGATCTTGTTTAATGCGAGACGGTTATTCATTTAAATCAGAGAATAATGGTTGTTCTATTTATATGAGTAATATCTTTTATGGTCATCCACCCTTGAAGAGTGGTCTATTCTTACTAAATCTCGATAGTAGTAATACACATATTCATAATGTTGAAACCAAAAGATACAGAGTTGATAATGAAAGTGCAACTTATTTGTGGCACTGTCATTTAGGTCATATCCGTGTAAAACGCATGAAGAAACTCCATACTAATGGACTTTTGGAACCACTTGATTATGAATCACTTGGTACTTGCGAACCGTGCCTCATGGGCAAGATGACTAAAACACCGTTCTCCGGTACTATGGAGAGAGCAACAGATTTGTTGGAAATCATACATACCGATGTACGGATATCGTTATTTTCTCACCTTCACAGATGATTTGAGCAGATATGGATATATCTACTTAATGAAGCATAAGTCTGAAACATTTGAAAAGTTCAAAGAATTTCAGAGTGAAGTTGAAAATCATCGTAACAAGAAAATAAAGTTTCTACGATCTGATCGTGGAGGAGAATATTTGAGTTACGAGTTTGGTGTACATTTGAAAAACTGTGGAATAGTTTCGCAACTCACGCCCCCCGGAACACCACAGCGTAATGGTGTGTCCGAACGTCGTAATCGTACTTTACTAGATATGGTGCGATCTATGATGTCTCTTACAGATTTACCGCTATCATTTTGGGGATATGCTTTAGAGACGGCCGCATTCACGTTAAATAGGGCACCATCAAAATCCGTTGAGACGACGCCTTATGAACTATGGTTTGGCAAGAAACCGAAGTTGTCGTTTCTTAAAGTTTGGGGCTGCGATGCTTATGTGAAAAAGCTTCAACCTGATAAGCTCGAACCCAAATCGGAGAAATGTGTATTCATAGGATACCCAAAGGAAACTGTTGGGTACACCTTCTATCACAGATCCGAAGGCAAAACATTTGTTGCTAAGAATGGATCATTTCTAGAGAAGGAGTGTCTCTCGAAAGAAGTGAGTGGGAGGAAAGTAGAACTTGACGAGGTAACTGTACCTGCTCCCTTACTGGAAAGTAGTTCATCACAGAAAACTGTTTCAGTGACACCTACACCAGTTAGTGAGGAAGCCAATGATAATGATCATGAAACTTCAGATCAAGATACTACTGAACTTCGTAGATCAACCAGAGTAAGATCCGCACCAGAGTGGTACGGTAATCCTGTTCTGGAGGTCATGCTACTAGATCATGATGAACCTACGAACTATGAAGAAGCGATGGTGAGCCCAGATTCCGCAAAGTGGCTAGAAGCCATGAAATCTGAGATGGGATCCATGTATGAGAACAAAGTATGGACTTTGGTTGACTTGCCCGATGATCGGCAAGCGATTGAGAATAAATGGATCTTTAAGAAGAAGACTGACGCTGATGGTAATGTTACTGTCTACAAAGCTCGACTTGTCGCAAAAGGTTTTCGGCAAGTTCAAGGAATTGACTACGATGAGACCTTCTCACCCGTAGCGATGCTTAAGTCCGTCCGAATCATGTTAGCAATTGCCGCATTTTATGATTATGAAATTTGGCAAATGGATGTCAAAACTGCATTCCTGAATGGATTGCTGGAAGAAGAGTTGTATATGATGCAACCAGAAGGTTTTGTCGATCCAAAGGGAGCTAACAAAGTGTGCAAGCTCCAGCGATCCATTTATGGACTGGTGCAAGCCTCTCGGAGTTGGAATAAACGTTTTGATAGTGTGATCAAAGCATTTGGTTTTATACAGACTTTTGGAGAAGCATGTATTTACAAGAAAGTGAGTGGGAGCTCTGTAGCATTTCTGATATTATATGTGGATGACATATTACTGATTGGAAATGATATAGAATTTCTGGATAGCATAAAGGGATACTTGAATAAAAGTTTTTCAATGAAAGACCTCGGTGAAGCTGCTTACATATTAGGCATTAAGATCTATAGAGACAGATCAAGACGCTTAATTGGACTTTCACAAAGCACATACCTTGACAAAATTTTGAAGAAATTCAAAATGGATCAAGCAAAGAAAGGGTTCTTGCCCGTGTTACAAGGTGTGAAATTGAGTAAGACTCAATGCCCGACCACTGCAGAAGATAGAGAGAATATGAAAGATGTTCCCTACGCATCAGCCATAGGCTCTATCATGTATGCAATGCTGTGTACCAGACCTGATGTGTGCCTTGCTATAAGTTTAGCAGGGAGGTACCAAAGTAATCCAGGAATGGATCACTGGACAGCGGTCAAGAACATCCTGAAATACCTGAAAAGGACTAAGGATATGTTTCTCGTATATGGAAGTGACAAAGAGCTCATCGTAAAAGGTTACGTTGATGCAAGCTTTGACACTGATCCGGACGATTCTAAATCGCAAACCGGATACGTGTTTACATTAAACGGTGGAGCTGTCAGTTGGTGCAGTTCTAAACAAAGCGTCGTAGCGGGATCTGCATGTGAAGCGGAATACATAGCTGCTTCGGAAGCAGCAAATGAAGGAGTCTGGATGAAGGAGTTCATATCCGATCTAGGTGTCATACCTAGTGCATCGGGTCCAATGAAAATCTTTTGTGACAATACTGGTGCAATTGCCTTGGCAAAGGAATCCAGATTTCACAAAAGGACCAAACACATCAAGAGACGCTTCAACTCCATCCGGGATCTAGTCCAGGTGGGAGACATAGAGATTTGCAAGATACATACGGATCTAAATATTGCAGACCCGTTGACTAAGCCTCTTCCACGAGCAAAACATGATCAGCACCAAAGCTCCATGGGTGTTAGATTCATTACAGTGTAATCTAGATTATTGACTCTAGTGCAAGTGGGAGACTGAAGGAAATATGCCCTAGAGGCAATAATAAAGTTATTATTTATTTCCTTATAATCATGATAAATGTTTATTATTCATGCTAGAATTGTATTTTCTGGAAACATAATACATGTGTGAATACATAGACAAACAGAATGTCACTAGTATGCCTCTACTTGACTAGCTCGTTAATCAAAGATGGTTATGTTTCCTAACCATGAACAATGAGTTGTTATTTGATTAACGAGGTCACATCATTAGTAGAATGATCTGATTGACATGACCCATTCCATTAGCTTAGCACCTGATCGTTTAGTATGTTGCTATTGCTTTCTTCATGACTTATACATGTTCCTACGACTATGAGATTATGCAACTCCCGTTTACCGGAGGAACACTTTGGGTACTACCAAACGTCACAACGTAAATGGGTGATTATAAAGGAGTACTACAGGTGTCTCCAATGGTCGATGTTGGGTTGGCGTATTTCGAGATTAGGATTTGTCACTCCGATTGTCGGAGAGGTATCTCTGGGCCCTCTCGGTAATACACATCACATAAGCCTTGCAAGCATTACAACTAATATGTTAGTTGTAAGATGATGTATTACGGAACGAGTAAAGAGACTTGCCGTTAACGAGATTGAACTAGGTATTGGATACCGACGATCGAATCTCGGGCAAGTAACATACCGATGACAAAGGGAACAACGTATGTTGTTATGCGGTCTGACCGATAAAGATCTTCGTAGAATATGTAGGAGCCAATATGGGCATCCAGGTCCCGCTATTGGTTATTGACCAGAGACATGTCTCGGTCATGTCTACATTGTTCTCGAACCCGTAGGGTCCGCACGCTTAAGGTTACGATGACAGTTATATTATGAGTTTATGCATTTTGATGTACCGAAGGTTGTTCGGAGTCCCGGATGTGATCACGGACATGACGAGGAGTCTTGAAATGGTCGAGACGTAAAGATTGATATATTGGAAGCCTATGTTTGGACATCGGAAGTGTTCCGGGTGAAATCGGGATTTTACCGGGTTACCGGGAGGTTACCGGAACCCCCCGGGAGCCATATGGGCCATCATGGGCCTTAGTGGAAAGGAGAAAGGGGCAGCCCAAGGTGGCTGCGCCTCTTTCCCCTCCCCTAGTCCTATTAGGACTAGGAGAAGGTGGCCGGCCCCCCCTCTCTCCCTTCCCCTCCGAGGAATCCTAGTTGGACTAGGATTGGGGGGAGGAATCCTACTCCCAGAGGGAGTAGGACTCTCCTGCGCCTCCCTCTTTGGCCGGCCAGCCTCCCCTCCTCTCCTCCTTTATATACGGAGGCAGGGGCACCTCTAAACACACAAGTTGACACAAGTTGATCCACGTGATCGATTCCTTAGCCGTGTACGGTGCCCCCTGCCACCATATTCCTCGATAATACTGTAGCGGAGTTTAGGCGAAGCCCTGCTGCTGTAGTTCATCAAGATCGTCACCACGCCGTCGTGCTGACGAAACTCTTCCCCGACACTTTGCTGGATCGGAGTCCGGGGATCGTCATCGAGCTGAACGTGTGCTCGAACTCGGAGGTGCCGTAGTTTCGGTGCTTGATCGGTTGGATCGTGAAGACGTACGACTACTTCCTCTACGTCGTGTCATTGCTTCCGCAGTCGGTCCGCGTTGGGTACGTAGACAACACTCTCCTCTCGTTGCTATGCATCACATGATCCTGTGTGCGCGTAGGAAAATTTTTGAAATTACTACGAAACCCATCAGCAATCCCTCTCCGGTGGCCACCTTCATCATCCCGGTGCTCTCCATGACGAGGAGGGAGTAGTTCTCCCTCGGGGCTGAGGGTATGTACCAGTAGCTATGTGTTTGATCTCTCTCTCTCGTGTTCTTGAGGTGATACGATCTTGATGTATCGCGAGCTTTGCTATTATAGTTGGATCTTATAATGTTTCTCCCCCATCTACTCTCTTGTAATGAATTGAGTTTCCCCTTTGAAGTTATCTTATCGGATTGAGTCTTTAAAGATTTGAGAACACTTGATGTATGTCTTGTCGTGCATATCTGTGGTGACAATGGGATACCATGTGATTCACTTGATGTATGTTTTGTTGATCAACTTGCGGGTTCCGCCCATGATCCTATGCATAGGGGTTGGCAAACGTTTTCGTCGTGATTCTCCAGTAGAAACTTTGGGGCACTCTTTGAGGTTCTATGTGTTGGTTGAATAGATGAATCTGAGATTGTGTGATGCATATCGTATAATCATACCCACGGATACTTGAGGTGACATTGGAGTATCTAGGTGACATTAGGGTTTTGGTTGATTTGTGTCTTAAGGTGTTATTCTAGTACGAACTCTAGGGCTGTTTGTGCCACTTATAGGAATAGCTCAATGGATTGATTGGAAAGAATAACTTTGAGGTGGTTTCGTACCCTACCATAATCTCTTCGTTTGTTCTCCGCTATTAGTGACTTTGGAGTGACTCTTTGTTGCATGTTGAGGGATAGTTATGTGATCCAATTATGTTATTATTGTTGAGGGAACTTGCACTAGAGAAAGTATGAACCCTAGGCCTTGTTTCAACGCATTGCAATACCGTTTGTGCTCACTTTTATCATTAGTTACCTTGCTGTTTTTATATTTTCAGATTACAAAAACTATTATCTACCATCCATATACCACTTGTATCATCATCTCTTCGCCGAACTAGTGCACCTATACAATTTACCATTGTATTGGGGGTGTTGGGGACACAAGAGACTCTTTGTTATTTGGTTGCAGGGTTGCTTGAGAGAGACCATCTTCATCCTACGCCTCCTACGGATTGATAAACCTTAGGTCATCCACTTGAGGGAAATTTGCTACTATCCTACAAACCTCTGCACTTGGAGGGCCAACAACATCTACAAGAAGAAGGTTGTGTAGTAGACATGAATGACGTCTTCCAGCCAGTTGGGTTGACACGTTGTGACCATGTGGAGTGTCTCGCTTGGTTGGCTCGCGAGAGAGCATCTGTGTCGTTGTTCTCATATCATTTTTTGTACTCGATGCGATACCTGAGCCCCGACAGTTTGGTGAAAGATTTTTGCTGCCACGGAGTGTTCACTCGCTGCTCTTCTAGACGAGTGAGGCTTTTTTGATCTGTGTAGGGCGCCATTGGTCCACGACCACTATGATTGCCAGGTACTCTTTCTCGTAGGTCGACAGCCCTTGATATCGTGGGCTAAGTGCTTTGCTCATGAAGGCTATTGGGTGCCCTTGTCGCTGCAGAATTGCCCCTATGCCACGGTCGCACACATCGGTCTCCACTATGAATGGCTGAGCAAAGTTCAGCAAGGCCAGCACCGGCGTTGTGATGAGTTGCTATTTCAGGACTTGGAATACAGTTTCTGTGATCAATGTCCAAAGGAAAGGGACGCCCTTCTTCAATAAGTTAAAAAGTGGTCGGGCAATCACTCAAAAATTGTGGATGAAACGACGGTAGTATCCTGCGAGTCCCAAAAAACTCTGGACTCCTTTGACATCTTGCGAAGGGGACCAGTTGGCCACTGCTGCTATCTTGGTTGGGTCTATGGCAACACCATCGCGCTGATGACATGACCCAGGTAGGATATCCTGCTTTGCCCGAGAGCACACTTATTGAGCTTCACTTTCCAGTGGTCTTTATGGAGCAGTTCCAACACTTATCTTCACCACAGAAAGTATTTAAATCATGCACACCGCCGATGACAAGCCAAGCAATTGTTTCATACTTTTGGTGTTCCCAAACTTTTTCAATCTTCACGCAATACATGAGCGTGAGCCATGGATATAGCACTATAGGTGGAATAGAATGGTGGTTGTGGATAAGAGAAAAAGGAGAAGATAGTCTCACATCAACTAGGGGTATCAACGGGCTATGGAGATGCCCATCAATAGATATCAATGTGAGTGAGTTGGGATTTCCATGCAACGGATGCACTAGAGCTATAAGTGTATGAAAGCTCAAAAAGAAACTAAGTGGGTGTGCATCCAACTTGCTTGCTCACGAAGACCTAGGGCATTTTGAGGAAGCCCATCATTGGAATATACAAGCCAAGTTCTATAATGAAAGATTCCCACTAGTATATGAAAATGACAACATAGGAGACTCTCTATCATGAAGATCATGGTGCTACTTTGAAGCACAAGTGTGGTAAACGGATAGTAGCATTGCCCCTTCTCTCTTTTTATCTCATTTTTTTGTTTTTTTCTTGGGCCTTCTCTTTTTTTATGGCCTCTTTTTTTCTTTTTTATTTTACGTCCGGAGTCTCATCCCGACTTATGGGGGAATCATAGTCTCCATCATCCTTTCCTCACTGGGACAATTCTATAATAATAATGATCATCACACTTTTATGTACTTACAACTCAAGAATTAAAACTCAATACTTAGAGCAAGATATGACTCTATATGAGTGCCTCCGGCGGTGTACCGGGATGTGCAATGACTCATGAGTGACATGTATGAAAGAATTATGAACGGTGGCTTTGCCACAAATACAATGTCAACTACATGATCATGCAAAGCAATATGACAATGATGAAGCGTGTCATAATAAACAGAATGGTGGAAAGTTTCATGGCAATATATCTCGGAATGGCTATGGAAATGCCATAATAGGTAGGTATGGTGGCTGTTTTGAGGAAGATAAATGGTGGGTTTATGGTACCGGTGAAATTTGTGCAGTACTAGAGAGGCTAGCAATGGTGGAAGGGTGAGAGTGTGTATAATCCATGGACTCAACATTACTCATAAAGAACTCACATACTTATTGCAAAAATCTATTAGTTATCATAAAAAAGTACTACGTGCATGCTCCTAGGGGGATAGATTGGTAGGAAAATACCATCGCTCGTCCCCGACCGCCACTCATAAGGAAGACAATCAATAAATAAAGCATGCTCCGACTTCATCACATAACGGTTCACCATAAGTGCATGCTACGGGAATCACAAACTTTAACACAAGTATTTCTCAAATTCACAAATACTCAACTAGCATGACTCTAATATCACCTTCTTCATATCTCAAAACAATCATAAGAAATCAAACTTCTCATAGTATTCAATGCACTTTATATGAAAGTTTTTATTATATCCCTCTTTGATGCCCATCATATTAGGACTAAATTCATAACCAAAGCAAACTACCATAGTACCATGTTGTTTAGAGACTCTCAAAATGATATAAGTGAAGCATGAGAGTTCATCTATTTCTTCAAAATAAAACCACCGTCGTGCTCTAAAAGGATATAAGTGAAGTACTAGAGCAAATGACAAACTACTCTGAAAGATATAAATGAAGATCAATGAGTAGTCGAATAATTATGCAACTATGTGAAGACTCTCTCTCATTTAAGAATTTCAGATCTTGGTATTGTATCCAAACATCAAGCAAAACTAAATGACGCTCCAAGCAAAACACATATCATGTGGAGAATAAAAATATAGATCCAAGTAAAGTTACCGATGAACGAAGACGAAAGAGGGGATGACTTCCAGGGCATCCCCAAGCTTTGGCTCTTGGTTGTCCTTGAATATTACCTTGGGGTGCCTTGGGAATCCCCAATCTTAGGCTCTTTCCACTCCTTATTCCATAGTCCATCGAATCTTTACCCAAAACTTGAAAACTTCACAACACAAAACTTAACAGAAAACTCGTAAGCTCCGTTAGTATAAGAAAATAAATCACCACTCAGGTACAGTTGTGAACTCATTCCAAATTCATATTGGTGTAATATCTACTTTATTCCAACTTATCTATGGTTCATACACTCAAATACTAGCCATAGATTCATCAAAATAAGCAAACAACACACGAAAAACAGAATCTGTCAAAAACAGAATAGTCTGTAGTAATCTATATCAAACGTATACTTCTGGAACTCATAAAATTCTCAAATAAATTGGTGGACCTGAGGAATTTTTCTATTAATCATCTGCAAAAATAATTAACTAAATAGCACTCTCCAGTAAAAAATGGCAGCAAATCTCTTGAGCGCTAAAGTTTCTGTTTTTTACAGCAAGATCGCAAAGACTTCACCCAAGTCTTCCCAAAGGTTCTACTTGGCACAAACACTAATTAAAAGCATAAAACCACATATAAACAGAGGCTAGATGAATTATTTATTACTAAACAGGATCAAAAAGCAAAGAACAAAAATGAAGTTGGGTTGCCTCCCAACAAGCGCTATCATTCAACGCCCCTGGCTAGGCATGATGATTTCAATGATGTTCACATAAAAGATAAGAATTGAAACATAAATAGAGCATAATGAAGAATATGACTAGCACATTTAAGTCTAACCCTCTTCCAATGCATAGGGATTTTGTGAGCAAACAACTTATGGGAACAAGAATCAACTTGCATAGGAAGGTAAAACAAGCATAACTTCAAAATTTTAAGCACATAGAGAGGAAACTTGATATTATTGCAATTCCTACAAGCATATATTCCTCCCTCATAATAATTTTCAGTAGCATCATGAATGAATTCAACAATATAACCATCACATAAAGCATTCTTTTCATGATCTACAAGCATAGAAAATTTACTACTCTCCACATAAGCAAAATTCTTCTCATTCAGAATAGTAGTGGGAGCAAACTCAACAAAATAATTATCATGTGAGACATAATCCAATTGAAAACTAAAATCATGATGACAAGTTTTATGGTTATCATTATTCTTAATAGCATACAAGTCATCACAATAATCATCATAGATAGCAACTTTGTTCTCATAATCAATTGGAACCTCTTCCGAAATAATGGTATCATTACTAAATAAAGTCATGACCTCTCCAAATACACTTCTATAATTATCACAATAAGATTCAACATCCTCCAAAATAGTGGGATCATCATGTCCTAAAGTTGACACTTTTCCAAACCCACTTTCATCAATATAATCATCATAAATAGGAGGCATGCTATCATCATAATAAATTTGCTCATCAAAACTTGGGAGACAAAAAATATCATCTTCATCAATCATAGCTTCCCCAAGCTTGTGGCTTTGCATATCATTAGCATCATATATATCCAAGGAATTCATACTAACAACATTGCAATCATGCTCATCATACAAAGATTTAGTGCCAAACATTCTAATGCATTCTTCTTCTAACACTTTCGCACAATTATCGGAATCCTTATTTTCATGAAAGATATTAAAAAGATGAAGCATATGAGGTATTCTTAATTCCATTTTTTTGTAGTTTTCTTTTATAAACTAAACTAGTGATAAAACAAGAAACTAAAAGATTCAATTGCAAGATCTAAAGATATACCTTCATACACTAACCTCCCCGGCAACGGCGCCAGAAAAGAGCTTGATGTCTACTACACAACCTTCTTCTTGTAGACGTTGTTGGGCCTCCAAGTGCAGAGGTTTGTAGGACAGTAGCAAATTTTCCTCAAGTGGATGACCTAAGGTTTATCAATCCGTGGGAGGCATAGGATGAATATGGTCTCTCTCAAGCAACCCTGCAACCAAATAACAAAGAGTCTCTTGTGTAACCAACACACCCAATACAATGGTAAATTGTATAGGTGCACTAGTTCGGCGAAGAGATGGTGATACAGGTGCAATATGGATAGTAGATAATGGTTTTTGTAATCTGAAAATATAAAAAAAGCAAGGTAGCAAGCGATAAAAGTGAGCACAAATGGTATTGCAATGCGTTGAAACAAGGCCTAGGGTTCATACTTTCACTAGTGCAAGTTCCCTCAACAATAATAACATAATTGGATCATATAACTATCCCTCAACATGCAACAAAGAGTCACTCCAAAGTCACTAATAGCGGAGAACAAACGAAGAGATTATGGTAGGGTACGAAACCACCTCAAAGTTATTCTTTCTGATCGATCTATCATAGAGTTCATACTAGAATAACACCTTAAGACACAAATCAACCAAAACGCTAATGTCACCTAGATACTCCAATGTCACCTCAAGTATTCATAGGTATGATTATACAATATGTATCACACAGTCTCAGATTCATCTATTCAACCAACATAAAGAACTTCAAAGAGTGCCCCAAAGTTTCTACCAGAGAATCAAGACGAAAACGTGTGACAACCCCTATGCATAAGTTCACGAGGTCACGAAACTCGCAAGTTGATCACCAAAACATACATCAAGTGGATCACGTGATATCCCATTATCACCACAGATAAGCACATGCAAGAAATACATCAAGTGTTCTCAAATCCTTAAAGACTCAATCCGATAAGATAACTTCAAAGGGAAAACTCAATTCATCACAAGAGAGTAGAGGGGGAGAAACATCATAAGATCCAACTATAATAGCAAAGCTCGCGATACATCAAGATCGTGCCAACTCAAGAACACGAGAGAGAGAGAGAGAGAGAGAGAGAGAGAGATCAAACACATAGCTACTGGTACATACCCTCAGCCCCAAGGGTGAACTACTCCCTCCTCGTCATGGGGAGCGCCGGGATGATGAAGATGGCCACCGGAGAGGGATTCCCCCCTCCGGCACGGTGCCAGAACGGGTCTAGATTGGTTTTCGGTGGCTACGGAGGCTTCTGGCGACGGAACTCCCGATCTATTCTGCTCCTTGATGTTTTTAGGATATATTGATATATATATATAGGCGAAAGAAGTCGGACAGGGGAGCCACGAGGGGCCCACGAGGGTGGGGGCGCACCCAGGAGGCAGGCGCGCCTCCCTGCCTCGTGGCCACCTCGAAGCTTCCTTGACTTCAACTCCAAGTCTCCTGGATCACGTTCATTCCAAAAATCACGCTCCCGAAGGTTTCATTCCGTTTGGACTCCGTTTGATATCCCCTTTCTGCAAAACACTGAAACAAGGGAAAAAACAGAAGGCACTGGGCTCTGGGTTAATAGTTTAGTCCCAAAAATAATATAAAAGTGCATAATAAAGCCCATAAACATCCAAAACAGATAACATAATAGCATGGAACAATAAAAAATTATAGATATGTTGGAGACGTATTAGCTTTCATTGAGAGTTTCACTGTGTCGTCGTCAAAAGGTTTGATGGCTCCTTCAATCATCTACAACGACATTGTCCAAGGGGAAGTTTTCCTCCCCGTGCAGATCTTCGTGTTCGGTGGCTTCGCACTGCGGGCCAACTCGCTTGGCCATCTGGAACAGATCGAAAGCTACCCCCTGGCCATCAGGTCACATTTGGAAACTTGAACTACGTCACAGATATCCATGGAGACTTGATCTTCGATGGATTCGAGACCACGACAGCCACTCCCTGCCACCACGATGAGCATGCCATAAATCTTGCATCGGTCCATATGCAGGAGATAGTACCTGTAGCTGCTCTGGCCCTAGATCCGAAGCAGATCGCGCCATCCGAAGACGGGAAGCTCAACCCCGCCGCGGAAGCCGCAGACTCAGCGGCATTGGAGCCGCACACAGACCTAACTTCAAGTGACATCTGTGTCACCGGAACCATGGACTCGTCTCCAGCTACAGGTCCCGAACCTTGTGCGTCCGCATACGTCGAGATTGATCCGTCATCGATCGTCGAATTCAGCTCCACTGACATCTTCCGGCACTCGCCTTTGGGCGACGTGTTAAACTCGTTAAAAGCACTATCCTTAGCAGGGGGCTCACAGCCGAATTATATCTGGTTCGAACTGGAGGCTGATGATGGAGAATTTCGTTTCCCACCCACCGCCCACTTCATAGCCACTATCGAAGACTTAATCGACACGCTCGATTACGGCTCCGGTGACATCGATGGTATGGACGACGATGCCGGAGAAGAAGGGGCCCAAAACTCGTCGTTTACCGGACGCTAGATGGCCACTTCCTCGTATGACGTATACATGGTGGATGCACCAAAAGAGAATAGCAGCGATGACAAGGAAGATCCGGTTGAGGATAAACCTCCTGAGATACAACCAAAGCGCCAGCGTCAGCGGCGCCGCTCTAAGTCACGCCGCAGCAAAGACAGCAACACCGGCACAGGAGAAGACAACACTCCGGACGGTGCCAAAGACAATGAAGACCCCGCTCAGCCAACTTCCGAACAGGATGAACGGGAAGATGGGCAAGTTAGCCCTGGTAAACAGGCCACGCATGAAGACTCGGAGGATAGTAATTATCTTCCGCTCTCCGAGAACGAGGCAAGCCTCGGCACCGAGGATTTTATCGTGCCTGAGGAACCTCTCGAACAGGAGCGCTTCAAGCGCTAGCTAATAGCCACTGCAAGGATCCTGAAAAAGAAACAGCAGCAGCTTCAAGCTGACCAAGATCTGCTCAACGATAGACGGACTAGTGTCCTGGCAGCCAAGGAGCACGGTCTCAAGCGACCACTCAAAAGTTACCCGAAGCGCAAATTGCTACCACAACTCGATGATGAGGCGTTGGAGCCCAGGCCGTCAGTACACAATGCGGCTGACCGACCACCACGTGGTCGTGACAAAGCGGCAACACATGCTGAACACCAGCCCGCCTTACCTCGCCACAAAGGTAGAGAGGAAACTATTCAGGGATACACATATGATCTCCGACAGGGCCTGAAGAATAAAACAGGCCCGGCCAGATCGATCTACGGATCACGCAGACGTGCCTCGACGCGTGACGACGGCTATCAAGCCGAGCATGACAAACCTAGTCATGCGCGGGCCGAAAATCACAGACGGACCCCATCGGAGCTACGACGCGGTGTGGCCCGATATAGAGGCACCGCACACCCTCTTTTCTTCACTAACGAAGTAATGGAGCATGAATTCCCAGAAGGGTTTAAACCCATGAATATTGAATCATACGATGGAACAACTGATCCCGCGGTGTGGATTGAGGATTTTCTGTTGGGGAACATAGTAATTTCAAAAAAAAATTCTATACACACACAGGATCATGGTGATGCATAGCAACGAGAGGGGAGAGTGTTGTCCACGTACCCTCGTAGACCGAAAGTGTAAGTGTTTGCACAACGCGGTTGATGTACTCGTACATCTTCATGATCGGACCGATCAAGTACCGAATGTACGGCACCTCCGAGTTCAGCACACGTTCAGCTTGATGACGTCCCTCGAACTCCGATCCAGCCAAGCTTTGAGGGAGAGTTCCGTCAGCACAACAGCATGGTGACGATGATGATGTTCTACCGATGCAAGGCTTCGCCTAAGCATCGCTACGATATTATCAAGGTGGACTATGGTGGAGGGGGGCACCGCACACGGCTAAGAGATCCAGGAGATCAATTGTTGTGTCTAGAGGTGCCCCCCTGCCCCCGTATAAAGGAGCAAGGGGGGAGAGGCGGCCGGCCATGAGGAGGCGCGCCAGGGAGGAGTCCTACTCCCACCGGGAGTAGGACTCCCTCCTTTTGCTAGTTGGAGTAGGAGAAGGGGGAAGGAAGAGGGAGAGAGGAAGGAAAGGGGGCGCCGCCCTCCCTCCTTGTCCAATTTGGACTAGAGGGAGAGGGAGCGCGTGACCTGCCCTGGCCGCCCCTCCTCTTCTCAACTAAGGCCCGTCTTGGCCCATTAAACCCCCGGGGGGGTTCCGGTAACCCCCGGTACTCCGGTAAAATCCCGATTTCACCCGGAACATTTCCGATATCCAAATATAGGCTTCCAATATATCAATCTTTATGCCTTGACCATTTCTAAACTCCTCGTCATGTCCGTGATTACATCCGGGACTCCGAACTTCCTTCGGTACATCAAGACACATAAACTCATAATATAACCGTCATCGAACTTTAAGCGTGCGGACCCTACGGGTTCAAGAACTATGTAGACATGGCCGAGACACGTCTCCGATCAATAACCAATAGCGGAACCTAGATGCTCATATTGGCTCCTACATATTCTACGAAAATCTTTATCGGTCAAACCGCATAACAACATATGTTGTCCCTTTTTTCATCGGTATGTTACTTGCTCGAGATTCGATCGTCGGTATCTCAATACCTAGTTCAATCTCGTTACCGGAAAGTCTCTTTACTCGTTTCGTAATACATCATCCCGCAACTAACTCATTAGTTACAATGCTTGCAAGGCTTAAGTGATGTGTATTACTGAGTGGGCCCAGAGATACCTCTCCGACAATCGGAGTGAAAAATCCTAATCTCGAAATACTCCAACCCAACAAATACCTTTGGAGACACCTATAGAGCACCTTTATAATCACCCAGTTATGTTGTGACGTTTGGTAGCACACAAAGTGTTCCTCTGGTAAACGGGAGTTGCATAATCTCGTAGTCATAGGAACAAGTATAAGTCATGAAGAAAGCAATATCAACAAACTAAACGATCAAGTGCTAAGCTAATGGAATGGGTCAAGTCAATCACATCATTCTCCCAATGATGTGATCTCATTAATCAAATGACAACTCCTTGTCTATGGCTAGGAAACATAACCATCTTTGATCAATGAGCTAGTCAAGTAGAGGCATACTAGTGACACTCTGTTTGTCTATGTAGTCACACATGTATCATGTTTCCGGTTAATACAATTCTAGCATGAATAATAAACATTTATCATGATATAAGGAAATAAATAATAACTTTATTATTGCCTCTAGGGCATATTTCCTTCAGTCTCCCACTTGCACTAGAGTCAATAATCTAGATTACACAGTAATGATTCTAACACCCATGGAGCCTTGGTGTTGATCATGTTTTGCTCGTGGAAGAGGCTTAGTCAATGGGTCTGCAACATTCAGATCCGTATGTATCTTGCAAATCTCTATGTCTCCCACCTGGACTTGATCCCGGATGGAGTTGAAGCGTCTCTTGATGTGCTTGGTTCTCTTGTGAAATCTGGATTCCTTTGCCAAAGCAATTGCACCAGTATTTTCACAAAAGGTTTTCATTAGACCCGATGCACTAGGTATGACACCTAGATCGGATATGAACTCCTTCATCCAGACTCCTTCATTTGTTGCTTCCGAAGCAGCTATGTACTCCGCTTCACATGTAGATCCCGCTACGACACTTTGTTTAGAACTGCACCAACTGACAGCTCCATAGTTTAATAAAAACACGTATCCAATTTGCGATTTAGAATCATCCGGATCAGTGTCAAAGCTTGCATTGACGTAACCATTTACGACGAGCTCTTTGTCACCTACATAAACGAGAAACATATCCTTCATCCTTTTCAGGTATTTCAGGATGTTCTTGACCGTTGTCCAGTGATCCACTCCTGGATTACTTTGGTACCTCCCTGCTAAACTTATAGCAAGGCACACATCATGTTTGGTACACAATATTGCATACATGATAGAGCCTATGGCTGAAGCATAGGGAACATCTTTCATCTTCTCTCTATCTTCTGCAGTGGTCGGGCAATGAGTCTTACTCAACTTCACACCTTGTAACACAGGAAAGAACCCTTTCTTTGCTTGATCCATTTTGAAGTTCTTCAAAACTTTGTCAAGGTATGTGCTTTGTGAAAGTACAATTAAGTGTCTTGATCTATCTCTATAGATCTTGATGCCTAATATATAAGCAGCTTCACCGAGGTCCTTCATTGAAAAACTCTTATTCAAGTATCCCTTTATGCTATCCAGAAACTCTATATCATTTCCAATCAACAATATGTCATCCACATATAATATCAGAAATGCTACAGAGCTCCCACTCACTTTCTTGTAAATACAGGCTTCTCCAAAAGTCTGTATAAAACCATATGTTATGATCACACTATCAAAACGTTTATTCCAACTCCGAGAGGCTTGCACCAGTCCATAAATGGATCGCTGGAGCTTGCACACTTTGTTAGCTCCCTTTGGATCGACAAAACCTTCCGGATGCATCATATACAACTCTTCTTCCAGAAATCCATTCAGGAATGCAGTTTTGACATCCATTTGCCAAATTTCATAATCATAAAATGCAGCAATTGCTAACATGATTCGGATAGACTTAAGCATCGCTACGGGTGAGAAAGTCTCATCATAGTCAATCCCTTGAACTTGTCGAAAACCTTTTGCATCAAGTTGAGCTTTATAGAGAGTAACATTACTGTCAGCGTCAGTCTTCTTCTTGAAGATCCATTTATTTTCAATGGCTTGCCGATCATCGGGCAAGTCAACCAAAGTCCACACTTTGTTCTCATACATGGATCCTATCTCAGATTTCATGGCCTCAAGCCATTTTGCGGAATCTGGGCTCACCATCGCTTCTTCATAGTTCATAGGTTCGTCATGGTCTAGCAACATAACCTCCAGAACAGGATTACCATACCACTCTGGTGCGGATCTCACTCTGGTTGATCTATGAGGTTTAGTAACAACTTGATCTGAAGTTTCATGATCATCATCATTAACTTCCTCACTAATCGGTGTAGGTGTCACAGGAACCGGTTTTTGTGATGAACTACTTTCCAATAAGGGAGCAGGTACAGTTACCTCATCAAGTTCAACTTTCCTCCCACTCACTTCTTTCGAGAGAAACTCCTTCTCTAGAAAGGATCCAAATTTAGCAACAAAAGTTTTCCCTTCAGATCTGTGATAGAAGGTGTACCCAACAGTTTCCTTTGGGTATCCTATGAAGACACATTTCTCCGGTTTGGGTTCGGGCTTATCAGGTTGAAGTTTTTTCACATAAGCATCGCAGAGCCAAACTTTAAGAAACGACACTTTGGTTTCTTGCCAAACCACAGTTCATAAGGCATCGTCTCAACGGATTTCGATGGTGCCCTATTTAACGTGAATGTAGCCGTCTCTAAAGCATAACCCCAAAATGATAGCGGTAAATCAGTAAGAGACATCATAGATCGCACCATATCTAGTAAAGTACGATTACGACGTTCGGACGCACCATTACGCTGTGGTGTTCCTGGTGGCGTGAGTTGCGAAACTATTCCGCATTGTTTCAAATGAAGACCAAACTTGTAACTCAAATATTCTCCTCCATGATCAGATCGTAGAAACTTTATTTTCTTGTTACGATGATTTTCAACTTCACACAGAAATTCTTTGAACTTTTCGAATGTTTTAGACTTATGTTTCATTAAGTAGATATACCCATATCTGCTTAAATCATCTACGAAAGTGAGAAAATAATGATACCCGCCGCGAGCCTCAACATTCATCGGACCACATACATCTGTATGTATGATTTCCAACAAGTCTGTTGCTCGCTACATAGTTCCGGAGAACGGCGTTTTAGTCATCTTGCCCATGAGGCACGATTCGCAAGTACCAAGTGATTCATAATCAAGTGGTTCCAAAAGTCCATCAGTATGGAGTTTCTTCATGCGATTTACACCAATGTGACCTACACGACAGTGCCACAAATAAGTTGCACTATCATTATCAACTCTGCATCTTTTGGCTTCAATATTATGAATATGTGTATCACTACTATCGAGATTCAATAAGAATAGACCACTCTTCAAGGGTGCATGACCATAAAAGATATTACTCATATAAATAGAACAACCATTATTCTCTGATTTAAATGAATAATCGTCTCGCATCAAACAAGATCTAGATATAATGTTCATGCTCAACGCTGGCACCAATTAACAATTATTCAGGTCTAAAACTAATCCCGAAGGTAGATGTAGAGGTAGCGTGCCGACCACGATCACATCGACTTTGGAACCATTTCCCACGTGCATCGTCACCTCGTCCTTAGCCAATCTTCGCTTAATCCGTAGTCCCTGTTTCGAGTTGCAAATATTAGCAACAGAACCAATATCAAATACCCAGGTGCTACTGCGAACATTAGTAAGGTACACATCAATAACATGTATATGACATATACCTTTGTTCACCTTGCCATCCTTCTTATCCGCCAAATACTTGGGGCAGTTCCACTTCCAGTGACCAGTCTGTTTGCAGTAGAAGCACTCAGTTTCAGGCTTAGGTCTAGACTTGGGTTTCTTCTCTTGAGCAGCAACTTGTTTGACGTTCTTCTTGAAGTTCCCCTTCTTCTTCCCTTTACCCTTTTTCTTGAAACTAGTGGTCTTGTTGACCATCAACACTTGATGCTCCTTTTTGATTTCTACCTCCGCAAGCTTTAGCATCGCGAAGAGCTCGGGAATTGTCTTATTCATCCCTTGCATATTATAGTTCATCATGAAGCTTTTGTAGCTTGGTGGCAGTGATTGAAGAACTCTGTCAATGACACTATCAACAGGAAGATTAACTCCCAGTTGAGTCAAGTGATTATGATACCCAGACATTTTGAGTATATGTTCACTGACAGAACTATTCTCCTCCATCTTGCAGCTATAGAACTTATTGGAGACTTCATATCTCTCAATCCGGGCATTTGCTTGAAATATTAACTTCAACTCCTGGAACATCTCATATGCTCCATGGCGTTCAAAACGTCGTTGAAGTTCCAGTTCTAAGCCGTAAAGCATGGCACACTGAACTATCAAGTAGTCATCAGCTTTACTCTGCCAGACGTTCTTAACGTTATCAGCAGCATCTGCAGCAGGCTTGGCACCCAACGGTGCTTCCAGGACGTAATTCTTCTGTGCAACAATGAGGATAATCCTCAAGTTACGGACCCAGTCCGTGTAATTGCTACCATCATCTTTCAACTTTGCTTTCTCAAGGAACGCATTAAAATTAACGGAACAACAACACGAGCCATCTATCTACAATCAACATAGACAAGCAAAAAAACTATCAGGTACTAAGTTCATGACAAATTTAAGTTCAATTAATCATATTACTTAAGAACTCCCACTTAGATAGACATCTCTCTAATCTTCTAAGTGATCACGTGATCCAAATCAACCAAACCATGTCCGATCATCACGTGAGATGGAGTAGTTTCAATGGTGAACATCACTATGTTGATCATATCTACTATATGATTCACGCTCGACCTTTCGGTCTCAGTGTTTCGAGGCCATATATGCATATGCTAGGCTCGTCAAGTTAAACCTGAGTATTCCGCATGTGCAACTGTTGTGCACCCGTTGTATTTGAACGTAGAGCCTATCACACCCGATCATCACGTGGTGTCTCAGCACGAAGAACTTTCTCAACGGTGCATACTCAGTGAGAACACTTATACCTTGATAATTTAGTGAGAGATCATCTTATAATGCTACTGTCAATCAAAGCAAGATAAGATGCATAAAAGATAAACATCACATGCAATCAATATAAGTGATATGATATGGCCATCATCATCTTGTGCTTGTGATCTTCATCTCCGAAGCACCGTCATGATCACCATTGTCACCGGCGCGACACTTTGATCTCCATCGTAGCATCGTTGTCGTCTCACCAACTTATGCTTCTACGACTATCACTACCGCTTAGTGATAAGGTAAAGCATTACAGGGCGATTGCATTGCATGCAATAAAGTGACAACCATATGGCTCCTGCCAGTTGCCGATAACTCGGTTACAAAACATGATCATCTCATACAATAAAATATAGCATCATGCCTTGACCATATCACATCACAACATGCCCTACAAAAACAAGTTAGACGTCCTCTACTTTGTTGTTGCAAGTTTTAGGTGGCTGCTACGGGCTGAACAAGAACCGTTCTTACCTACGCATCAAAACCACAACGATAGTTCGTCAAGTTAGTGTTGTTTTAACCTTCTCAAGGACTGGGCGTAGTCACACTCGGTTCAACTAAAGTTGGAGAAACTGACACCCGCCAGCCACCTGTGTGCAAAGCACGTCGGTAGAACCAGTCTCGCGTAAGCGTACGCGTAATGTCAGTCCGAGACGCTTCATCCAACAATACCGCCGAACCAAAGTATGACATGCTGGTAAGCAGTATGACTTGTATCGCCCACAACTCACTTGTGTTCTACTCCTGCATATAACATCAACGCATAAAACCAGGCTCGGATGCCACTGTTGGGGAACGTAGTAATTTCAAAAAAATTCCTACGCACACACAGGATCATGGTGATGCACAGCAACGAGACGGGAGAGTGTTTTCCACGTACCCTCGTAGACCGAAAGCGGAAGCATTTGCACAACGCGGTTGATGTAGTCGTACGTCTTCACGATCCGACCGATCAAGTACCGAACGTACGTCACCTCCGAGTTCAGCACACGTTCAGCTCGACGACGTCCCTCGAACTCCGATCCAGCCGAGCTTGAGGGAGAGTTTTGTCAGCACGACGGCGTGGTGATGATGATGATGTTCTACCGACGCAGGGCTTTGCCTAAGCACCGCTACGATATTATCGAGGTGGAGTATGGTGGAGGGGGGCACCGCACACAGCTAAGAGATCCAGGAGATTAATTGTTGTGTCTAGAGGTGTCCCCCTGCGCCCGTACATAAAGGAGCAAGGGGGGAGAGGCGGCCGGCCAGGAGGAGGCGTGCCAGGGAGGAGTCCTACTCCCACCGGGAGTAGGACTCCCTCATTTCCAAGTTGGAGTAGGAGAAGGGGGAAGGAAGAGGGAGAGAGGAAGGAAAGGGGGGCGCCGCCCCCTCCTTGTCAAATTCGGACTAGAGGGAGAGGGGGCGCGCGGCCTACCCTGGCCGCCCCTCCTCTTCTCCATTAAGGCCCATCTTGGCCCATTAAACCCCCGGGGGGTTCCGGTAACCCCCGGTACTCCGGTAAAATCCTGATTTCACCCGGAACATTTCCGACATCCAAATATATGCTTCCAATATATCAATCTTTATGTCTTGACCATTTCGAGACTCCTCGTCATGTCCGTGATTACATCCGGGACTCCGAACTTCCTTAGGTACATCAAAACACATAAACTCATAATATAAATGTCATCGAACTTTTAGCATGCGGACCCTATGAGTTCGAGAACTATGAAGACATGACCGAGACATGTCTCCGGTCAATAACCAATAGCGGAACCTGGATGCTCATATTGGCTCCTACATATTCTACTTAGATCTTTATCGGTCAAACCGAATAACAACATACGTTGTCCCTTTTGTCATCGGTATGTTACTTGCCCGAGATTCGATTGTCGGTATCTCAATACCTAGTTCAATCTCGTTACCGGCAAGTCTCTTTACTCGTTCCGTAACACATCATCCCGCAACTAACTCATTAGTTACAATGCTTGCAAGGCTTAAGTGATGTGTATTACTGAGTGGGCCCGGAGATACCTCTCCGACAATCGGAGTGACAAATCCTAATCTCGAAGTACGCCAACCCAACAAGTACCTTTGGAGACACCTGTAGAGCACCTTTATAATCACCCAGTTACGTTGTGACGTTTGGTAGCACACAAAGTGTTCCTCCGGTAAAAGGGAGTTGCATAATCTCATAGTCATAGGAACATGTATAAGTCATGAAGAAAGCAATAGCAACAAACTAAACGATCAAGTGCTGAGCTAATGGAATGGGTCAAGTCAATCACATCATTCTCCCAATGATGTGATCTCGCTAATCAAATGACAACTCTTTGTCTATGGCTAGGAAACATAACCATCTTTGATCAACGAGCTAGTCAAGTAGAGGCATACTAGTGACACTCTGTTTGTCTATGTATTCACACATGTATCATGTTTTCGGTTAATACAATTCTAGCATGAATAATAAAAATTTATCATGATATAAGGAAATAAATAATAACTTTATTATTGCCTCTAGGGCATATTTCCTTCATTTCTTCTCCATATCCATATGGCCCGCAGAGATGACCTCCACGCCATCAAATGAAGGTCCAGCTCGGCACTGGTTAAATAGTCTGCCCGAAAACTCTATTGGCAGCTGGGAGGATTTGGAAGACGCCTTCCGCGACAACTTCCAAGGTACATATGTCTGGCCACCAGATGCCGATGACTTAAGCCATATGGTTCAACAGCCCGTAGAGTCAGCCAGGAAATTCTGGACTAGGTTTCTAACAAAAAAAAGAACCAGATCGTCGACTGTCCGGATGTCGAAGCCCAATCGGCCTTTAAACACAGCATCCACGACGAATGGCTCGACTGCCACCTCGGCCAAGAAAAGCCGAAGTCCATGGCATCCCTCACGGCACTCATCACCCGCTTTTGTGCGGGTGAAGATAGTTGGCTGGCCCGTAGCAAAAACAATGCAAGCAACGCCAGCACCTCTGAAGCCAGAAATAGCAACGACAAGTCCCGACGCAACAGACACAAGCGTCGAATCAACAATGAAAATACCGATGATACGGCGGTCAATGCCGGATTCAGTGGCTCTAAGTCCGGTCAGCGGAAGAAGCCGTTCAAAAAGAACAATTCGGGCTCATCCAGCTTGGACCGCATACTCGATCATCTATGCCAGATCCATGGCACCCCAGACAAACCACCCAATCATACGAACAGAGATTGTTGGGTCTTTAAACAGGCCAGCAAGTTAAATGCCGAAAGCAAGGAGAAGGGATCGCAAAGCGAGGAAGACGACGAGGAGCCCCAGCTACCAAACACAGAGGGACAAAAGAAGTTTCCCCCTCAGGTCAAAATGGTGAACATGATATACGCTACCCTCAGGGCAAAGCGCGCGCTCAGGGACGTCTACGCGATAGAGCCAGTCGCCCTAAAATTTAATCCATGGTCGTCATGCCCGATCACTTTCGATCATCGGGACCATCCGACCAGTATCCGTCACGGCGGTTCAGCCGCACTAGTCCTGGACCCAATAATTGATGGGTTCCACCTGACGTGAGTCCTGATGGATGGTGGCAGCAACCTCAACCTGCTCTATCAGGATACAAAGCGCAAAATGGGCATTAATCCATCACGGGTCAATCCCACAAAGACTACCTTTAAAGGAGTCATACCAGGTGTAGAGACCCGCTGTACGGGCTCAATCACACTAGAGGTTGTCTTCGGATCTCCCGACAACTTCCGAAGCGAGGAGTTAATCTTTGATATCATCCCCTTTCGCAGCGGCTATCACGCACTGCTTGGACGAACCGCATTTGCTCGATTCAATGCGGTGCCACACTACGCTTATCTCAAGCTCAAGATGCCCGGACCACGCGGCGTCATAACAGTCAATGGAAACACGGAACGCTCCCTCCGCACCGAGGAGCACACCGCTGCCTTAGCAGCAGAAGTACAGAGAGGCCTTTTCAAGCAGAACCTCAATTCAGCGGCCGAGCTCCTGGACACTGTCAAGAGAGTCCGGACTATTCTGCAGCAGGACAGCTCGGCTCGTCAAGAGCTCGACTAGCAGTTCAACCTCCGTCCCAGTCCCAACCAAGTGGCGGCAATTGTACCGCGCGTACATAACTACGCACTCAAAATACCATGGGCATGGATGGAGGCATAACTAGCTTGTGATCCACAATACGGCTCGACCGCCCCCGGACACACGCACTTTCACTGTTTCTTCTTTCTCCTTTTCAGGTTTCTTTTCCAAAGGCCTCCCCTGACGGCCTGACCATCGGTCCTTTTCGAAGGATAAATACACCAAGACGGCAAGAAGCATGGACGCACTAGGGAAAATTTAGGTGGTTTCTTTAACAATCCCTCTACCTGTTTTTAGGACCCACACGCAGCTCTCCCTTGGTTAAGGCATATTAAATAGCCTTTTGCTTATTGCACTACTTGTATAAATGCGCTTCAACGCACCAATAAAATTATAATGGAAACAGTTTGCGGCCCAAATTTTATGGCTCTAGCTTACTACATTTTCTTCTTTTTCTCTTTTGATAACTTCAGCAAATAGCAGCCGTACACTCTGGTACGTTTCAATTTGCCAGGGGCTTCATAGCACCCCACAACATGGCAACAAAGTCCGAACACTTTTTACAGTATAGTTTGGCACCCCGAATTTAGCACTATATGCATTGACTCCGAATCATGTCTTTGGTCAATAGTTGGGTTTCCCGGCTCCTGTGCTTGCTACCTTATGTTCCGCTGTATCGGCTAGGGTAGTAAAGGGAGAACTACTGTGATTGTGTCCTGATTTACCCGGATGAGCACCTCAGTAGAGAAAGCCGAAAACTATCTGTCATGATGCGGCGAGAGCCGGTCAGCTCTTCGAAGGTTTCAAATCCTTAGAGATTTTTTCCGCATTACGCGAAGGATCGGTACTTACCCGATCAGGTGTTTACAACATCCTAGTTCGGATACTAGGGGTTGCGCCTATCTTTTATTGTCAAACTCCTATGGCTAAGTGAGGGTGCTAAAGCCGCATAGTCCGATTGCCTGGTTCGTCGCGCTAAATACCTTCTTCAAGGATCAAACAATTGGATCAAGAGTATTTAGATTACATCCCGAACACCCCTGTACTACCTACGTGAGGGCAGAAGTCGATGACTGGCCAACTCTCAGATTTCACACCACACGGCCACACAGGAGGTGAAAATTTTTAAATAACAAACATTATATTACATAACGATTTTGTTTCATCATACAAGGCAGAGACAACATGAATATATTCATTTGAAAATAATGTCTTGCGCACATTGCGTTGCCACAATACGAGACCCCTCTAGGACGTCTTCAAAATACCGCTCGGGCGTGCGGTGCTCCTTGCCCTCTGGCGGTCCCTCGGTCGTAAGCTTGACGGCGTCCATCTTCGCCCACCACACCTTGACACGGGCGAAGGCCATGCGCGCGCCCTCGATGCAGACCAACCGCTTGACGACGTCCAGCCGAGGGCAGGCATTCACTAGTCGCTTCACGAGCCCGAAGTACCTGCCGGGCATAGCTTCGGCAGGCCACAGACGGATTATTAAATCCTTCATGGCCAGTTCGGCCACCCTATGCAGCTCGACCAGCTGTTTTAGCAGATCACTAAAGGGCACCGGATGTTCTGGTGCAAGATATTGCGACCATAACAGCTTTCCATTGAGCTCCCTTCTTTGGCTCAGAAGAACTCCGCAGCGTCAGACACACTACACGGTGGATCTGCAAACGCCCCTGGAGAACTCCGAACCCGGGTTAGTAAAAAATACTTTTTCTTCACATACTTGCTTTTCATACTAAACTCCTTACCCGCCACGATTTTCTTGGCCTCCTGGATCTCCTGGAGGGCGCCCTGGGCCTCAACTCGGGCCTCTTCCACACTTTGGCGGACCTTCGCGAGTTCGGTCTCTCGAGCCGAAACGTTGCACTCCAAGGATTCGCATTTCTTCACTGCATCTTGGAGCTCTTGCTGGACCTCATCAAGCCTGGCCTCGTGCTTCTCATGGGCGGCTTTTTCCTTGACAGCTCTCTCCTCGGCATCGGCCAGAGCCTGTTTAAGGACCTCAACCCCGGTCGCCGCTCCTACACATATCATGGCACCACGGTCAATATGCATCATTTATTCTTTCCGAATATACAGCAAGTCATTACATACCTTGCTTGTCTTCTAGCTGCTTCCTCGCTTGGCCGAGCTCCTGCTCGGCCCACTCTAGTCTCTGCTTTAGTCCGGAGACTTCGGCAGTGTGTGAGCTCGCGACCAGCAACGACGCCTTCTTATTCATATAAGACATTTAGTTAGTTTCTTGCAAAAATAAATTGATCCTCTGTCTGACTCTTCTTTCCGAACACCGGATAGTGTCTCAGGGGCTATTGTCTATATTAGGACTTTTTCTTTTGCGTCGCTTACCTCAAAGCCTGTCAGCAGGCTGCCACAGGCTTCGGTCAGTCCGCTTTTAACGGACTGAACCCTCTCAATCACCGTACCCATAAGGACACGGTGTTCATCCATAATGGAAGCACCTCGTAGCATTTCCAGTAGATTATCCGGTGCCTCTGGTTGGACAGAGGTCACCGGCGGAATAGGCACACCCCCTTCTTTCGAAGGAGGTTGCTCGCCAGATTCCGGAGCCGTATAGGTCTCCGAACTTGTATTCGGCTAGGGGCCGAATTGAGCAAGGCCCCATCCCCAGTCGCCATGGGGGTCTGCTCCCCCATGTGTCCGGCAGCTGATGTTCCGCCCTCAGGTGTCACCCTGGCGGCCTCCTAAACCTCTCCCTGGCCTGGGAAGGTCCTTTGGGACAACACCTCGTCGTCGCCCTTGGCCGTGGGAGAGTGAGCGGCCGGCGGTAACTCGCTGGCCATCGCCTTCGAATCTAGCAAACCTCTTGATGAGGATCGCTGGGAGCTGTCATGGGCCGGACTGCAATGGCCTCATTTAAACATATTAATATCATGAAGCAAGAGAGACCGGATGTATGGAGGTATGCGGGTTTTTAGTTCTTACGATGCGGCCAGGGGCTTATTCCGGGGGCGTCGCTCTGGGCTGCTATCGACGTCCCACGCAGTGTTATCCAAGGGGACCCTCCCCCTCCTAGGCGCCTCCGCCTCCAGATTTGTGGAGGCCGCCCTCTTCTTCCTCCCCCCATCAGGGGGAGAGGTGCTTTCTTCCTCCTCCTCGTCGCCGTCTTCGACGGCGGAGGAGAGAGTCTTGTCTTCGGACGACACGTCCGAAGCTCCCTTGCGGCGGAGGCCACTTCGGACCCCCTTGGCCTTCTTCTCCGACGCCTTATAGGGTGCTGGCACCAGCATCTTCGCCAGGAGCGGGATGACTGGTTCCTCGGGCAGCGGAGCCGAACATTGAATCCGCTCCGCCCTCTCTGTCCATACTTGAAAGAAAATAAAGTTTAGATATCCTCCTTGAAACAAGCAAGTAGAGGATGCGTCTAGAGACGTGAAAGGCTTACCGCATTGACAGAATGGGTAATATCGTGCCCGCGGTCCGATCTATGGCTGGCGGTGTCTCGTTGCCCTTAAAGAGCAACTTCCAAGCATCTTCGTGAGTGGTTCCGAAGAGCCTTTCCAGGGTTCGGTGCTTCTTCGAGTCGAACTCCCATAAGGGGCAGCTTCGGCTTTGGCATGGGAGGATCCGGCGAACCAGCATCATCTGGATTACGTCGACGAGCTTGATGTCTTTATCCACCATGCTTTGAATGCGCGTTTGCAACGCTATCAGCTCGTCCGATGAAGACCAATTTGGGCCCTTCTCTATCCAGGAGGTGAGCCGCATTGGAGCTCCGTACTTGAATTCGGAAGCCGCGGCTCAGGTGGCCTCGCAGGGCTCTGTGATATAGAACCACAGTTTCTGCCACTCCTTGACGGTCTCCACAAAAGTACCCTTGGGCCATGTGACATTGGGCAGCTTGCTCACCATGGCGCGCATGTTGGCCATCCACCACCTTCGGCTTCACGTTGAAGATCTTGAGCCACAGTCCGAAGTGGGGTTGGATGCGGAGGAAGGCCTCGCACACGACAATGAATGCCGAGATGATGAGGAAAGAGTTCGGGGCTAGGTCGTGGAAATCTAGCCCGTAATAGAACATAAGCCCGCGGACTAAAGGGTGGAGAGGAAACCCTAACCCGCGGACGAAATGAGGGATGAACACCACCCTCTTGTTGGGCTTCGGGTGGGGATGATTTGCCCCTTGGCTGGAAGCTGGTGGGCGATTTCTTTCACTAGATACCCGGCCTCCCGAAGCTTGGTGATGTCCTTCTCCCTAATGAAGGAGGGCATCCACTTGCCTTGCCCTCCAGATCCAGACATGGCTGAGTGCTTCCTTGAGGTGGAAAGAATGAGGACTTGGACGCTAGAGCTCGAGAATGGAAGGACAGAGAAAGAGAGAAGGCGTGGGTGAAGAAAGGGAATCCTTATCTCCTTATAAAGGCAGCGAATATCAAGCGCCTCCCCACTCGCCATAAAACCTGCTTGTTCCCAAGGGCTGTGTAAACGACACGGTTATATTACCCACGCCCGTATTGATGAGAATCCCGCATTAAGGGGACAAGATCTCTGCTTCGACAAGACGTGCCTATTAAAACCGTGTCTCGAGATGTGGAACGGCAGACGGAAAATGGTTCGAAATGATGACTGAGCAGACGTGATGTCACATTACAAAAAGTTGTCAACGGATTGGACTCGTGCAATATTATATTCTCTGCGGTTGTGTGTGGTACTTGTGTTGCAGATCCGAACACGTTCATTACGTCCGAAGACTATCTTGGAGTATTCGGAAAGGGGAACCCGCCTTGCAATGCCGAAGACAATCTGCGCGCCGGACACCTCATCATTGAAGCCTGGTTCAGGGGCTACTGAGGGAGTCCTGGACTAAGGGGTCCTCGGGCGTCCGGCCTATTCGACATGGGCCGGACTGATGGGTTGTGAAGATACAAAGACCGAAGACTCTACCCATGTTCAGATGGGACTCTCCTTGGCGTGGAAGGCAAGCTTGGCGACCAAATATGAAGATTCCTTTCTCTGTAACCGACCTCATGTAACCCTAGATCCCTTCGGTGTCTATATAAACTAGAGGGCTAGGTCCGTATTCATATATCCTCATAACCATAGTCAGATAGGCTAGACTCTTAGGGTTTAGCCATTACGATCTCGTGGTAGATCAACTCTTGTAATACTCATATTCATCAAGATCAATCAAGCAGGAAGTAGGGTATTACCTCCATAGAGAGGGCCCGAACCTGGGTAAACATTGTGTCCCTTGTCTCCTGTTACCATCGACCTTAGACGCACAGTTCGGGACCCCCTACCCGAGATCCGCCGGTTTTGACACTGACACCCGCGCGCCGCCGGCACCAGGAAGGATGCCGGTCGTCGCAAAAGGGCCTTGTTTCGGATTCACGTCCTATGGCTCCTCGCTCGTCCTGGTGGACAGTGGTTGCGCCATCTGGAGCGCCGCCACCGCGTCGCCCAGATCCGCCACCCACTTCTCCAGATCTGGCCGCCAGTTGACGAGATCATCGATCTTGGCCGTGGAGGCTTGGATCTCCGCGATTGCCTTGTTCTGGGCCTTCAGGGTGTTGTTGAGCCGGTCGAGGAAGACCTCGATCGCTGGATCCATGGCGACCAGGTGCGTGCGAGCTTGATGTAGGCCCCTAGTCTCGATGATCTGCACCGGGATGGCGCGGTGGTGGGGAAGATTGCTGGTCTCTGATACCAGATGATAGAGTACTCAAGATTCTTGAGTACTAGCTACAATCACTCTCGGATACAGGTTATGGTGGCGATTACAGGAATGATACAAGAATCTGGGTAGCTAGGGTTCGTCGCGAGACGGGAAGAGGAAAGGGGAAAAGAGCCTAGCCGTCGTTTGCCTGATCCACCGGATTACCCTAGGTCGATGTCGATCCCTCCTCAAGTAGTCGCGTGGACGGGCTTCAGTTAACCCATGCCGGCCCGGTAACGCGTGGGTTGGGTTTCTTGGGCCGGGTCGCTCGTGAAGTCATGGTGACGCGGCCATCGATGCTGACTTGCGGGCCTGCCCTGTCAGGGCCGCGACAGAAACACATGACAATTATGGTACACTCATTTTCTAATGATGGATTATCCACCACAATCACCCCTCCCCTGCAGGTCTCTTCCAATTTGAGTATCATTGACGTTGATGTTCCATTTGCCTTCATGCTTACCTTCAGTGCCGGCATAAATGCATATAGCAATTTGGGAGTATTGAAAGTTTTTCCAGCAGGCATGAGCATTGTCTTCTCATGAAGAAAAGAATGTACAAATTGGCATGCTTGTGAAAGAAAAGAAAAAGGCAAAAACACCCGACCTAATCAGCAGTTGAATTTTGCTTCACACGTTAGCAACTGTTCCTACCAGTTAGGATTTGTCTCACACATTTAACAACTGCCCAAGTCCGACATGATTGCCCAAGATGAGGTCCTAAGCCCAGAGTGACAACTGCATGATAATTTCAGGCGCATCGATATGTTGGTCACCTTTTTCAGAAATTAAACCCACTAAGGCGCGGTAGAATGGTGACCAACCAACTACACCACTTGACGCATGTTGGTTGGTTATGATGAGAAAGTTTTTGATTTTTTTAGAGTTTTTCTTAAATGACAGTGAGACTTTTTTCCCTTTTTCTTTCCGAGTAAAGTTTTTCTAGACTTTTTCTTTTTCTTTTTGAGATGAGTGTGATGTCCACGTGACGTGAGAATGTTTTTTTTTAATTTTAAGATGAAGATGGGGTGCGCACAATTTCCTTTTGAACGGCCCGTAATGGCGGCCCCCAACCAATAGTTCAACATCAAGAATGAAGCCATCACTTGGGTAACCGTTGGGCCTAAGAAACTGGGTACCATAATGCCAGGAGAGTAACACCCCTTGGTACATGCTAGGCTCGTGTATTCAAAACTCTATTCTATCTTAATTAATATATGAGCCCAATATGTTGTCTCGGTTTCGGGGAAAAAAACTAGACTAGCAACGTGATTTCTAGTGGGTGTATAAACCTGATGTCTAGGAGCTTGCAAGCTACCCTCTCTGATAAAGTGATAAATCAACCTCTATTGTTCTGTGCGTGCTTGGGATAGGATTGTCGGATCAATATGTGGCTCAAATATAGGCACGCCAAAGACATTGTACCTAGGGGTGTGGAAAATAGTGAGTTGGTGAGAACACAGAAGAAGAAAACTAAGCTGGTTTCTATGGCCGAGTCATTTGGTTTTCATGTTCTTCAACGGTGCAAATTTCCTCTGGCCCCACCTAGGCGAGAGCTCCTATTGGACCCATACTTGTCAAATAGAGGAGGCTCCGCCTGAAGCCAGGGCAAACGGGCCGGCCCACTCCGCCCGTAAGTGGTTTTTAAATTTTATTTTTCTCTTCAGTTTTTTAGTCAATTTTCACCCAAAAATAATGGTTGTGTTTTTAGGAGCTATATCTTTAAAAACTTATTAAAATAGAAACATGTTTTACAAAATTCTCATTATGTGTTGAAGGAAAAGCTTAACGTATATTAAAAAAATCAATCTATATTAATATAATGTTTATTGTATATTAAAAGAAGTTCATTGTATATTAAATAATGTTCAGTGTATATTAAAAATGTTTATCATATATTTGAAATATTTTATTTGAATTGCTATATACTAAAAATGTTTAGTGTGTATTTAAACAATGTTCACCGTGTATTAGAAAAATATTCACAGTATATTAAAAAACATAAACTAAAATGTGCAAAAGAAAAACAGAAGAAAACCCCAATATGAAAAGAAAAAAGAAAAAACAAACAAGGAAAGAAAACAAAAACAAACACAAGAAGAAAAGCTAAAAAAACAGCTTCCAGTGAACGAACGGAAGGAAAAAAACAAAGCACTTCCATTGATTTCTGTTGTTTGTAAGGCATCATTGTTTGTTTTGTTAGTTTGCCTAAACTCAGGAGAATGGGAGGAGCTGGGCTCGGGCACCCATGGCCCATATGTTTTGCATTGCTCTGAAGGTTTAGCCTAGCACAACCTACACACAGAAAGGCTCGAAGCCTTAGTGGCTGCCGGCTTGAATCACCTCTTGAACCGCTGTTGCCACAAATCGGGAGAGTAGAGAGGGATTTTACAGGAGATCCCAACCTTTTGGTTCAATGAATCGATCTTGTCGTCGAGGATTGAACCATTGCTTTGGTACCCTTGTCAGACCCCCGAGTGTGTTTTCAGCAATTTGAAAAGTTTGGGGGAAAATGAGAGAGAAATTGAGTAACTATACTGTTAAACTTGCTCAAAGGTTAAACAAGGTGAAATGACGAGTGAGCATATAAAGGCCAAAATTACTGTTTTGACCTTGTCAAAAAAATTTAACACAAAATGAGCTCCATCAAATTTTATTTTATGATATGACCCATTTCAAAAACGCCACGAATCATGGCGTTTCAGCCCTAAGTAGAAACTTTAAACCCCCCGTGTTGTTGGCCTGCCGACGTGGCAGTCCAAAACGTCAAACTCTGTTGCATTTCCACAAAGGCCAACGCTACGAATCATCCGACTTACTGTAACATTCCAAATTTTCAATTTAGAATGTTATACGTAGATCATCCATGCATATCATGATTTATTGCATCTTCGTTCCGCAATCCTCGAAATCCTAAGCAACTCAAGGACCCATGGAGAGAGAGTTGGGGATTTTCCGGTTTTCATATTTGATTTTTATTAAATAATGAAACGAGGATTTTGATCTTTATAATTTTTCTCTCCGAAAAATATTTCATATTAAATCAAATGAGTGAAGATGATAGGACTTCTCCAAAATAATTGAAATATTGAAAGAAAAATATTAAAATCATTTATTGGATTTTATTTGGTTTTATTCGAATTTTATTTGCATTAGAAAAATTACACGTTTTCAAAATTGCATTTTAGGGCCAAGAAAATGTTCAACTCGTCCTAAATATTTTATTTAGACGGTGAAAATTTGTTTTGGTATTTTTAGTTTTTTATTTTAATTTCTAGGATTTTATTTCTGTCGGTGAAACTGTTTTTTTTTAATTAAAAAAAACTCCCCGCGCCGACTAGGCCGAACCCAGCCAGGCCACCGGCCCAAGTCGCCGCCGCCTCCCACGCGCGCGAGCCCCGCCGCCGCCGTCGACTCGGACAGAGTCCGAGCCGGACTCCGCCTCCGCCGCCGCGCCTTGCCCCCTACTCCAAGTCGCCGCCCGCTCCTATATATG
>NC_041390.1:112360657-112372912 GCF_002162155.2 Triticum dicoccoides
GGTTTTTCTAAAAAACCGTTCGGTTTTTTTCAAAACCCTAGCTTTCGTTTTTTTAAATAGATCGGTTTTTCTCCGGTTTATTTTTTTAGCGAGTGTTCGCTCGTTCGTTCATTTTAAATGAACGCGTTCTTTGTTTAGATCTAGATAACGAACGTTCGTTCGTTAATCTGTTCGTCGTTTTTTTTTCTCGGATTTATTCCGCGATTTTTCTGATCGCGATTTCTGATCCGATCTTAATTTTGGTTTATCTTTTCACTCGTTTATAGGAATCAGGCGATTCAAGCGCCTGGAGTTTCGTCTCGAAACCCTCTTTCCGGTTAACCAACTCAAACAAGTTTTTGTTACTGTAAAATTTGACTTAAGTTCAGAATTAGTAAATGAAGTGGTTTTCTTTCGCCGTTTGACTTTCGTTGCTTCGTTTGATTTGATTCTTTTTGCGTACCGGAGTTCTTAAGTTGAACTTTCTGGTCAACCTCTCTTATTTGAGTTTTGCTTGTGCATCGTTGCTTGTTACTTATGCATGTTATTGTTTGCTTGTGATAGAATTCCCGGAGTGCGAAGCGTGTTACTACGAGTCAGTAGGATTCGCGGATCGTCAGCAAGGCAAGTGACACTTTGATCATATTCCATTATTACCCAGTTTTTATGCATTAGTTCCAATCTCCAAACATTGTGTGATTATGTTGTCATTAACTTGTGGGTTGGGAAGTAGTTGCTGAGGTAGAACCTATTGCCTGTTATATCCAAACCCTTGGGAGTTACTTCTATGTATTGCTTATATTACTATGCTATGCTCGTAGACGTGGTTTGGGTTTGAGTGAAATTCATGACAGATGTGAGATTGTTAATTAATGGTTCAACTTAAGGTGGCAACTTAATCAAACAACTGGGTGGATTGAGGCACCTGGGGAACCCAGTGTTGTCTGTATTTTCTTGGAAATCCCGGGGTACCCATGTGATCTTCCTATGGACCGCCACCCAGGCTCAAAGGAAACTGAGATGATTCATGCTAGAAACTTCCGTGTGCAGCCACAAGCTATTATGGGCTCTAGCATAGTTGAGTAAGTTACGTGAAGCTCTTGAAGAGGTAGATCAGCAGGTAGTGGGTTTTGTAGGTTTGGTATGGTCTACCTGGAGTAGAGAGTTAACGTTTCTGAAAGACGGTGTCTCGGTCATCCGTTTCTTAAACACCATGTAGTGCGAGAAATCCAACGGAGGCGATCGAGACTTGTGGGGAAAAGTGCGCAAACCTCTACAGAGTGTACAATCTAATCATGGTTAGTCGTGTCCCCGATTATGGACAATTCTTGAGTATCTAGTACTTGGGTTATCACATGTATCTCACCATGTTTAATTAATACTGTTGGGTTGTTAATCACTTTAATTGGGATTGAGTTGGGGGTACCTTCTCAATGATGTTTCAACCACCATGATAGTTAAATAAAAATCTATTCCTTTGTTGTAGGGAAAAATTGGCTTTTCGCAAAAACTATAGCCATACAGCTTTCCACCAGCCATATATGCATGTAGTGATAGCATTATTCTGTTTCTGCTCTACTGTGTTATATTGCGAGCATATTCCATGTGCTGACCCATTTTCGGGCTGCAACGTATTATGTTGCAGACTTTTCAGACGAGGAGTAAGGTTCGTTAGGTCGTTGCCGTGCAGCTCAGCTATGCCGTTGGAGTTGATGGACTCACTTTATCTTCCAAGCCTTCCGCTATTATCGCATTATATGGCCTTAAGCCATATTATTGTAATAAGTTCTCTTTTAGACTTTTTCGATGTAATAAGTGTGTGATTGCTACTCTGTTATAAATCCTCGAGTACTGTGTGTGTCAGCATTACCGATCCAGGGATGACACTGAAGCACAGAGACTTGACCATCTAAGGTCGGGTCGCTACACTTACGCGAGGCAAAAATCAACTGCCTCATGAGTCGTCGGATCAGGTGTTATATGGCCATTGGATCAAGCCAGTCATCCTCTTCTTGTAGACCAAACTACAGTCGCACTCCCCGCATCACCAAAAGGAAGAAAAAAGAACTCCGCGTTGTGGAAGGAAAGCCGCCCGCAACACCTTTTACGGCCGCCGTCGATCTTCATAGTACTCCCTCAGTCCGAAAAAACTTGTCCCTCAAATGGATGTATCTAGCACCAAGTTAGTGCTAGATACATCCATTTGAGAGATAAGGTTCGTACAAGCTTTTCCGGACGGAGGGAGTAGAGCCGGTGCACGCTGTTGCACCGTCCCCTGTTGCAAAATCGGCGCCGCCACTGCAAAGCCCGCTTTCAGAGGTGTCTTGTGTTCTACTGCAGGCTATGCTTGATACTGCAAATCCCCAGCGGCCCGGCCGCTGCAGCTGCATGGTGGTGATGTTGCGTTGCAGCAGGTGGCCGCTGCAGCTCGACGGTGTGGTGTCGCTGCCACGGCGGATCGGCGCGGCTGCTGTCACACCTTGACGGCGATGCTGCTTTGCAACAGGTTGTCCGGTGCAGACGCTACTTCCAGGAACGGTGGTGCTTCGTCGAAGCAACTGCAGACCGACAGCGAGCCTCTAACGGCGGTGATGAACCACGGTGTGAAGAAAAGCTCCAAAATTAGCACCGTCGGCAACCCGTGAAGCTCCATTGCAGTCCACCGAAGCTCCATTACAGTCATGGCAGAGCTCCAACGATCCCTGTGGCGCTTCGTTGCAGCCCCGGGCCTGCTTCATTACAACTCTGGCGAAGCTCCATTGTCGCCGCGTCAGAGCTCCAACGACCCCGACACACTCCATTGCAGCCCCGGGCGCTCTTCATTGCAGCGCCGGCGAAGCTCCACCGACATCGGCGATGTTTCATTGCAACTCCGGCGAAGCTCCAACGACCTCGGCGATGTTCCATTGCAGCGCCGGCGAAGCTCCATCGACCTCGGCGACGTTCCATTGCAGTGCCTGTGAAGTTACATTACAGCCGCACACGGAGCTCCAACGATGCCAGCGGCGCTCTGCAGCACCTGGCACGCTCCATTAATTACAACTCCGACGCGAGCTGCGCCATTGCTGCAAGGCTGGTGGCGAGCTGCGGGATGCCTATCGTCAACTGCTACTGCCGTGGAGGGATTGAAGAGCAACGCCGGCGTCTACAGCATGGGCCCCCCTGCAAAACGCAAGGGTGCAGCAGCAGCAAGCGGTGCCGGCGCAGCCTCGGAATGCGGTGGTCGGAGGAGCTGGGTGGAGAGGTGAGAGAAGGAGAGGTAGGAGATGAGGTGGCCTGAGAGAAAAGATAACGATGGAAAAGGAGTGGCTCGCCACCTAGAACGGCATTCTTAAGCCCATCAGAGCATGCTCTGCAAGATGTAGAATTTCACTCTACGCGGATGATGCTGGCATTTTCGCGAATTCGAATAAGGACGAGCTCCGGGCCATTTCTGCTATCCTCTCGGCCTTTCGGAGGGCTAGCGGCCTTGTCACAAACCTATCCAAGACCGAGGTTTTTCCGATCAGGTGCGGCAACATTGACCTTCGGGACGTGCTGGCCGACTTCCCAGCCAAGATCGTTGCCTTCCCGGGCCGCTACCTCGGGCTACCCTTGCACTTTCGCCGGTTGCGCGGGATCGACCTGCAACCCTTCATCGACAACATTGCTGGCAGGCTACCGGGATGGAAGGGCAAGCTTTTCAACAAGATCGGTCGGGTCGCCTTGGCTCAGTCGGTCCTTACGGCCATGGCAACATTTCACATCACCGCCCTAAGCATACCAAAGGGGACCCTACGTAAGGTTGACAAAATAATACGTGACTTCGTCTGGCAAAAAGAGGACCAAACTCAGACATCTAGTGGGCACGCCTTGGTTAGCTGGAAGATGGTCTGTCGCCCTAAGCATCTGGGCGGTCTTGGGATCATGGACCTTGAGAGATTTGGTCGGGCGCTTTGCCTCCGTTGGCCTTGGCTTCAATGGACGGACCCAGACAGGCCTTGGGTGGGTTCCGAGCTGCCCTGCGACCAAGCTGACCTGAACCTATTTCGCGCCTGCACTACCATCTCGTTGGGCAATGGGAAAAAGGCTCTCTTCTGGCATGACAACTGGAGTGGTAAAGGGCCCCTCAAGCTTATTGCACCTGAGCTTTTCAAGATAGCCTCCAGGAAAAACAGAACGGTGCACGAAGAATTATCGAACGAGAGTTGGATCAGGGCGGTCTCTGGCCTTCGGTCCATGCACCAGCTGGGGGAATTCGTGTCTGTATGGGAGTGGATCAGCCAGACCACCCTGTTACCGACCAACGAGGACCACATTTCCTGGAACCTGACTACCGACAGGGCTTACTCCTCTGCGTCGGCGTATGGGGCGCAATTCTATGGCTCTCATCCTAGGTTTAACCCCTCCGAGGTCTGGTCCGCTCATGCCGAACCCAAGTGCAAATTCTTCGCCTGGCTGGCCCTCCATGGGAGGATTTTGACCGCGGACAGGTTGGCATTGCATGGCTAACCGCATGACCCCAGATGCCAGCTCTGTCTTCAGGAGCCAGAAACTGCAAGCCATCTCTGCAAGGACTGCCCCTTTGTAGTCACGGTATGAAACCAAGTGAACACATGGACAAACAAGGGCTTGCTGATATCGGGGTTCCTACCTGAGCCCGGAAGCGTGTCAGATTGGTGGGTGGGATACCTTGCTTGCAAACCAATCAAAGCAGGTGCGTCAGCGACGCGGCGGGAGGATCATCTACACCTTATGGTCAGTATGAAAGGAGCGAAACAAACAAGTTTTCACCGGTATTCGTTTGACGCATACGGAGGTTGCCATGCTGGCCTTGGAGGCAATTAAACAACGCGAATTGGCATTTGCCGGAGCCAGGCCAACAGAGGAGATTGGCTAATTTAGCTTTGGGTTAGTACCGTGTTCTGGTGGTTTATGCTGCATTCCCTAAAAATGTGTGCCCCTGTGTACATCGCGTTTCTTGCTTTCCTTCTATAAAAAAAGGCAATGCTTCTGCCGGTTTCTAAAAAAAGGAATGGCTCAGGAGGAAAAGCCGTGCGTCATGCATGCGTGGTCCCATCACAACGTGGCGTCTGCTAGACGCGGATGATTTTCTCAGAAATCATCCGGTTGTTATTAAACGATTTGCTTCCACAAACGCCATGGCTGATGGCGTTACCGACCGACGTATAAACGCTGAACTTGGTGAGGTATGAAACAGTAGCAGCTGCGGCCGGTCGACATTCGACACATGCTTGCTTCTTAATCGCATGCATGCACGTCCATGGCAGGAGAGTTGGAGAAGCCACGGCTAGCTCGCACGCCGTCTTGACTACAAGCATCACCTGGTGCATCGGAGGTTGGCCCAACGGCGTACCAGCACCCAGAGCGGCAGAGCCGCTGCCGAGCCCGTGGGCGGCTGCGACGACGGCGGCGAGACATGGGTTTTGTTTGAATATTTTTTTTAGAGAAAAGGCCAGAGCCCGACTTTATAAATAAAGCCACATGGCAGCGTCACGAGACCAAACAGGAAAGAGACCATTTAATGAGGAGAACGCACACAGCGCACGGAACGAAAAGTATATAAAAGTAGCCAAGGAAGGATGGATACAGGTAACTTCCATACACGGCGCGCAGGCCGGAAAGGAGTGAGACCTAAACTCCGCAAACAACACCACCAGGATTAGACGACAGGATCCCGTCCGGAGATGTGAGATGCCGAAGCCCGAATTTTGTCGATGAGCAGGTCCAGGGCATCCCGATCAACCTCCTTAGTCAATGATCTCCACTGCTGCAATAATATACATGATTTGAAAAGAACGTCAGCAGGCTTAGATGGGAAGATATGCTCAATAGTAAATTTGTTCCTAATGGTCCACAGAGCCTAACATAGGGCACCCAGGCCAACCCAAAACACCCTCTTGGTGACCCCAACCAAAGCTTTGGCTAGGGTTCGAATATCGGAGAAAGAGGAGGGGTTCCAAGAGACCTGAAGCCAAAATCTGACATAGCACCAAACCAGCTTGGCTAGCACGCAATTGAAAAAGATGTGATCAGAGTTCTCCAAGGCCCCACATAGATGACAGAAATCCGAGCCACGCCCATTGCGCTTTTTAATCTGGTCAGCAGCCGGCAGGCGACCACGAAAGGCTTGCCAAAGGAAAATTTTAATCTTAGGAGGAACTTTGGACTTCCAAACACAAGAGAATCTGGTCGAAGGAGTACCACCAATAAGTCTAGAATAAAGCGACTTGACCGTAAATCTACCTGAGGCCGAATGAGGCCAGACTACAGAATCGACCGACTCCGAGAGCACAGGGAAGAGGGCAGAGAGACTTTGCCAATCTTCCAACTCTTCAGGAGACAGGGCCCGACGAAAGGCCAGATCCCAGTTATTAGCCGCCACCTCCGCAATGGAGATACCCGGATTAGGACAATAAGAGAACAAAACCGGAAAACTCTCAGCGAGGGGGGCATCCCCCGACCACCAGTCCAACCAAAAGCGGACTGCCATCCCATTACCAACATTAAATTTAACATGTTCCAGGAAAATAGGTCTGACTTTGACAAGGGATTTCCAAAATTGAGAGCCGTGCCTCGCGGTGGCAAACAGCGGGTTGGAATGTGGGAAGTATTTAGCCTTAAGAATCGAGAACCAAAGCGAGTCAGCCCCACTAGTTAAAATTTTCCACCACCACTTGATAAGCAAACAAATGTTCATCACCCGAGTATTAGTAATACCTAACCTCCCACGGTTTTTAGGCTTACACATATGCTGCCACTTGACCAGCCTATATTTCCGTTTGTTATCCACGGAATTCCAGTAGAAGGCTCCCCTATGTTTGTCGAAGCCAGCATGCACGCCATCCGTAAGAAGATAGAAGCCCATAAGAAACATGGGGAGAGAGGATAGGCAGGAGTTAATTAGAGAAACTTTGCCAGCATTGGTATTATATCTGCCTCTCCAAGGGAGCACCCTGTTCCCCACTTTAGCGACCGCCGGAGCGAAATCTTTAGCATGGAGCACGCCAGGAGAGATAGGAAGGCCTAGATATTTAAAGGGAAAGGAACCCAAAGAACAGTTCAGAAGCCTGGCAACCCGCAAGGCTTCCGCCTCATCCACACCCGTCACCAGAACCTCGCTTTTAGCGAAATTAATCTTAAGACCCGAAACAGCTTCGAAACACAATAGGATGAATTTAAGATTGGCAATGCAGGTGTCATCCAGCTCCACCAAGATAATTGTATCATCCGCATATTGCAAGTGGGAAACACCCTCCGGAAGTAAATGAGAGACCACAGGAGCAATGTGCCCACAACGGGTCGCCCTGGAAAGCATGCATGAGAAGGCGTCGGCCACAAAATTAAGAAGAATAGGGGAAGCAGGATCCCCTTGGCGAAGGCCCCTACCATTGGCGAAGAAATTGCTAACAAAACCATTAACCGAAACGGTAGTATGGCCACCCGAGACCAACTGCATGATACGATGAACATAAGCACCGTCGAAACCTTTAGCAAGAAGGACCTGCTTGAGGAAGGGCCAGCTAACGGAGTCATAGGCTTTCTCAAAGTCTAGCTTAAGGATAACCGCTTTAGCTCTCCGAGCGTGAAGATAGTGAACAATCTCATGAAGGGATAGGATACCATCAAGGATGAAACGCCCTTTGATGAAAGCAGATTGATAAGGACTAATAACTCTATGAGCAACCGGCGACAAACGATTCACAAAGCCTTTAGCCGGGAATTTGGCGAAGTTGTTAATCAAAGCAATAGGTCAGAATTGGGAAATAACATCAGCACCCTTAACCTTGGGGATCAGGGTTATCACTGCATAGTTCAGGCGGGAGATATCGACAGTACCAAGACAGAAGCCCTGGATAACATTACAAACCAGTTGTTTCAACTGGGGCCAGAATTTCCGAAAGAAAGGAATAGAGAAGCCGTCTGGCCCAGAAGCAGCATTAGGATTGGCAGTGTTAACAACATCCCAAATTTCCTGATCAGAAAGAGGGATCATCAAAGAGGCATTCTCCTCGGGTGAGATTTTAAGACCTAAGTTCCAAAGGGAGGGAGAAATGGAGAAGCCCGATGGAGGTTTAGCCCCCAACAACGAAGAGAAGAAATCCACCACATGAGCCATAATAATAGACTGCTTCGGAGATCGCACACCATTAATGAGCATGCTATTAATACCACATCGTCTACGCCTGCCGTTCGCGATCGCAAAGAAATACGCCGTAGGGGAGTCGCCTTTAAGAGTCCAGTTTAGAGTATCCCGTTGACGCCAATAAATCTCAGCCTGATGGTGTAGCTGTATTAAAGCAGCCTCCAGATTATAACGAACCGCCCAACCATCGTCAGAGACCCCAATAGAATCAGCCGCGCAATCCAGCGACAAGATCTGGTCTTCGAGGAAAGATTTGGTGTGACGATCCTCCGCCGCACGATTACGAGACCAACCTCTGAGGAATTTACGCAGGTTATAGGAACATGAATGCCAATCATCCAAAGGCCCAAAGGAGCGAGCATTGGATGATAGAGAAAGGGAGATCTTCGCCGCAACCATATCGACAAAGCCATCCACAGCCAACCAGGAGGCGTCAAATTGAAATCTAGCCGGAGGCCTGAGGCTAATGGAACCATCGTCAAGAATAAAGGGGGTATGATCGGAACCGATAATGCAATTGGCGTAAAGAGAGGCCCTAGGGAACAAGGAATCCCACCTGGGACAAAGGAAGACTCTGTCAAGCACTGATCTAATAGGGATTGACTGATGATTGGACCAGGTATAATGAGCTCCCCCCGAGGCAGCTCACGAATAGCATTGGCACTAATGAAGTTGTTAAAGGCATTAGCCAGCGGCCAGGAGAAATTATCATTACTTTTGTCATTAGGGCACCGCAGAAGGTTAAAGTCTCCCCTGATAACCATCGGTAAATTACAAGCATCGATCTTCAACGAAAGTTCATTAAGAAATAAAGGCGACAAGGAATGGTCCGCAGGCCCATAGACGACGATAAACTCACAAAGAGTATTCTGAGCTTTATGAGAGAGAACAACACTGGCCCAAAAGATCCCATGATCAAAAGCAAAAAAATCAAAAATATCTTTATTGGAGCCTATCAAGATCCCGCCAGAGTGCCCCGAAGCAGGTAAAAAGTTCCAATTAAATCTGTCCATGCCCACAATAGCAGAAAAGTCATTAAGGGAGAAGGATTCCTTGAAGGTTTCTACCAGCCCCACAAAGTCAATAGAATTAGAACGAACAGATCTTTAAGTTGGTCATGGAGCCCCCTAGCACCGAACCCCCTAATATTCCAAAATAACGCCCTCATTTATAAGAACGATTCTTGATTCGAAGGCTCGACCTGCAAGGGGCCACACAGGGTTGAGCACGCTTATTGGTGCCCCTTTTAGACAAGTTGGATTGGGGCTGGCCACTACCAGCGCCTGCGTCCACGACCGGACCACTACTAGAAGCCCCTACCTGAGAGGCAATGACCTCTTTGGCTTTGGCAATGGCAGCCTGAGCCATCTCGTTAGCCTGAATAATAGCAAGAAGAGAACTAGGAGAACCAACAGACGAATCAACCACCACCCCCACATCCGACATAATATTTAAAAGATGATCATCCGAAAGAGAAGGTAAAACCAACCGAACTGGAGAAGCAACAACAGAGGGAATGGGAGATGTACCTGGGGGAGGGAGATCCTTCGCCGCAGCCCACTTTTCAGCCCGCTCCAGGACAGAAACACCTGAATTCGCCACCCGCCTTCCTTTGCGAGCCGTGGACACAGGGGATCGAATCGCAGGAGACCGCGCAGCAGGAGAGACAACATGGGGACCCGAACGGGACATAGATCCCAAATCTTGATCAAGACACCGACAAAACCCCGTCATGGAGTGCTTCGAGCCCGACGAGTTCCGGCTCTTAGCCGAGAATTTGCGCACTGAGGATTTCTTCTTCCGGAGGGACTGGGATTCCACCACATCGCGAGTCGGGGAGGCCGGAAGATCTTCAATTCCCGATCGAGAGGGGGAGAGCAAGCGGATAGGAAGATTGGAGCAAGCACCAGAAACGGGGGTAGCAGAGCAGGGCGGGAACTTCGACATATCAGCACCAGCAGCAGGGACATTGGGAGCAGCAGACGGGATCACCGAATCATCACGAGGAGCAACACCAGAGGGAGCTTGGGATTGAAACAACTCACGTTCAGAATCTGCCAAACCATTCCATTCAGATTGGGTGAAGCGGAGGTTAGACCCATGGCTCTGATTAGGGCCACCTAGAGATCCGTCCCCCTCCTTATCATGCTTGTCCGAAGGGTTAGAAGGGGGAGGTGGAGTCTGAAGAGCAGCTGCCCCCTCCACCCGCACCTGAAGCTTAATACCATTGGGAGAAGGGAAGATATCAATCGAGCCATGAACCCGTTCAGGATCCACACACCAAACCTTCATCCTAGCAGGGCCAACCTTGTTCAGAGAGTCTTCATCCACCTCGATGGGCTTCCCAATCAGAACCCCGAAAGACATGAGAAAAGCAGACAAACGGAGACCAGCAGGCAAATCGTCAATCAAAACCCAGACTTGAGAGAGAGGACCAACTGCCGTACCACTGCAAGAAGCCGCTTTAACAGAAACCACCAATTGATTGAGGGGTAAGGTGAAGCTAGTGCATGAGGCAATCATCCGCAAACATTCTTTGGAGGGAAACACCACAGAGAACTCAAATTCAGATAACTGCACAACTTGCCAGTCCCATCCAGCCTCATCCCAAATGCGAAGCCCTTCCAGAAGAATTTGGGGCGAAATCTTTTGATCCTTGACCATAACAATCGCAGCATTACACAGAGCAGGTGCCACCTCCCAGACAGGCAGGTCACCGTCGAAGGCAAAAAAGGTGCAACCGGGGAGGCCCGAGCCGAACTGGATGACCGCGGGAGGTTTCTGCCTAGCCATGCAGTTGACCGTGAGGTGACCATCAGAGCGACAGATCAGGAAAAAAGGAGGGTTGGTGCAGCGAGACTGGAAATGGCCAGGCTTGTGACAAGCGAAGCAGGTGAGCGCCGAGGGGTTGTTATGGGAAGCAGAGGACGGGCGGGATTGCGGAAGCGACGGAGGAGGAGGAAGGATCCCATCCCCCATCCCCGGAAAAGGGGGCGCCCCAGAGGCCGGACCGGGCGGCCAACGCGCCGGCCCCGCGAAGGACCGAGGCGGCGGACGAGCACCAGCACCAACCCCAACCGAGCGAGGAGGAGGAGGAGGGCGCGATGGAGCAGATGGACCGTGGCCCACTCCCGGAGCAGGGAGGGAGGCAGATGATGAAGAAACACCACCGCCGGAGGCCACCGCCGCCTCCCACGGGTCCAGCACTGGAGAGAGTGAATGGCCAGATCCAGAGCCTTGTGGGCCGAATCCGGGCACACCAACCCTCTCCGAGCGCTGCGACCACTCCGGACACGAAGCCCGAGCCTCGCGGTCACGAGCCACCTGCTCGCGCGCCGCCTGTTCCGCCTCCAACTTGGAACGGAGCGAAGCCTCGAGCTCCAGATCCACCGCGGAGGAAGGGGAGTCCTCACGGCGTCGCTTGCTGCCCGAGAGCGCCTCGCAGGAAGAGCCCCGCGACTTGTCCATGGATAGCACCACAACAAAAGGAAGGAGGAGGGGTGGAGGTGGGGAGGATCTAATGAGGCGACGAATGGGAAGACGGTGACGGCGCAGATCGGAAGCGGAAGCCGGAAACCCTAGCAAAGGAGAGGAAGAGCCGCGGGGGATCCATAAATAGCCCGTCCGAGCCGTGCCCACCTGGGCCCGACTCGCCACATGGGCCAAAGAAGGTTGAGGAGCAGGAACCCGGACGATGGGCCCAACTGGGCCGGATGGGACCAGAGGGGGGAAATCTGCCACCGACGAAAGAGGGGGAGGAGAAGCAGGCCCACTGGGCAACGGCAAACCACAAGGCCCATCAAGCCCACCCGAGGGGACGTCCCGCGGCCCGATGGCCACCGTGGAGAAATCGAGATCTAGGTTACACGATGCCACCAGCGACCCCGCCGTCGCCGCCGCCGGCGACGAGGCCGCCGCAGAGGCTGCGGGAGAGGGGGATGGGAGGCCACCAAGCTCCCCATCAGGCGCACTGCCCAGGACAACGAGATCAGGTGACGCAACAGCAAACTTACCAGACTTACGCCGGCGCCGAGAGATCCGAATCCAGCCATCGACCGACGAGGACGCGGCCACCGACCGGCCCCGGCCACCAGGAGCGAACTTGCGGGGACGAGGAGCGGCGGAAGGCA
>NC_041390.1:112373280-112391004 GCF_002162155.2 Triticum dicoccoides
GAATCCTCCTCATCAGACGCAAGGGCCCATAAACGAGATCCGAGCACCAGCAGCGGTGAAGACAGAGGCGAGAACCCCACACGCGGGGAGCCAGGGGAGGGGAGAGAGAGAGCACCTGCAAGCGGAGAGGGGGATGACCGGGCACCAGCCAGCGGGTCAGGGCGGGGAGCGGGACGGCTAGGGCAAGGAGAGGAGGAGGGGGAGGAGGAGGCGAGGGAGGAGGGAGGGAGGGGATCCATCTCGCCCTTTGTTTGAATATACCTAGAAGCCCGAGTCTCATGTTGCATGGCTGTATCCTGTATGTGCTTAGCTAGAGGAGTCACGTTCGGAGGTAGTTGAGTAGTGGTTGTTCCTGCTGTACACACACACTCTCTGTATATTTGTACAACTATAGAGTAGTCAACATAGTGGTAGCAGTTTGCTCCACTAGCGCCATCAGACATGACGTTTCTACGTTGGACGGTAACGCCATGGGCTATGGCGTTTGTGAAAACGCAGCACAGTTTGGCGTTCGAGATGGTTCGACGTTTCTACGGAGGGCAGAAACATCACGATTTATGGTGTTTCTGAAAAGGGTCAGATAGTAAAATAATATTTGGAGGAGTTTATTTTGTGTTTAAGAATGTGTTTAGTTGTTTGCATACACTTTCATTAGGCCCGTGCGGGAAGAATCCGGTCTATTTGGTTGCCTATACTGTTGGACCTGTATAGCATGAAACATAAAGCATCTCTGGGCCTGACTCGCTGAAAACGCTCAGAAGTTTCTTGCGAGCCAGGCCGAGGCGAGTGCAAGCGAACTGCACGAGTGAAGACTGGATGGATGCAAGGTGATTATATGAGGTCTTCTTCAACCTCAAGTAAGCTTCTATGTAACCTCCTCTCTTCCTTGTCCCTCTGATCTACATAATGGTGCTTTGATTTGAGGTAAGCTCCACACGAAAAAGATGCACCTCGATGCTACGGTTTCATTCAGGCGATCGGTTTGTAATTTAGTCGGTCATAAGTTCTTAATTTCGTGTTCCCGTTTGAAGCTATTTTAAACGAATTTTGTCAGATTCGTCGCGCACAATTGGTCATTTAAAATTTTCTTTGACCAGCAGCCTAATCTCGCAGTTCCTCCCAACATTCGTGTTGTAAGTTTTTGGATTTGATGATCGTATCTTTATCTCTCTTTGAACAACAGTCTACTGCACTAACGTCGTCATGTCGAGCTTCTTTGTCCTCTGCTCAGAGCCCTCCTATTCGCCCATCTAGACACGAAAGCCCTTTTCCTTGATCTCCTTGCCCACATCCTACTACACTAGAGTCGTTTCCGGCGTCGCTCATCTCGGCCTACTCTGTCATCCTCCTACTGCAGTGACGCTGCAATGGCGCGCAAACTACTTTCTTGTGTCATCTGCCTCTATGCACCATGCAGTTCGCCGCGCCGCAGACGAGGTCGGTCATCTTGGCCTCTACTCTCTCTCTCGCCCTACTACACTGGAGTCGTTTCCGGCGTCGATCATCTTGGCCTCCTCTCTCGTCCACTGCACTGACGATACCATGGCGCGAGCATTGCATTCTCCTTCTCTGTCGACTGTCTTTGCGCGAGCATCACAACTAGTTCGCCGACGGTGTCGCTTGCCGTGCCGCCGACGGGGTCGCTCGCCCACGGCTCCATGCTCGTCATGTCGAACATGACGCCACGACCACTATCCACCGCAGTCGCCATGCTCCGACGCACACTGCATTTCTTCCTCCCTTTCTCTGCTAGCTCTTAACCATGTGTGCTAAGTGCAAGGGCTAACTCTTAATCATACCTCATGCGTGCAACTAAACACCATGTCCATGTGCCGCTTGGGCCATGCAGACAACCAAACAAAGTGCACTTACGTATTACCTAATGCAGGGACCCTAGATGCAAGCAACCAAACAACTTGTAGATGACGCATTAGAGCCTGTTTTTGCTCAACCAGACTGGGTTGAGAAGTGTATGCCATGCAGGTACTCTTCACAACTTGAACCAAACACGCCCTAAGTTTTCTGACAAGGTCAAAACAGTGATTTTGGCCGCATACAAACCCAGGTGCTTCCTCTGCGAGTGATCTCAGCCGTTGGATTCCTTCTTTCTAAGCCGTTGGATAACTGAATCACATGACACCCATTCTTCAGAATATCATCTTCAGTGGTGGCCGTATCTTCTTCCTCCTGGCGGTCCCGACATCCGCGCGAGCCCAGCCTCCAGTCCGCCCCGGCCGCCGTGCTGCTGCGGTGCTGCCACCGGACGCCGGCCCCTGCCTCTCCGACTCCGCTCCGGCCAACACTCAACCCTGGCCCCGCCACTGCCCGAGAGCACAGATTGGGGATAGGGGGTGCTATGCTTCGCCTTGGCCTCCATCCTTGCCCCCACTTCTCTCCGCCGCCATCCCACCCCACCCTCCCCCGCCGGTTGGCCGCCTCTCCGCTCCCAAGGCCACCCTTTCCATCCGCCGTCACCGCGCCCCGAGCTCGAAACCCTCCGCTTCAGGCCGCCGTCAGCGGAGCCGCCTCCGGAGAGGAACGGCGGGGCGCGGATGGGGACGAGGAAGGCGCGGACCTGCACGAGGCGCTCACCAAGACGCGGCGGCTCGTCGAGTGCGCCATGTTCGCATCCGTTGCCGGTCTCGCCTACTTCCTCAGCAACTCCCTCGCCATCGAGGTCTGCCATGCTTTTCTGCTCCCATTTGTCTTTCTATCTGTTCATTCATTCCACTGTTGATGGGTACATGACACTGCTGTCTTCGTTTGCTGATGCAGAATTACTTCAGCTGTTTTTTTCCGTTGCCAATAGTCATCTCCTCCTTAAGATGGGGATTAGAAGCCGGCAGGAAAACTATGGTAAAGTCTGATCAAATGGTTCACCTGGCATATATAGCTTTGATGCATTTTATTTTGGTTTATTTATGGCATTGCCTCATCAGGTGGCTACTGTTTTACTGCTCTTCACATTGTCTGGCCCTGTCAAAGCGTTGACTTATCTGGTAAGTATCTCTTTTGTGACATGATTCATATCATACTTGTACCAACGGCATGTGCTTGGTTCGAAACATCTAAAGTTGGCAACTCACATATGCACCTTCAAACTAATGGGTGTTGGTGCTGCAATTTGAGTGTTGAAACGGGGACTTCAACATCATTGTCATTGAAATGAACACCAGCTCCATTTTCCAGAACAAAAAATCAGTCTATCTTAGCGCTAAAAGAAATCAATATTCTGAGCGAAAGAAATTATTTAACTAGAGACTTCAAGCTATGACAGGAAGGGTTAACATTTACCAATCATCTAACTACAGTATTCCATTTTTCATTTTAGTACTTCATTTTGGTGTTGTTGGTAAATTTACCATGTTTTCCCCCTTAGCTTCTCTGTGTATATTGGTTCATTTTCGTTGTGTCTTCTTTGGGACTTGAAAGATTTAAAGAACCCTGCATTCATCCGTTATGACTGAAGACAGTCTTACATTCATTGGCCTTGTTTTCCTGCAGCTTATGCATGGAGTAGTTGGTCTATCCATGGGTACTATGTGGAGGTGAGGAATACAAAGGTTAAAAGGTGAAGCTTTCGCTTTCACCTTTGGCCTGTGTCACTTAAAGTTAATGATATATCTGCATCAGAGGTGCATGTATGCAGCTGTAGCTTCCAGTCGATTTATATTGACTTTGAGTAATAGTAACATTTTTTCCCTCCTCTATCATCAGGTTGGAGACCAATTGGATTGTTTCCATCATAATCTGCGCAATTGTAAATATCTTTTCTCAATTGGTATTTCATATCTATAGATGTATTTCTGATCATGTATGGATTGCACATGAACCTCATAGCTTTGGATTGGAACTTGACAACATTACCATGTACTCCCTCCGTTCCAAATTACTTGTCTTCGATTTGTCTAGATACGGATGTATCTAGCACTAAAACGAGTCTAGATACATCCGTATCTAGACAAATCTAAGACAAGTAATTCAGAACGGAGGGAGTAGTTTCTATATGAAAATGTGAATCAGAATGTCTAGTTCACGATTGCTAATAGTTGCAAATCTCTGTATTATTTCTTGTACGCCTCTTAGATAAATGGTTACCTTTGTGCTGTTCTGTCACAAAATTACCAAGCAAATTAAAACCAACACCAAAAATGCTTACATTGTTTTCATTATGTTTAACATATGAAATAGCAAATTGCAATTGCTATCATTTCAGGAAGGCAACACATTGCCAGTTCATGTTTCTTCTTAACTTTAGATGATGTCTAATTTCACCCAACGAAACTTCCTCATAATAGGAGAGTAGAGGTGGAAGAGTCTGGTGCATAAGCTCATGTTCCCTTGAGGAGAAAGAAGGTAGTTGATAGGTCCACCTAATATCAGGATTCAGGATCGTTGGGTGGAAATAAGTAAACAGCCAGTTTTGCTAATAACAAATACAATGAGAAATGGATACAAAGATCCAGATTTTCTTAGGAACTAAATTCTTGCCGGTTGTGATTGTCGACGTGAGATCTCTCTCAGTTCGCTTGACTTGATCAAGAAGCAGAAAAGAACAAGGGAGAAGTTGGAGGAGAATTCAGAGCTTTGTTCCTATCGTTCCTGAAAGACGGGCTAATATCGCCAACACACACTAAAACGGCCCACTGGCCCCACTTGTCATAACTTAAACACACACTTCTTTCCGCACCACCTGGTACATAGCGGGCACACGAGTGGTGCTACTCTTACTTTTAGTCCTTAAATTGAATGTCAGCTGACAGCTTGCTTTGCAGATACGTGCAGTGGGAGCTTGTGGATATGTGTTAGTGACATCGTTCTTGATACGAGAAAATATTTTTCAGTTGGTATGCCTACTCAACACTATTAGACAGTATGATTGGAGGGGGGTGGGGGTATCTTCTTTAACTTCTACTCATTTCAGATAACCGTTAACATACATGCCTCCTTGACGTACATTCTGGCGGCGGCTGGTGTGAACACGATTCCATCCATGGATGCAATATATGTTATCTTTGGGACACTGGTAATTTTTAAGCTGCCAAATTACACTTATAGGATGAGCTGGTTCAGAAAGTAACTTGCCTTTCTTTGGCAGGTTCTGCTCAATTCTGGATTCTTTGTCTTCATACTGCATATAATTTACACAATCTTCCTGACTAAGCTGGGAATCAAGCCTTCACTGAGGCTTCCACGATGGCTGGGGAAAGCAACGTCTAGTTGATAGGTAGAATGCCACCATACTAATTTGTAGTTGAAGATTTGCTCCGATGGCCTTTGTAATATGAGCATTGTTGTCCGGCTTCCTGGTAGATGATTGTGGTTTTACCGACAAGATTTTTGTTGGTTGTGATTCTGCATTGGTGGCATTGACTGATCGACAAGTGTTGTAGAACTTGTGAGACTTGTCGAGTATATTGCCTCGGTCACGTCTTTCATTTAAACTTTTGTATTTTTGCAGTGTTTCGGTTAATATATAATTTAGAATTTTGGGGCATTACTCCATTCGTCTGAAAATCTAAGTCATATTCATTTTATCCAAAGTCAAACATTCTTATGTTTGATTTTCTGCATTCCCTTTACCTACATCACACCGGTTTATAGGGTTACATGGCATTTGAACAAACTCTAACCCTAGCTAGCTAGAGACAACATTTATGTATTGCTTGGTTGATGCTGCCGGGGAGTAAAACAGGGGTACGATTGGTTTCTGCCAGTGGACATCCAGCTCACTTTCTTGAGATATTTACCATCTCCTTTGAACTTCTCGAACTCTTTTTCTTATTGTTTTCCTTTCCAAACCACAAATCTTGTCACCCAAAACTACAAATTGCCTACAATGATTTTGCAATACAAAATACTTTCATGAGACATTTACTATCCTTTTACTTTTGCGTTTCCCCCTTGCAAGTTTATTTATTTATTTTTTGAATCAAAGTGGTTACCCGCCGTCCCAACTTTTATTAAAAGCAGAGGCAAACAGTGTAACCATCATTCAACAGCTCTCCGTCGCAACCAGAAAGTAGTTGCGGCGGACTTATTACAACTTAACAGAGATAAACAGCGGAACACAAGCTACTAGAGTACCATATAACCTATTAAACACCAACTGGACATCTCCAAGTGATCCTAAGGAGCTCCCCACGGTGATGATCGAGCAGCCGCAGGCATTTCATGAGCATAGTAGCTTGAGCATCTGCGCACAACACTTTCCATTGATCAACAAACGCTCCTACCAAACCCAGGTTGCATTTCTTGCTTTGTAACGTTCGACCCTGAGAAACAAAATCGTTGCGAAGCAACCATAAGCTCCACAAGGTAGCAGTCGTAACCATGTTGATGACAGTAGCCTGCTTCTTTTGTTGCCGAAACATAGCTAAGGAATCAAAAGAACAGGGAATTGGAATATCAAGTACACCAACCACCACCTTCCAAGTATTTTTTTTTGCAACAATGCAATCAAAGAATAAGTGTTGAATAGTTTCCAATTCATTGCAGAATACACAAGTAGGATCAGCCACATGGCGTCGTTTAGCTAGATATCTCTAGTTAGACTTCTAGTATTATGTAAGATGAGCCAGAGAAAAATATGAATATTTGGCGGGGTCTTAATTTTTCAAATACATTCTGTAAGATTAGAAGATATCCTATCAAAATTGATTAGCTTGTACAAGCATTTCACAGAGTATGTGCCAGAAGGATCAAGGGACCAAACAAGAAATATCAGCTTCAGAAGATAGAACAATTGGTTTCACCCGAGAAATTAACTCAAATCAACTATTGAGAGTTTGTTCATTAACACATCTCCTGAAAGTTAATTTTACAACTACACCATCCCATACTTGGACAACTGAAACATCTTATTGCTAGCAAATCAAACAGATCTCATAACTGAGTTTTGAGTGAACAATCACCCAACCATATTTCTTGCCAGAAGGCAACTTTCTGTTCATTACCCAGCTTCCATCTACAAAATGTTTTAGCAGCAGAAAAGGCCCAAGATATACATTTCCAAAAAGGAGAACCCAAACCAGGTTTAGCCCAAAGAATATTAGGTTTATCAGTAGTGCACTTATTCCAGTCACTTGGCCGGTTATCAAAAAATCTTTTGCTCCAAGAGGCTAATAAAGCCATGTTAAATCCCTAGGATTAGGGACCTCATACCACCCAAAAAAATCTAGAGATAAGCCCCCAGTTTGCAAGATGGTACTTCTGTTCATCCCCAACATTGTCCCAAAAGAAATGAGTCATCTGAGAAGTCATGGCTTCAATGGTCCGTTTAGGAAACTTAATCATGGACATGAGATAAGTAAGAATACTGGCAATACAAGTAGTAAGCAAATTAAGCTTACCCCTGTAGTATAAATTCCTGCCAAGCCAGCCAAAAATATTCTTAATAGTCCTATCTATAATGTGTTGAGTATCCTCCCTCCTCAACTTTTTGAAATGCAAAGGAACACACAAGTACCTAAAAGGAAAAGAACCAATCTGACAACAGAAAATCTGAAGAAAACAATTAGCGAGTTCTTCCACATGGACAGTATGAAGGTCACTTTTATGGAAATTAATCTTCACCTAGATAGTTTCTCAAAGAAATATAAAATCTGTTTCAAACAGGGCCGGCCCATAGGCCGGGCAAACGGGGCTCCCGCCCTGGGCCCCCGGCAGGTAGGGGCCCCAGCCTAGGTATTATTTCCTCTCTAGTACTAGGAAGCCCAGAAAAACAGCGAGAGTAAAGAGGGCCCGTTCAGCGTCGCTCTTTCCCATGCTCATCGACTCCTCTTCCGCAAATCCCAGACTCCAAAAACAGCGCCGCCGTTCCCGTGCGTCTCTGATTCCTAGATCGCCGCCGGCCATTAATGGGGACTAAAGGCGCAAATCGACTCTCCTTCCTTCTTCTATGTTCCGCTTGTTCCCCATCAGCTAGATGTTGGGACTTGGAGACAGTACATGTTCTTCTTTTCTTCCTCCCCATAATCTTGTTCCTCCTTTCAATTAAATAGATGTGCCCTCCAACGACTCCACATTTCTTCTTCTTATTTTCTACTCTTCAGACTTCAGTGGATCTAAGTGTGAGTGCTCGGCAGTCAGGAGATTAGGAGAGCTGCCGAACTAGAGAAGGGGGGAAAATTATTCAGTTCATGGTGTTCTGTTCTCGTTCGTGCTAACTTCAACCTGCGGATCTGCTAATTTGGCCACCTACATCCACATTCAGGTGCTTTTGTTCCTTGTTTTAATCATTTTATGTTGCTTGTTCTTGTTTAGTGACATGTCCTCTAGAAAGTATTTATCTGGTACTAACAAAAGGAAGAGAAAAAAGCAAATAGATGAAGAGGTAAGATCCCTAAAAGGATCACTTGACAAATTTTCCAGACTTGGTAGTTCTTCTAGAGATCCCCTAGAATCAATTGGCCATAGTAAGTGTTGAAGAACAACCAGCTGAGAGATGAAGTCTCCATTCAAATTTAGGAATACAAGCTATTGTGGAGCGAGCTTTTGCCGAACTACATCATTTCATTAGTTCACTTGATCGATAAATATATTGTCCTATCAGTTTTAGAGTCCAATTTAAGAAGCTATGTACTGGATATTACTTTGCTTTTGAAATATAAAATATTTTGAGCTTTTGAGTAAACAAGGGCCCCTTATTGCTGTCTTGCCCCTGGGCCCCATATATCTATGGGTCGGCCCTGGTTTCAAATTCCTAGTATGGTCCACAAAAGCATCCAAGAAAAGGATAGTGTCATCTGCATATTGCAAACTAAGAGCATCTCCAGCCGCGCCCCCAATAGCGCCTCCCCCCTCCCGGCGATTTTTTAGCGCTGGTGGGCGAAAATCGGCCCAGTCGCACCCTCAGGAGTCCGTTTTTCGCCAAGTTGGGCCGAAATAACAGCCGGCGCACCCGAGCCGAACCCGACACGCTGGGGGGCGCCGACACAAGCGAAAAGGACGCATGGGGCCGCTCTGTCGGCGAGAGGAGGGCCTTTTCCCGCCGTTTCTTCCCGCTTTATCCCCGGCTTCTCTCTCATTCTTTCCATTCCTCCCACCAATCTTCTCCTGCTCCCCCTCTGCGCCGGCCGCCATGCCGCCGAAGAAGTACGTGGTCCCTGATAATCCCCAAGTGCAGGGAATCATCGTAGCAATTCCCAAAGGTGGAAGTGATAAGTATGGAGTGTCGAACCCACAAGGAGCTAAAGGTAAGATCAATATTCTCTCAAGTCCTATCTTCCACTGATACGACTCTACATACACCGAACGTTTGCTTCCAACTAGAAACGAGAAATAAAACTACGTTGTGGGTATGAAGAGGATAACTTTGCATGGTATCGGAGAGCTAAAATATGAAAGTAGGTGTTGTTATCATAAAGTTAGAATATATTACTAAATATTATAAATAGCGAGTGTGGAATAATGATGGGTCCGTGTGCGGAATTGTCCTAGGCAATTGTTAACAAGACCGATAGTTGTCATTGCAATTTCACATGAGGGAGAGGCATAAGCTAACATACTTTCTCTTCTTGGATCATATGCACTTATGATTGGAACTCTAGCAAGCATCCGCAACTACTAAAGATCATTAAGGTAAAACCCAACCATAGTATTAAAGCATCAAGTCCCCTTTATCCCATACGCAACAATTCCCTTACTCATTTTTATGCTTCTCTCACTCAAGCAACCCACTATAAGCGAATCATGAACGTATTGCAACACCCTACAGCGAGAATCCCTCACGCTTGCACGACACGGAGGGCACAATAGGACAGCACCAAAATAAAACATACAACTCGTACCAATCTAGATCATCAATCAACCCAAAGACAAAGGATATCCACTCAAAACATCATAGGATGGCAACACACACTACAAAAAAATAGACTTCCATGATGATACGTGTTTGTCACAGTAGGTCGCTTTTTTTGTCATGCATGTAGGAGCCAAGATAGTCATACCTGTGCTGTCGTAGAAGTGTTCCATGACATTACCAAAATTATCATCACGGAAGTGTCCACTTCTATGACGATAAATCGCGCGTCACATAAGTGCTTTCGTCAAGGGTGACCGACATGTGGCATCCACCGTAACGGAACCCCGTTAAGCTATCGGGTCGGGTTTTGGATCCGATAACCCGTTAACAGCCCCGACCAATGGGAAATTTCCACGTGTAAAATTCTTATTAGCCGGACGAAACACATGTCAGTTCGTCAGTTGGTCAGATAGGCGCCTATGATACGTCGACACGTGGCACGGCCCAACAGAGGCCCATTCATGTGAAAAGGCCGGCCCGTTTGACTTGGTCAAAAGCTGGCGGGCCGGCCCATGGAAAGCCTGTTAACGGCCTATTCGCATATAGCCCATTTACAGCCCGCTAACCCAAGGCCCGTTACGCCCTATCCGAATTAGGCCCAGTAGCGTCATCTGGGCCATCCAATATGATTCCAGCCCGTTTTCACTTCTGGCCCATGTATGGCCCATGATGTCTTTCGGCCCATATGAGGCCCTATGTAACTCTTGGCCTATTAACGGCCCGTGGTGAAACTGGCCCGTAATGAACAGTGTATCACTTTACACCCATTAACGGCCCGTGGTGAAACTGGCCCGTAATGAACAGTGTATCACTTTATACCCATTAACAGTCAGTTATTCCGTTGGGCCGTTTCCAGCCCATGTTATCTTTCGGCCTTCTCAGAGCCCATTTATTCTTGGGCTCATTTCCAGCATTCGTTTACTTACGGCCCGTTACTGTCATTTTCTGCTTGTGGGCCAAATTCAGCCCATGGTTACAGTCAGGCCGTTTGTGGTCCGTTAATACGTTGGGCCGTTTTCATAGCGTCATCGAATACGGCCTATTAACGATGGCCCGTTACGGTCGGCCCATGAACGGACGATTCCAACTCTAGACCGTTTACGGCCATAATGCGGCCTGTTATTGGCCCATGTTTGGCCAATCGATCATACGGCCCGTATAAGGCCCATTGATGATACGACCCGTAGAAGGCCCATTGTTTCTACAGCCCGTAGAAGGCCTACTGTTTCTACGGCCCGTAAAAGGTCCACTATTTCTACGGCCCGTAGGAGGCCCAGTGTCACTACAGTAGATATTAGCCCATGGTTATTGTGGCCTAGTTTTAAAAAATAGGTTATTGCAGCCACTAGTTAACCGCGGAAAAAGAACTGCAATGACTACAAGCAAACAAATAAACAAGACAACAAGGAAATAAATAAGCAAGCAACTAACGCTAGGCTATCACGACTATTACACATATTACATCCACTGGGCATCAATGTTCGCCACCAGTGCAAATATAGGGAACAAAGCAGCATACCATATACACTAGCCGTCAAAATTGGCCACCAGTGCAAATAAACGCGGCAACAAAACAAGAGCATAACTGAAACAACTTCAGAAGAGCTCAAGAAACGTTATCCCGGGTATCCACCATGCTGGCAATAAGCTTAGCAAGCTGATTAGCTTTGTCCTGTTTGGCGCTAAAATCCTCCAACGCTTGCTATTGCACCAGAAAGTATGCATCTGAATGTTCCAGGGACTTCCGCAGTCCTTCCGCTTCTTGTCGCAGCACAGCTGATCGATGTCTTTCAGCTTGTAGTTGAGACTCAACAAACCGAACTGATTCAGACAGTGAGTTTGAATAGCTTGTGCAAGCGGTAGTGGCCAGTAACTCAAACAATAAACCAAGACAGGATGTGTCACTATCCTGAACCTTATCTACATTACTTCCTTTACCGTTGCTTAATAAGGCACTCTTCCCCAACATTCTGTCAGCATTCTAAAAGAAGAAACAAGCAGACACATAACAAGTTTAGCATGTACTAGTATATGAAACTCATTTCGGTGAACCAGTTCATTAGTAAGGTGGACATGATTAAACTACCAAGTCTTCTATTGCCAAGTACTAGTACATAATAAAAGCATCAAACAAACATATATCTATGTCCTATGGTAGCAATGGAATCTTAAATTAGAACAGTTGTTCTTCAGGTTTAGGCACTTGTTCTACATGAACAGAGTACAGTAAGACGCAAGAATATAATACTTAAAAATAGAAAATGAGCTCATAGACCTTACCACATTCTTGGTTCGGGACCAGTACAGAACAAGGCGTTCCCAGTCATCGTCCAGTAAATGTGTCTCAGGAGAACGTAAGGGAATTTGATGAGTTTCTTTGCCGGTGAAGTACGTTTTCTTCAGGTAATTCTGATACTGCCACCAAGCATTCTTGAAGATAGCAGAGGTATTAGCACAGGTTACCTCATCCTGAGTTTCCAAATCGGTCCTTCTCTATAGATAAAAATGGGAAAATTTGCTGTATTATAACCATCATGGAGGTAGGATGTATGGGACAAAGCAAAATAATTGCCATGAATAACATTACTTACACATAACTCCTGGACAAACACCTGCAACTGGAATTTTCCTTCATCTTTAGTATAATATTTCCAAGATGGGAAGATACGCACATACGATTTAACAACATCAAATGCGATAGATACTAAACTACGACTAGCTGGTTGTGCTTCCTCCATAGGAATAGGCGTACTAACTGGTGGAGTTGGGGTTCGCCGTGATAGTACTGGCCATTTGGGCACTGGAGCTGCCTTACTAACTGCTCTTGTTTGGGGGCTCTGTGGTGGACATGGTGCTGTGTTAACAGGAACTGGGTTACTATCGGCTGGGGTTGGGGTTAGATTGGGTGAAGCTGGTTCTCTGTCCATCGTAGTAGGGGTACAATCTGCGAGAGTTTGGGTTATGTGTGGTAGGGCTGGTTCTTGTGCATGTACAACCGGGGTGCTATCTCCACCAAGAGGTAGCACTATTTTATTTGAAGACCATGTTTTTAGTCTGCTAGATACTGGCATGACCCGCTCCAATTCAAATGGCTGATAAACAGGACACATAGTTGAATGTACAGACATTGTATGAGAGACAGATGCAATAGATAGTGTGGAAAAAAGAGGGCATGAAATAGTTGACATGTATATTATTTAACTAAAACGGATAGCATGACATAATTTCACATATATGATGTCTATCTAAACTGGATAGCATAGCATAACATAATTCAAAGATATGATGAATAACTAAACAGGATCACCTGACATAATTCACCTACATGTTATCTAAGTAATCAGGATCGCATCATTTAATTCACATATATGATTTATATGCTAAACAGAGGGCATTCAATATGATGTCTGAACTAAGAACATGGTGTTGAATATTGTGTATATGATGTATAAACTATGCAATGCAAGACACCGTATGCATGATATGAGCAGTATAACTGTGCCAAGTTAGAGCATACACCTCAGTGGGGGAATAGGACTGGTCATCTGTCTTTGAATCCATCTCTGAGGAGCTATCGGGACCCAACAAGAGATCTGCTTCGACAGGTAGCACTGTCTGCTCTGAAGGCCTTGTTTTCACTCCAGATTTTTCCATCTCCCACCCAAATGGCTGATTCACAGGAAGAGTAGTTTAATGTACAAACATTGTCGACAAATGTAAATGTAATGAAGAAAAGGATGGGCAAGATATCATTTAAATATATGATGTCTGGTTAAACAGGATGGCATTGCACATTTCACATATATTATGGCCGGCTAAAAGACATGAGACTGCATAATTCCCATATATGATATAGAAACTAAACAGGTGGCATTACAGAACATGTCTAAACTAAGCAGATGACATATATGATGTCAAAAGTAGGCACTGCAAGGCAACATATGCATGATATGACTAACATCATCATGCCAAGGTAGAGAAAACACCTTGGGGGTAAATAGGAGTGGTCAGCGGCGTCCGAATCCGCCTCAGAACAGATATCTTCCTTTGGATTATAATCTGGAGAGGGGTGGGGAGGGTTTGCCATTGAACCCACCATGGAGCGATGTCTGCATGACATTGTATTGCCGCGCAAAACTCTTCTCTCTTTCTCTACATGTTCAGCATGACTGTGTACAATATCTGGCATGCATACGAAAAAAATATGGTGAGATTATGTAAGGAGAGCATGCAGAAATTTAGAGTGATGGTAACAACCAATGGATCGATGTTTTTCCGTTGAACCAAAATAGTCCTAATGGATCGACGTGAATGTATAGTAATAAGTGATGCAACAAGTGCACAACCTCTTTGCCGTAGCTGTGTCGACCTCAGCATCATTGGGTTGGTCGCTGAAGCAGTTGAGGCAGAGGTGGTTGTCGGAGGTGTGGAGGAAGATCTGAGGAATCTGTAGACGGCGTCCAGGGCACTGCTCTGTTGTGATGGATCGTTCTGTCGTTGGAGCAGCTCCGGTGAGCCGTAAGACGTCAAGGCTGAAGCAGCACAAGACAGACATCATCAATCTCAAGTGGGATTCTAATAGCATTTCCAATAGATGATGTAAAATGGATGTAAAATTAACATCACCAAAAACCACCTGACTACAACAGATGAGGTAAAAACTGTTGACTCTGAACTTAACTGTCGAAATTAAAATTTACTGTGGAGTCTGAATGCTACTGTCGAAACTGAACGCAATGGTAGTAGAGAGGCACTTGACATGTAGTTTAGGGAGGGCCTGCAGTTCATCTTCAACCTGCACCCCCCTGAGCCGCCAGCCACCACCGGCCGAACTGCCGGCCCCAGTGCCGCCTCGCCGCCCCGAAACAAATCGCCACCGCCGCCCCAGCCAGCCCTCTAGGCCCCCCGCCCCCACCCTGAACCCTAAGATAGATAGTGGGGTACCTCTCCGGCGAGCCCCCGTCCCTGCTGCGGGTGGTTCTTCCTTAACTCCGGCGAGCACCCCCAACCCCTGAAAATCGACTGACCTAAAAGTCGATTCAGTCGACTGAAGTGTGGCTTAATCGGAGCAGAGCAGCAGCACGAGCGAGGGGGAGAGTAGCAGTAGCAGATGGGCGAGCGAGCGATCGAGCGAGAGCCGAAGCAGCAGCAGCAGATCCGGCTGGTATGGACGCCACTGCCGAAGGGGCCTCGCACTGGGGGAGAGCGGCCGTGGAGATGTCGCCCGCAACGCCGGCTTCAAGGTAGCCGCTCCATGGGGGTGCGGGATGGAGCACCGTCGGTGCCGGGAGGTCGAGTTAATAAGAAGGTGCGATGCAATGAGTGTACAACCTCTTTGGTGGCGCCGAGTAGGCCTCGGCTTCATCCGAGGAGTCGGTGAGGATGTTGCGGTTCCGGTGGAGCAGGTTAAGGCGGCGCTGTGGGGATGGAGCAGCCGCGATAGACGAGGCGATCGTTGGAGCAGCTCCTTGGAGGTGGAGGACGGGGCGGCTGAACCGGCGGGACGGCGAGATGGACGACGGATCCTCATCTGGGAAGGTGGACGAGGGACGTCGAGCTGTTGCGGTGGACGACGTCGTCGGGGAAGAGGCTCCGGCTGGGCAGCGGCGACGTGGCGGACAGAGGAGGGTGGGGTTTCGCGGCTGGAGCGAAGAGGTTATGGCGGCCTGGGATTTCGAATGGCGAAAAGGGGATGATGGGAGGGGGTGAAGCATGACTTAGGAACGCACTTGTCCAAAATGTAGGGTGTGTTACAAAAGTAACCCCCACCGATTTGAACTAGCGGCGCTTTCGGCTCAGGGTTAGAAGGGGGATTTCGCGTGTCGGGATTTGGCAGCTAGAGGGAGTTTTCGTGCGCGTTGTAATTTCGGGATATCAAGGCATGGGTTGTGAAGGCGCCAGTTTTGGGAACATGATATCTGAATTTTTGGAATATAACAAGATGCGGGTTGAATTTCAGGGACAAGCCTAACGTGTCGTAATATTGTACTTGTACGTACCAAATCAATTCGCACTTCCCTCAACAAAAAAGAAAACGAAAAAATAAAACTATTCACACCACACAAAGAGAGAGTCTTGCCCCGTTTTACTATGCAAATGCTATTCAAAGCTACTCCCTCCTTCCATCTATATAGGGCCTAATGCGTTTTTCGATGCTAACTTTGACCAAATATTAGAGAAATGATATATGACATGCAACTTACACAAAGCACACCGTTAAATTCATCTGTGAAAGGTTCTTTCAATGATATAATTTTCACATTGTGCATGTCATGTACTATTAATCTTGTCAATAGTCAAAAGCGGTCTTAAAAATCTTATTACGCCCTATGTAGATGGAAGGAGGGAGTATGAATCCATGTTATGTCCGAATAAAAATTTTCGCTTGCTGTATAATGCATGTAACCTATTCATACCAACATTTTAGTGCATTCCAAATGTCTATACTACCGCTGCAATTCGAATTAACTTTGAATTCGTTTTTCTATTTCAATAAGAATCTACAATCATGATTATTGCCAACTTCAACCATCAAAGTTTCCTTGCTATCCGCCAGATATAAATCAGACGGCCTATAATGCAGGATGGCAGGCACACCATCATCAACAACTCTTTTTTATAAAAATAAAGATAACATATATTAAATGTAGTATACCATGTTCATAACCACATCATGTTTATCACCATTATATATATTCACACATCCGTCGGTTTTAAACACTATGATAAATTCTTCAAATATCCGAATTCGCTTTTTATAATGAAGTATATATGATCTCTATTCGTCTTTTACACCCACACAACCCTCTTATCTTTGTAGCTAGCGCTAACTTTCTCTTGTGCATGCACACGCCCGCATCCCTCTCACCCTCCCTCAGCATTCTCTAGCTCCATCACGCAAATTTGTGTTTTCACTTTAGGTCGTTCACCCATGGTGTGTGTAGGCCCCCCAACTCCTTCTTTACGGCACACATCGATCGATATGCCTCTCTAGCCAGGTGTGCCTAGCACAAACACAAGCTTCCCCTCTTCTCTTGTCACCGTCCATGCCTCACTCCCACCACTCTTTTCATCGTTCTCGTACTCGCACACTCCTCCCCCTCGATATAGTATGCCTCTCGTACCACCTCCTACATGCATCCCTCTCTCTCTATCCTTCTCCTCGTGCCTCATTTGCTTCTAACACACACATGCATGTATACCGATTGATCTCCCAACATATACCTAGATCGACTTTAACTACCACCCATCGATCGACGTACCTCACAAGTTATGTCTCTCCTTTCTCTTACAAAGGGCGATTGATCTTCCCATGTAGTTACATCTTCTTACCACAGCCACATCGTCCCCCTCATCATTCGTGCATGCCTCCTAACCCGTCTCTCACACGCACGTGCACAGATGACAAGCAGCCATCCCCTCCAACACTCTAGCTCTGTCTCTCTCCCAACCTTATTCATCTCCTGCACATATGCATGGATGTCGATCGATCTCCCTTAATACATGAGGCAGATCGATCTCCTTAATACATGAGGTAGGCCTCTCTCCTCCTCCAAACATATACCAGCCATTGTACCTCTATAGTTAGTTGGGCCTCCCTCTTCCCCCACCACACACCGATAGTCGAGCGCTGCAGGTAGGTATCCATGCCACAGAGACAAACTGCACATGTCCCATCTCACATTCTAGTAGGCCAGCCACTCTATATCTTTGACGTGGGCACACACAAATTTGATGACACTCTTTATCGATCGCGCGTGCACACACACACACACATCATCCCTCTCTTCGATTCTATAGACACCTCAAGCCGATGATACCTCCACTCTCTTCTCGTGGATCGCCCCCTCTATATATATGTTATATCCAGGACTCTGTTCCACACACATTGCATATGTTAATTTTTTTGATTGACCCCC
>NC_041390.1:112391383-112415329 GCF_002162155.2 Triticum dicoccoides
ACACACTATATCTCCCTAGGTTTGTATCTCTCTCACACAACCCCACGTAGGTGGTGTACGTATACAAGAAGAGAATAGGTGCACCGTGCATGTACTCACGCTTCGTGCCCAGCCACACCCGCGCGGGTACACGGTGGAGCTCATTTCTTTATGAAATGGCAGCCCACGTGCTAATTTGAACGCCTGTAGCGGTTGTTTACCTAGGGAGGTCGTGTACCACGCGTGCACGAAATAAAGTTCGACTTGACGCGTTGCCGCATTATTTTTAAATAAAGTTATAGTGCTCAATGGCACGTACACATAATATAAAACGATTTTTATGGAGGAAAAGGTAGTCCGCTCTTCAGAGTATCTCACACAAGGCTCCGGTGGCCTCTCTCTCTCTCTCTCTCTCTCTCTCTCTCTCTCACTGTTGGTCAATGATCCGGCCGCATCCCGTCCGCCGGGGGAAAGGGAGTGCGGTGGCCTCTCTCTCTCACCGTCGGTCACTGATCCGGCCGCATCCCGTCCGCCAGGGGAAAGGGAGTGCGGTGGCCTCTCTCTCTCTCACCGTTGGTCACTGATTCGGCCGCATCCCGTCCGCCGGGGGAAAGGAAGGAAGTGCATCGTTTCTCCGTTCGACGTCGCCGAGGCAGCACGTCCCGATCTGCGGTACACATCGTTCTCTCTGACCAAGCTCCGGCGCGGCAGGGCCTACGCCACCTGCTCGCAGATTCCGCCCGCCGCCGCTCACCTAGTTACATCCCGACGTCCTCCAGGTATCCCCTCCGGCCTTGCTCCTTTGCCCGTTTTTCCACGTCGTTGCATGTGGATCTTCCATAGTTCTTTGCCCAAAACGTAGCTCGTCCGGCATACTTTCCATATTGCATTCTCGTCCTCACATCGTTTTAGACAAACACAATCGTGTTGTTATCTTCGCTTAGGACAAGGAATATGCTTCTTTTTTGTCGTCGCATGTGTCATCAACTGTTATTGACCAGTAATTGTTTCCTTTCTACCTCTTTTTTGCAAACAGGGTTATCCATTTCACCTCGTTGCTATTGTGACCTTTTGGTGAACTGCACAAATCACTTTTTTCTTAAGAGTGTTTTGTGCAGTTGTACTAAAATGTCACACGGGCAACGTCTCTACATTTCAGTGCGACTGCACAAAGGGAGATTGTTTTGCTCTATCCTCCTCATCCAACTCCGAGCCTAATCTTCTCCAACTAGCTAGTCTTAAGAGAGACCGCAAAGGTGACCGGCTTCTATTTGTGTGTTTATTGTTTCATCAGCAGTCCTCTATTATCGTAATCACACTCAATATCTTTGGAACAGGGACACTCAGCTCTATTTTAGTGGAACTGCACAAAATGATCGGAATGTTGCATGCTCCAGACAGCTACTTTTTTTCCCAACATGCCTTGTTGATTTAGACAGAGCTGGGGGGACGTTGCTGCCAATGAAAGCATGGATCAATTTTAATTTAACACCTTCTCACAACTTTGTCTTCAGTTGTGATGTAATTATTAGCTCTGATCTGCTAATAATTGACATGCATTAGCAAGGAAGTTAGTTTTTTATTGTTTCCGAAAGAGCATCGATGGCAAGACACGCGAAACAAAAGCTAAAAGCTCACACCATTGTACAATTTCATGTCGCTGGAAAATTATTTGTATAGTACGTCAATTATGTAAACAAATGATGGAAGCTTGATAGCATTGCCAAAAGCCTCTTCATCATCCGGGTCCATGTGCCATGCACGAAATTATACTCCTTCGTTCCTAAATATTTGTCTTTTTACATATTTCAAACGGGCATATTTTAGAGTGTAGATTCACTCATTTTTCTTCGTATGTGTACTCCCTCCGTTCCTAAATATTCTATTCGTCTTAACAGAGATTTCAACATATTTTAGAAAGACAAATACTCCGGAGTATATTTAAGAACCGAGGGGGTAGTGCACAACCGCATGGGAGACTCAGCCCGGTCGTTGCGCCGCATTAATAGTGAGTAATGAGCAGTCAAATCATAAGCCCCACCTTTCCCACTGTAAGTTGCTCTGAAGAAGCAACCATCAATACACTCTTCTTTGAATCCGCTCATACTACTCCATACGTCACTGTTTATACAACGCGCTTCAGAAAAAAAATCTATGAGACCAAGGCGACTAGCGATCGACCTGAAAAATAGCACTGGTAGTTATAGCACGGCGTCTATTACTAGAGGGAATAATGCGTACACACATGCATGCAGTGCTTCCACCCCGGGTACACACATGCATGCACTCCGTAGTAGTACAGTACATGGAGAGAAAATTGTGGACTTGATTGCGGTTACCACACCCTAATTAATTGAGCATTAAACCAAACACGTCTAAAGCCTCTGTGGTGGTGAAAATGCATTGAGAGAAATGCATCATAATGAAGCGCGCCCTGTAAACTGTGACGGAGGGTGGAGTAGTATGAAGGTGCAAAACCAAGTACGCGTACTAGTACTGCGCTTGGCTCTTCGCCCCTTCGTGAAGTCGAACAATGACGGTACTCCGCATGTTGGGTACTATAGTGTATGCCTTTGACAATCTGACACCGAATGGACTGATGCATGTCCACCGAGGGTAGGTTGCATTAGTCAAAAGGCGTAAGTGAGCTTCACCTTGTCCTGCAAGCTTCTCCTCATTCTGCAAGTTGACGGGACACACCAAAAAGTAGTGCTAGTCCATACTCCCTCCTTTCCGGTTAATATGGCTTAATCTTTTTTGCGGGTAAATGAGAGAGCTTTATTCATATATAAGCATTCTTAGGACGATCAGCCAAGACACTGGTCACTAGGAAGCCAAAAAAAGAAGTAGGAAGCGAGGTGTTTCATCAAGCCAGCTCTCGGCCACATTCAAAGTGCAGCAAGCACGGTTCGCACGAAGATGCGCCGCAAGGTTTGCTGACCTATTTACATGCTGAATAACAAAAAAAAGAGGAAATATTACTGAGCGCTACTATTTGTAACAGGATATGAGCCAGAATTAAGCGAGAATTGTGGCGAGTGTTCCATGCAATCAACTTCCATTATCACATGCGAGAACCCTCAAAGAGAACCAAATGTGTTGAAGATTGCTTTATCACATTTTAAAATTATAATAAGAGTGTAGACGCTTCTCCATCCGGTTCCTAGTAGTATGCTTCTGGCAATCTGACACCAAATTAACTGTTGTACGTCCACCGCCTGAGCGAGTGAGAGCTTGCATTAGTCAAAAGTTTCTCCTTGTCCAGCGAGCCACCGCACGCAAGCTTCTCCCGTCCTGCAACCTTCTCCTCGTTTGGCATGTTGACGGGACACAACAAAGTAATTCTAGTCCATGCTGCCTCCTCTCCGGTTAACATGGCTTAATTTCAAACGAGATAAATACACTGTCTGTCACTATATATTTGTAAAAATACGGTTAGTGGACTTCATAATACGCTCATTGCGCTCAATATATATATATATATATATATATATATATATATATATATATATATATATATATATATTCCGGTGTTCATACGGTCACTAGCTCACCCTGACTGAGTATGTGTGTGCATGCATGTGTAGGTTGAGCACTTGAGCGTCACCGTGTGTGTTCCGTCGTGTGCTCGAACATGCATGCATTAGGGCGTCGCACGCGTTTTTGCGTCCATGTGTACGTGTGACTGTTGCATACACTTAGGGGGAGTATGTGTAGGGGCCACTAAGGAGCAGTCAAATCACACAGTAAGTTAGTCGGAAGAAGCAACCATCATTTCACTCTTGAATGACACGTACGCAATATAAAATGGTTGATATGGAGAGAAAAAGAAAACCACTAGCAGGGTGCGTGTGAGAGATGGGTCAGGAGGTGAATGACACGTGGCCCCAGGGGGTGGCTGGCCCACCTATCATATAGCCAAAGGCAGGCACAGTAGAGGGCCGAGGAGTAGTACGAAATCCTACGCACCTACGCACGCTAACCAAGGGATGAGTGATCACTCGAATCGCAAGATCAGTTGACTAGAAGCTACGCTAGACCCATGGAGGCAATGAGCGCGAGCATCAGTCGGCTGTGCCAGATGGTCCACGACGCCGGCCTGCGGCCCGGCAGGTAGTAATGCTTGAGGCCGCCAGGGCAAGGGGCAGCTTGGACGACAGCTTCGCATCCTTGTTCGACGAGGTGCTCGCCGGTTTCCTTGACAAGTTCACCATCGTCAAGAAGCTTGCGGATGACTTTGACATAAGCCTCCAGCCGACGCGCCCAGGCTCTGCGATGCCCGCCACCCTCAACAGCCACTATGGTAACAACCTCTTCGATGCACTGGTGGCCCTGCGACTGCCCGCCGTCACGCCGAAGAATGTCCACCTCGAGGTCGCGCTCGCCGCGCAGCGCCTGGCGCAGCAAGACACCATCGACATAATCACCCACGTCTACACGCAAATCGTCCACAAGGACTAGTACATGCAAGAGGAGGACAATAGGACGCTGGCCTTCTTGGAGCGCATGGCAACCTTGTGAAGGAAATATGCCCTAAAGGCAATAATAAAGTTATTATTTATTTTGTTATATCATGATAAATGTTTATTATTCATGCTAGGATTGTATTAACTGGAAACATAATACATGTGTGAATACATAGACAAACAGAGTGTCACTAGTATGCGTCTACTTGACTAGCTCGTTAATCGAAGATGGTTATGTTTCCTAACCATAAACAAAAGAGTTGTTATTTGATTAACGGGATCACATCATTAGGAGAATGATGTGATTGACATGACCCACTCCATTAGCTTAGCACCCGATCGTTTAGTATGTTGCTATTGCTTTCTTCATGACTTATACATGTTCCTATGACTATGAGATTATGCAACTCCCGTTTGCCGGAGGAACACTTTGTGTGCTACCAAACGTCACAACATAACTGGGTGATTATAAAGGAGCTCTACAGGTGTCTCCAAAGGTACATGTTGGGTTGGCATATTTCGAGATTAGGATTTGTCACTCCGATTGTCGGAGAGGTATCTCTGGGCCCTCTCGGTAATGCACATCACATAAGCCTTGCAGGCATTGCAACTAATGAGTTAGTTGTGAGATGATATATTTCGGAACGAGTAAAGAGACTTGCTGGTAACGAGATTGAACTAGGTATTAACATACCGACGATTGAATCTCGGTCAAGTAACATACCAATGACAAAGGGAACAACGTATGTTGTTATGCGGTCTGACCGATAAAGATCTTCGTAGAATATGTAGGAGCCAATATGGGCATCCAGGTCCCGCTATTGGTTATTGACCGGAGACGTGTCTCGATCATGTCTACATTGTTCTCGAACCGTAGGGTCCGCACGCTTAAGGTTTCGATGACAGTTATATATGAGTTTACATGTTTTGATGTACCGAAGGAGTTTGGAGTCCCGGATGAGATCGGGGACATGACGAGGAGTCTTGAAATGGTCGAGACGAAAAGATCGATATATTGGACGACTATATTCAGACATCGGAAAGGTTCCGGGTGATTCGGGTATTTTTCGGAGTACCGGAGAGTTACGAGAATTCGCCGGGGAGTATATGGGCCTTATTGGGCCATACGGGAATAGAGGAGAGAGGCCAAAAGGAAGGAGGCCTGCGCCCCCCCTCTGGTCCGAATTGGACAAGGGGCGCAGCCCCCTTTTCCTTCTTCCTCTCCCCCTCTTTCCCCTTCTCCTACTCCAACAAGGAAGGAAGGAGTCCTACTCTCGGTGGGAGTAGGACTCCCCTTGGTGCGCCCCTTCCTAGGCCGGCCGCCCCCTCCCCCTTGCTCCTTTATATACGGGGGCAGGGGGGCACCTCTAGACACACAAGTTGATCTTCGTGATCGTTCCTTAGCCGTGTGCGGTGCCCTCCTCCACCATATTCCACCTCGGTCATATTGTAGTGGTGCTTAGGCGAAGCCCTGCGACGGTAGAACATCAAGATCGTCACCACGCCGTCGTGCTGACGAAACTCCTCCCCGACGCTTTGCTGGATCGGAGCCCGGGGATCGTCATCGAGCTGAACGTGTGCCAAGAACTCGGAGGTGCCGGAGTAACGGTGCTTGGATCGATCGGATCGTGAATACGTACGACTACATCAACCGCGTTGTCACAACGCTTTCGCTATCGGTCTACAAGGGTACGTAGATCACACTCTCCCTTCTCGTTGCTATGCATCACCATGATCTTGCATGTGCGTAGGAAATTTTTTGAAATTACTACCTTCCCCGACAGTGGCATCCGAGCCTAGGTTTTATGTGTTGATATTATATGCACGAGTAGAACACAAGTGAGTTGTGGGCGATATAAGTCATACTGCTTACCAGCATGTCATACTTTGGTTCGGCGGTATTGTTGGACGAAGCGGCCCGGACCGACATTACGCGTACGCTTACGCGAGACCGGTTCTCCCGATGTGCTTTGCACAAAGGTGGCTAGCGGGTGACAGTTTCTCCAACTTTAGTTGAACCGAGTGTGGCTACGCCCGGTCCTTGCGAAGGTTAAAATGGCACCAACTTGACAAACTATCATTGTGGTTTTGATGCGTAGGTAAGATTGGTTCTTGCTTAAGCCCATAGCAGCCACGTAAAACTTGCAACAACAAAGTAGAGGACGTCTAACTTGTTTTTGCAGGGCATGCTGTGATGTGATATGGTCAAAACATGATACTAAATTTTATTGTATGAGATGATCATGTTTTGTAACCGAGTTATCGGCAACTGGCAGGAGCCATATGGTTGTCGCTTTATTGTATGCAATGCAATCGTGTTGTAATGCTTTACTTTATCACTAAGTAGTAGCGATAGTCGTGGAAGCATAAGATTGGCGAGACGACAACGATGCTACGATGGAGATCAAGGTGTCGCGCCGGTGACGATGGTGATCATGACGGTGCTTCGAAGATGGAGATCACAAGCACAAGATGATGATGGCCATATCATATCACTTATATTGATTGCATGTGATGTTTATCTTTTATGCATCTTATCTTGCTTTGATTGACGGTAGCATTTTAAGATGATCTCTCACTAATTATCAAGAAGTATTCTCCCTGAGTATGCACCGTTGCGAAAGTTATTCGTGCTAAGACACCACGTGATGATCGGGTGTGATAGGCTCTACGTTCAAATACAACGGGTGCAAAATAGTTGCACACGCGGAATACTCAGGTTATACTTGACGAGCCAAGCATATACAGACATGGCCTCGGAACACGGAGACCGAAAGGTCGAGCGTGAATCATATAGTAGATATGATCAACATAGTGATGTTCACCATTGAAACTACTCCATCTCACGTGATGATCGGACATGGTTTAGTTGATTTGGATCACGTGATCACTTAGAGGATTAGAGGGATGTCTATCTAAGTGGGAGTTCTTAAGTAATATGATTAATTGAACTTAATTTATCATGAACTTAGTCCTAGTAGTATTTTGCAAATTATGTTGTAGATCACTAGCTCGCGTTGTTGCTTCCCTGTGTTTATTTTGATATGTTCCTAGAGAAAATTGTGTTGAAAGATGTTAGTAGCAATGATGCGGATTGGATCCGTGATCGGAGGTTTATCCTCATTGCTGCACAGAAGAATTATGTCCTTGATGCACCGCTAGGTGACGGACCTATTGCAGGAGCAGATGCAGACGTTATGAACGTTTGGCTAGCTCAATATGATGACTACTTGATAGTTTAGTGCACCATGCTTAATGGCTTAGAATCGGGACTTCAAAGATGTTTTGAACCTCATGGAGCATATGAGATGTTCCAGGAGTTGAAGTTAATATTTCAAGCAAATACCCGAGTTGAGAGATATGAAGTCTCCAACAAGTTCTATAGCTAAAAGATGGAGGAGAATCGCTCAACTAGTGAGCATGTGCCCAGATTGTCTGAGTACTACAATCGCTTGAATCAAGTGGGAGTTAATCTTCCAGATAAGATAGTGATTGACAGAATTCTCTAGTCACCATCACCAAGTTAGTAGAACTTCATGATGAACTATGATATGCAAGGGATAACGGAAACGATTCCCAAGCTCTTCGTAATGCGGAAATTGACGAAGGTAGAAATCGAGAAAAACATCAAGTGTTGATGGTAGACAAGACCACTAGTTTCAAGAAAAGGGCAGAGGGAAGAAGGGGAACTTCAAGAAGAACAGCAAGCAAGTTGCTGCTCAAGTGAAGAAGACCAAGTCTGGTCCTAAGCCTGAGACTAAGTACTTCTACTGCAGAGGGACTGGTCACTGGAAGCGGAACTACCCCAAGTGATTGGCGGATAAGAAGGATGGCAAAGTGAACATAAGTATATTTGATATATATGTTATTGATGTGTACTTTACTAGTGTTTATAGCAACCCCTCAGTATTTGATACTAGTTCAGTTGCTAAGATTAGTAACTCGAAACGGGAGTTGCATAATAAACAGAGACTAGTTAAGGGTGAAGTGACGATGTGTGTTGGAAGTGGTTCCAAGATTGATATGATCATCATCGCACACTCCCTATACTTTCGGGAATAGTGTTGAACCTGAATAAGTGTTATTTGGTGTTTGCGTTGAGCATGAATATGATTTGATCATGTTTATTGTAATACGGTTATTCATTTAAGTAAGAGAATAAATTGTTGTTCTGTTTACATGAATAAAACCTTATATGGTTACACACCCAATGAAAATAGTTCATTGGATCTCGATCGTAGTGATACACATAATCATAAATTTGAAACCAAAAGATGCAAAGTTAATAATGATAGTGCAACTTATTTGTAGCACTGCCGTTTAGGTCATATTGGTGTAAAGCGCATGAAGAAACTCCATGCTGATGGGATTTTGGAATCACTTGATGCTTGCGAACCATGCCTCATGGGCAAGATGACTAAGACTCCGTTCTCCGGAGCGAGCAACTGACTTATTGGAAATAATACATACTGATGTATGCGGTCCGATGAGTGTTAAGGCTCACGGCAAGTATCGTTATTTTCTGAACTTCACAGATGATTTGAGCAGATATGGGTATATCTACTTGATGAAACATAAGTCTGAAACATTTGAAAAGTTCAAAGAATTTCAGAGTGAAGTGGAAAAACATCGTGACAAGAAAATAAAGTTTCTACGATTTGATCGCGGAGACAAATATTTGAGTTACGAGTTTGGTCTTCAATTAAAACAATGTGGAATAGTTTCACAAACTCATGCCACATGGAACACCACAGCATAATGGTGTGTCCGAACGTCATAACCGTACTTTATTGGATATAGTGCAATCTATGATGTCTCTTACCGATCTACCACTATTGTTTTGGGGTTATGCATTAGAGACAGCTGCATTCACGTTAAAAGGGCACCATCTAAATCTGTTGAGACGACACCGTATGAACTGTGGTTTGGCAAGAAACCAAAGTTGTCATTTCTTAAAGTTTGGGGTTGCAATGCTTATGTGAAAAAGTTTCATCCTGATAAGCTCAAACCCAAATCGGAAAAGTGTGTCTTCATAGGATACCCAAAAAGTTACTGTTGGGTACACCTTCTATCACAGATCCAAAGGCAAGACATTCGTTGCTAAGAATGGATCATTTTTAGAGAAGGAGGTTCTCTCGAAAGAAGTGAGTGGGAGGAAAGTAGAACTTGATAAGGTAATTGTACCTTCTCCCTTATTGGAAAATAGTTCATCACAGAAATCTGTTCCTGTGACTACTACACCAATTAGTGAGGAAGCTAATGATGATGATCATGTAACTTCAGATCAAGTTACTACCAAATCTTGTAGGTAAACCAGAGTGAGATCCACACCAGAGTGGTATGGTAATCCTATTCTGGAGGTCATGCTACTTGACCATGACGAACCTACGAACTATGAAGAAGCGATGGTGAGCCCAGATACCGCAAAATGGCTTGAGGCCATGAAATCTAAGATGGGATCCATGTATGAGAACAAAGTATGAACTTTGGTTGACTTGCCCGATGATCGGCAAGCCATTGATAATAAATGGATCTTCAAGAGGAAGACGGACACTGATAGTAGTGTTACTATCTACAAAGCTAAAATTGTCGCAAAAGTTTTCGACAAATTCAAGGTGTTGACTACGATGAGAGTTTCTCACTCGTATCTATGCTTAAGTCTGTCCGAATCATGTTAGCAATTGCCGCATTTTATGAAATCTAGCAAATGGATAAACAAATCTGCATTCCATAATAGATTTAGTAAAGAACAGTTGTATATGATACAACCAAAAGGTTTTGTCAATCCTAAAGGTGCTAACAAAATATGCAAGCTCCAGCGATCCATCTATGGACTGGTGCAAGCATCTCGGAGTTGGAATATACGCTTTGATAAGTTGATCAAAGCATATAGTTTTATACAGACTTGCGATGAAGCCTGTATTTACAAGAAAGTGAGTGGGAGCACTACAACATTTCTGATAATTATATGTGAATGACATATTGTTGATCAGAAATAATGTAGAATTATTCTACAAAGCATAAAGGAGTGTTTGAAAGGAATTTTCCAAAGAAAGACCTCGGTGAAGCTGCTGACATATTGAACATCAAGATCTATAGAGATAGATCAAGACGCTTGATAAGTTTTTTTTTCAATGAGTACATACCTTGATAAGATTTTGAAGTAGTTCAAAATAGAACAGTCAAAGAAAGAGTTCTTGTCTGTGTTACAAGGTGTGAAATTGAGTAAGACTCAAAACCCGACCACGACAGAAGATATAAAGAGAATGAAGTCATTCCCTATGCCTCAGCCATAGGTTCTATAAAGTATGCCATGCTATGTACCAGATCTATTGTATACCCTACACTGATTTTGGCAAGGTAGTACAATAGTGATCTAGGAGTAGATCACTGGACAACGGTCAAAATTATCCTTAGTGGAATAAGGATATGTTTCTCGATTATGGAGGTGATAAAAAGGTTCGTCGTAAAGGGTTATGTCGATGCAAGTTTTGACACTAATCCAGATGACTCTAAGTCTCAATATGGATACATATTGAAAGTGGGAGCAATTAGCTTGAGTAGCTCTGAGCAGAGCATTGTTGACATAGAAATTTGCAAAATACATATGGATCTGTATGTGGCAGACCCGTTGACTAAACTTCTCTCACAAGCAAAACATGATCACTTTTTGGGTCTTAATCACATAGCGATGTGAACTAGATTATTGAATCTAGTAAACCCTTTGGGTGTTAGTCACATGGAGATGTGAACCAATCACATAAAGATGTGAACTATTGATGTTAAATCACATGGCGATGTGATCTAGATTATTGACTCTAGTGCAAGTGGGAGACTGAAGGAAATATGCCCTAGAGGCAATAATAAAGTTATTATTTATTTCCTTATATCATGATAAATGTTTATTATTCATGCTAGAATTGTATTAACCGGAAACATAATACATGTGTGAATACATAGACAAACAGAGTGTCACTAGTATGCCTCTACTTGACTAGCTCGTTAATTGAAGATAGTTATGTTTCCTAACCATAAAGAAAATAGTTGTTATTTGATTAACGGGATCATATCATTAGGAGAATGATGTGATTGACATGACCCATTCCATTAGCTTAGCACCCGATCGTTTAGTATGTTGCTATTGCTTTCTTCATGACTTATACATGTTCCTATGACTATGAGATTATGCAACTCCTGTTTGCCGGAGGAACACTTTGTGTGCTATCAAACGTCACAACATAACTGGGTGATTATAAAGGAGCTCTACAGGTGTCTCCAAAGGTACATGTTGGGTTGGCGTATTTCAAGATTAGGATTTGTCACTCCGATTGTCGGAGAGGTATCTCTGGGCCCTCTCGGTAATGCACATCACATAAGCCTTGCAAGCATTGCAACTAATGAGTTAGTTGTGAGATGATGTATTACGGAACGAGTAAAGAGACTTGCCGGTAACGAGATTGAACTAGGTATTAAGATACCGACGATCGAATCTCGGGCAAGTAACATACCGATGACAAAGGGAACAACGTATGTTGTTATGCGGTCTGACCGATAAAGATCTTCGTAGAATATGTAGGAGCCAATATGGGCATCCAGGTCCCGCTATTGGTTATTGACCAGAGACGTGCCTCGGTCATGTCTACATTGTTCTCGAACCGTAGGGTCCGCACGCTTAAGGTTTCGATGACAGTTATATTATGAGTTTATGAGTTTTGATGTACCGAAGGAGTTCGGAGTCCCGGATGAGATCGGGGACATGACGAGGAGTCTCGAAATGGCCGATACGTAAAGATCGATATATTGGACGACTATATTAGGACATCGGAAAGGTTCCGAGTGATTCGGGTATTTTTCGGAGTACCGGAGAGTTACGGAAATTCGCCGGGGAGTATATGGGCGTTATTGGGCCATACGGGAATAGAGGAGAGAGGCCAAAAGGAAAGAGGCCTGCGCCCCCCTCTAGTCCGAATTGGACAAGGGGAGCAGCCCCCTTTTCCTTCTTCCTCTCCCCCTCTTTCCCCTTCTCCTACTCCAACAAGGAAGGAAGGAGTCCTACTCCCGGTGGGAGTAGGACTCCCCTTGGCGCGCCCCCTCCTAGGCCGGCCGCCCCCTCCCCCTTGCTCCTTTATATACGGGGGCAGGGGAGCACCTCTAGACACACAAGTTGATCTTCATGATCATTCCTTAGCCGTGTGCGGTGCCCCCCTCCACCATATTCCACCTCGGTCATATTGTAGCGGTGCTTAGGCGAAGCCCTGCGACGGTAGAACATCAAGATCGTCATCACGCCGTTGTGCTGACAGAACTCCTCCCTGACGCTTTGCTGGATCGGAGCCCGGGGATCGTCATCGAGCTGAACGTGTGCCAAGAACTCGGAGGTGCCGGAGTAACGGTGCTTGGATCGGTCGGATCGTGAAGACGTACGACTACATCAACCGCGTTGTCACAACGCTTCCGCTGTCGATCTACAAGGGTACGTAGATCACAGTCTCCCCTCTCGTTGCTATGCATCACCATGATCTTGCGTGTGCGTAGGATTTTTTTTTTGAAATTACTACGTTCCCCAACACCTTGGACGGCACTATTCAGAAGCACGTTGAGCTCGCCGCCAACGCCGCTGCTCCTCACACGTCGGTTGGTGACCCGGCACACTAGGGCGTGAGGATGTCGTTGAACGTTGATGGATCCGTATGTATTTTTATCTTTCCGTCAAATCCATGTAGTAGTATATGATACTACAGTAATTATCTTACCTTTCGCATCAACTTCATAATTTTCATACGTACTCCATGCATGAACGGCGCCAGAAGCAAACTTCTCATTACTCTAGGCAAAATCGTTATTTTCTATCTATCGGTCGCGCCATGGAGCAGAACCAAATTTTACAAGTTACGAGTTCAAAAGGAAAAGCCTGCCGTGTTCGCGTCGCACCCCCACACGGTTGGTCCGGGACGCCGCTCAGGCGGGAATGCGTGCGGTGTTGCATTTTCACTTACAAGTGGGATCGTAGTTGAGCAAACCGACTATTGGCAAACCCTCACCCGGCCCACCGTGCGATGGCTGAGAAAAGAGGACAGGAGGGAGAAGAGATGGTTGTAGCACGGACTCCAAGAAAATTGGTGTCGGATGGGACTCGTGTGGGTGGCGTGTGCCGTACTGCTAGACGTGAATGCTAGTTATGGCCCATGCCACCCCACTATACGAGCCTATATCGAGGTACGTAGAACAAATTTCCTGCAGTCCGTGCTCAGCCCTCCTCTATCTCTCTTCTCATCCAGCCAGCGGACGCGTGGAGCCCATCGTTTGTTTGCTCACATGCGGCCTCACATGTCAGTGAAAACGCAAGAGGACCCACTAAACCTGCACATCTTTCACCTCGACGTGCTGGTGATGACAAACAAATCCAATAAAGATCGTCAGTGGCCGCTTTTGGAGTTACTCAAGAGTAGTAAGATTCTATTTACAGTTTAACCCAAGATGCACATCTCGTGGCTTCAACTACCACTCTATTTTCTTTCATGACACGACCTGGATGCTGGATGTCCCACGTGTCGGCAAAAGGAGGAAGAACCCGACCAAATCTTCGGTTCTGCTATCGGATTAGACTAGTTGTGCTAACTTAAAATTTTTATTGTGTACTCCCTCCGTTCCAAAATACTTGACTTCCATTTGTCCAAAAATGGATGTACCTATATACTAAGACATGTCTAGATACATATATATTTTAACAAATAGAAGGCATGTAGTATTGTGCAACGGAGGGAGTAGAATGGATGCAAGTTTTTGTATTAGGAAGAAGAGTACATCCATATATTGATAGAGCGCAATTTAGTAGATGTTCTATCACTTTTAGCTAGTATAGAATAGAGGCTAGACATGAGACTAGATGCGAGGAAGCAACGTCTACTTCTTTACACTCGAAGAAGAAAGAAGCACGCAAGATCGAGCCTCCGCAGATCAACAATGAATGCATCGAGAAGGCACTAATCCAACTTACCACAGGAGTAGTCAAAATTATCGTTGGAGTTCATGCAAAACGGAGGTCCGTTTGGGGTCGTGCGTTGGAGTTGGCCTTACAAGTGGGACCGCAGTTAAGGAAACCGACTATCGGCAAACCCCCACCGCCGCGCGATGGCTGAAGTTAGAGAACCGATGAGGTTGAAGAGATTGCTCTCGCACGGACTCCAAGAAATAATATGGTGTCAGATGGATGTCGTGGTGGTGGCGTGTGCCGTACTCCTGGACGTGAATGCTTGTTCTGGCCCATGCCACCCTACTACTCCTACTATATACTATACTACTAGTATATCGAGGATTCGCGGTGCTAGTTATGTAGAATGAACACATTAACCTATGGCTACAGCAAAAACACCCGCCCGACGCGCGAAGCATGTGAAGCTAGTACAAATAGTGTACTACTATTGTTGATTGGCCTCATCCGATAAGCTGTTGCAATGCACGTACAATTATGTATTCGGAAAATATTTTTTTGCCTCGTCGCACCACTCACTCAGAGAAGCGACTCGAAAGCCATTCATAAATTTAGTAAGTTTATCACAGGTATGTCATTTTATTACATAGTACAACAGGTCATCAACCCACATTGACAACGAGGATACATTATAAATACTAAAGTTTTCACCACACAACAAATAACAAGCCATGAAATGAACTTCAACTCAACCATTCCGCGGCGTTGGAAACGCTTGCTTTGAACCACAAGTGATTCTCTGGGACGGGCCATCCGTTGTCAATCTGGAGACCAACGCAGGACTGATCATCCAGGCTGAAGCGGCCTACTATATCAGTACCAGGGTAGGGAACCACCCAAATGTCCGAGGTATAGACACAGTTGCTTCTCATAAATGTGTCAACAGCAGTTGGATTGCCTTTCACCATCATTAGATAGTTTTGTCCAAGGAAGAGCGAGTTTTCTCCAAGACTATCAATTCTGTGCCAGGGAGAAGGAGTTGGCGCTAGCACCCTAGTATCCATCCCGAATAGCATGCAACGGGTGTTGGAATAGGTCCGGAGAGTGCGACCATGGGAGACTACACCTGCTTCCTTAGCAGTAACATCATCAGTGGCCTGTATACACACAAGAAGAGGTGATCCATCGGAATTAGTTGCCAGACGCCACAGAGTATATCGGCGCTGCTCGTCCTCATGCTCATGATCATCACCATCGTCATCTCCCCCTTGGTTATAAAAATCTTCAAGTATAGGTGGTGGGATGTTCACAGGACCTTGGAAACACAAGAAGAAGGTTAATTAGTAAAGGGAAACTTGCTAACCCGCATGCATGTGGATGAAACAATTATAATTACGGTGGAAGACAAACGTACCGAAACAACGAGGATGCCATGCAAAAACAGTGCCACGAGTGGTGGCAGCAAACACAAGGCCCTCGTATTCAATTGCATCACAGTAGTCATCCGTGTACAGAAACTGATTTTTGAGCAATATCCATCGAGTGAAACCATCAAGGACGACAACAAGCTTGTCGAAGATAGCAACAACATCATAGTTTTTGTAATTCCAAGAGCGGTTGGGAACTCGACAAATTACTATCTTCCGTAGACGACAATCACCATGATCATATTTTAACGTGTGTACATTACCGGTGTGCTCAACCTCTGGGCAGTGTGCTGAGATTTTTAGAAGTGGAACCTGGTGACGAGTGTACACATTCACAAGTTCCCACTCGCAGTTGGACCCAATGTAAACAACCCAATCTCCATTTGCGCCCGCCCAAACCTTGCCTCAAGCGATGGCATCTTAACATCACACGTATCATTATCAAGCGGCATCAACTTGCACAGGCCAAGGCCTCCGTCGTGCCGGCGCCAGTCATCAGGTCACGGCGAAGAAGATAGGGGAGATCAAACCGCTCCTTGACCCTTGGGTTCCTTGCAATGATGTTATTAGTTGAGTCGAGAATGAGCTGGAACGAACCTGCCATGCTAGCCGAGGTGATGACGTCACACCGATCAATGAGTTCCTCCACCACGTCATCTTTCAGATCGGGGCAAGAATAACGAGGTCGTTTCCTGCCTGTTCCCTCCATGGAGAAGACGATCGAACAATGGCAGAAGAAAGGGTGAAGGGCTGAAGGAAAATGAAGGAGGGAGAGGAAGAGCATGCGACATCACTTCCAAATCGAGAGGAAAAGGCGAAGAGTCGGTGGACGGTTGCGAGTTTGCCACGATTCACGAAGAGGCGCCCCGGCCTACACGTCTGTTCGGAAATACTCCTACTACTCGCCGTTGTCTCACTGATATGTTGGAACGGGACCACATGTTAACGAAACATGGTGTGTAATTTCTCGTGCAAAATGCGATCTGGCCGCGTTGGCCCGAGGTGCCGCATTAGTTATCGACCTTTATTTTTTTAATGGCGTGCCAATCAGTTTTGAAGCACGACTAACTGGTACTGTACGCAGAGAAAATATAAACTACTCTACCACTACCCCACCTCTAGTACTAGTAGTATAAAAAAGATATATATAGGCTGGAGCTTCAACGCTTTCTTGCTAAGGGCTGCCCACTTGCTTCTCACACTACCACCCTCTCTCCAGATGTAAAAAGACGGCCCCTCTCTCCCTCCTCACCGGTGTTCACAGATCTGCCGGGGAAGAAAAGGACGTGCAACGTTGACGCACTCGTCGTCGGCGAGCGAGGTCACGCACTGACGATAAGGCCGTCCTCTCAGACCCAGCGCCCGCGCGGGATGGCCTCCGTCCCCAAGCTCGCTGCCGTAGTGTGTGCGGAGGACGACGACCACGAGCGAAGCCACTTCCCGCCGACCCTCAGGTATGCTACCTCTTTTCGAGCCATAACCTTGTTCTATTGCCCCATCTGCTACGTCGTTGCATGTGGATATTTTTCCACTCCACCATCTTCCCAATTTGCTATCCTCTACTCTGCTGGCCACGCAGATGAAAACCATAATTTGCACTATTAAAGGAAACCCTACTTCATGCAGGCTAATCCATGTCTGGGTTGAATAAGGAAAGGAAGGGAGACTATACTGTCCAAGAGAGTAGGCATCGAACCCGCATCTAGGTTGAAAAGGGGAAAATCAGTAGCTAAGGAACGAGTCTCATGTCTCTTGGTTGAAGAAGGGTAGAAAGGCATGACAACGCAATAGAGAATGACCAGGTCGATCGGTTTGTTGTCCTCGCATAGGAAAAAGGTGGCTAAAGAGAACAAAAATGGGACCGTAATCCACATATGCTGCCTGGATATTTGTTGCTCTGGGCAACCATACCTCCCTCACCACTCTGCGTCCGTGGAGGTACATCGTACTGGTGCCTCCCATGCTCTTATTGCCACTTTTTTGCTGTTAGTATAACGCCAGCAGTCAAGTCAAGCAATGCTACTGCTAAAGTGATGCCACATTTAACTAATGCCGCTCTCAGTCTAATGCCACCCATAAATTTAAGCAATGCCATTTAATGTCACTGGATTATTTCAGGGTTAGCTGTTGATTGTGGATGTATTAAAGATTTTTCAGCTATAAGGCATTCTAATGCTGTTGCACAACCAGTATACCAACGACGAAACTTGTTACTCCCGTGAGATTTTTTCGCTGTTAATGCTTATAGATTACATACCTCACTTTCATGAGATAAGTTAATTTTTTTGTACAGTATCACCAAAATTCCAAGGCGCTGATGTCATTTTATTTTGGTTAAACTGCACAGACAATTATGAAGACAGAAGGAAAGTTCAAGAGTGGGCACCTCCTCCTCCGGCTGTTCTCTTGAGGAGGTTTGTATGTTTGTCTCTAATGCCTGTCGACTACATACCTGACATCATGATCTAATGTTAGGTCATTTCCTTTTATACAGTGTCACTGAATTGTCAAGGCGGTGATGGCATTTTATTTCAGTAGAACTGCGCAAAATTTGCTTAAAAGAAGAGGAAAGGTCAGGAATGGCTTACTTTTCCAGAAAAAACTATGTATGCCTTCCTCACATCAGCCGTTGTTGCTTTATTTATTCCTTCAAATAGGTGGTTAGAAACAGTCTTGCTACCTTTTCCCATTAAGAAATTGGAATGCTTATATTTGTGAGTCTATGCTTCAACTAGTGCCACTTTTAGAGTAATCACACTTTCAATATCTATGCAAACAGGGATGCTCGATTTTAGTGGAACTGCACAAAAAGTCCAACCGGTTCAACATTAGGAGCATGTTTTTTCCCAACCTTTATATCCAATTGGTGGCACTATGAGCTGTTCATTACGAAGGTACATGGTTTGCTACTATCTTGCTACTCTTTTTGTACTATCATTAGATAGTAATACTAGTGGTTTGCATGTGAATTTATTGGCAGGGTGGACCTACATTGGAGGTGCAAGACAGGATTCAATGATTGGATGCTCAATTTCGATTGTATCGATTTCACCTCTTCCATCACTGCGAACATGGATATCCTTGGTCTGATGAAGAATAGGCGCTATATTTCTGCTCTGAACCAGCAAATCAATTCAGTATGAAATTGTCCAGGGCAAAACATAACTGTATCAGATTGTCCAGTGCAGAACATGACAGATGCTAAGCGGAAGAGACATGTTTAAACCGAAAATACAAGGTGTGGTATATGTTTACTAGCTGCTTGATATTTGTGCAGACAGAGATGCCTTCCCGTTGCTATTTGGCAAACCAACAAAGTGCCCGCAATTTTGGTTGAACTGCACAAGAGAATAGTATAGTCACTGCATGCAGTGCCATTTGAAAATAGACACAGAAAGTAGTACTGTACTATTTATTGGCCAACACTAGGTGCTTCATTGCTTTGGTCTGATTATACAATGGACATCATTTCGCCTAAGTTCAAGTTTGTATTCCGAAAATAGTCTCGCAGTGTGATCGAGGGAAGACCAAATCATATTGCGGTGCATGTTCCTCCACCATGTCTGGTTCATTCTCATGGTTCCAGCTGTTGGTGAAACCACTTATGTTTGCAAGAGGAATTATAGACTTCACAAACAAATTTGTCTTTCAGTCTGTACTGAATGTTGGCCAATAGAAGCATCCATGTTAGTAGGAAGAACAGATGTTTTTTTCTAGATCTTTGCTTTTGGAGCTACATATTTGTATATGATTTGTGAGTCATTGAGATGCATTAACATGTTGATCTTATGTATGGGAATCGTACTAGTTAGTTTTATTTGCGACGTAAGATCCAAAGTGGCTGATCTTTGATTTTGGAGCTACATATTTGTATATGATCTGTGAATCATTGAGATGCATTAACAGTTACTTATTTCTGTTCGCTCAGTGTTTACAAGTTACTGATCGATCACTAGCTAGCCTACAAATGTGCTCCTGGCAGTTTTTATTTGCGACGCAAGATGCGAAGTGGCAGTTTTTGAATAAAAATGCCTACCTCTGAAGAAACTGACAAGCTCGTACGCAAGCAAGTGCCTCCTATCGCACCTCTGGCAAGTCCGAGGCAAGGCGAAGGACGTCGGTGCCGGCGTTTAGCATGGACAGCAGATGGCGGCCGGCATCGTCTAGTTAGCTAAGAGTAAGTTAGTACTTGTATGCTACTAGAGTGTTAGTGGGAGTAGATAGTTAACTTGGCTATGATGGTTGTCAACGTGGAAGTTCAGTACTCTATATGTGGATCAGACCTGTTACTTTGGTCTGAATGTTGAACTTTCCGTTTGAACGTATGGAATGGGTTGTTATTTTTTTAAATGTGTTGTATTTGTCCTCCACGGTTTAGAGGCTGACTTGTGGGCCTAGCAAGTTGACGCGTACACAATCAGGAGATGATTGTACGTGGAGAGGATGACAACATGGACCCGCCAAGGTCATGGCAGTACGCAAGCAAGTGCCTCCTTATTTCAAGCCAATAAAAAAATGGCTCCTCCTAATGAATTTCTGACATCGGGGTCCCATGCCATTGTCAACGTAGTCAATAAACGAGAGAATTGCACAACGAGCGGCTGACACCAGGGACCCAGCAGCTCGCCCAGTTATTTTTGTTTTGGGTTAATTTGATAAATGCCACTCCAAATCTGGTGTATCTGAGAAATGTCACTGCAATTTTTAACTTTGAAAAATGCCATTTCATGCCATTTCTAGTGGCATTTTTTGAAGTCTGGAGTGGCGTTTTTCAAAATTTGCAAACTGCAATGGCGTTTTTCAAAGTTTGCAAAAATTGCAGTGGCGTTTTTCAAAGTTTGGAAATTGCAGTGGCATTTTTATGAATCGCCATAATTGGAGTGGCATTTATCTAATTTGTTTTCGAGACGGAAGCAGGGTGTCAACTGGGCTGTGCGGGACACTCTGGCCTATCTAGACAGCCTTTTCTTTTATGTTTACCACATACCAGCCCAGTAGTTTTTTTTTCTTTCTGAAAATGGCTAGCCCAGTTTTTTTTTGTGATTTGTCAAGTAAGTCGCTTTATCAGGCATGTTGGGCTGCAAATCTTTCAAGACGAGGAGAGCTTCATTCGGCTGGCCGAGAAAATGGCCTATCAGTAATGAGAAATGGGCTATACATTTTTAAAACACATCAAACCGGCAATTATTTTCAAATATCTTTTTTTCATTTCAAGATTTTAAATTGCATTGATTTTTATGCGTGGACAATTTATTGGATTTTATATTGATATACATTTATTTTTAAAATCAGTCTGAATGTGACTTGAAATTTCGAGATTAAAAACAGTTCAGACCGCACCGACATATGCAAATTTCGTATAATTTTTTAACTGTGACCACAATATGGGCTGTAATGCTAACATAAAGAATATGGGCTCAAAAAAACCCGTAAGAATTAGCAAATGGGCTGTAAATTATTTGAAATAATGGCAGATGGGTTGTATGTTGTTTTCCACAGATTTGAGGCTTTCCACAGATGGCCTGTATACTGTTGGATGTCCATCCAACGGCCGTCGTGCTTCTTCAATCTCTGCTCTTCCTGCTCCAGCCGCTCAAACAAGCGCCGGCGGGACTGCCTGCTCCTTCCTCCCTGCGGCCGGCTGTCCTGCCACGCAGGCCTCACCGCCCCACCGTACTCCCATCGCCGGCCTAGCCATCCCTCTACTCACCCACACCTGCTGTTATTCTCCGGCGATGGCAGACGAATCAGTAAACCCTCGTACAGTCGTACTCCCCTCCGCATGGGAAACAAAAACAACGGCCGAGTCTTCCCTGCCTCCGTGTCGTTCCCTTCCGAGGCCTCGCCATCGTCCACTGCCCTGGTGCTCTCGGCGTGGCGTGGTCAGCGTGGTCAACGACCGACATGCATCTGAAGTGGACTGTACGTGAAGAGGCTGACAGCTGGGTCCACGGCCGCACGCAAGGAAATGCCTCCTTATTACGCGCAAAATAATGATTTCCTCCACCTGACATCTGGGACCAACCGAAACGGCCTCTGTATTTCGCAAAAAATACGTTACCGCCGCTGACAGCTCGGACCGACCAGCTATATCTTCGCACGCAAGGAAGTGCCTCCTTATTACGCACAAAAAAGTGAATACTCCCCCTGCTAACTGGGACCCAGTATAGTGGGCCTACTAAGTTGACGAGGACGAAGGGCTTTGTCAACTTAGTCAATATGCACGATTCTAGCTCGACCGGCCGTACGATGTCCATCCAACAGCCGTAGTGCTTCTTCAACCTCTGGTCTTCTTGCTCCAGCCGCCCAAACCAGGGCCGGTCGTGCCGCCTGCTCCTGCCTCCCGTGGCCGGCTGTGCTGCCGCGGATGCCTCACCGCCCCCATACTACTCCCACCGCTGGCCACGCCATCCCTCAACTCCACTCACCCACACCCCCTGTTATTCTGCGGCGACGGCAGCGCAGCCGAACCAGTGAACCCTCGTACTCCTCTCCGCGTGGGCATCCACTGCCGCGTCTTCCCTGGCTCCACGTCGTCCCCTTCCTAGGCCTCGCCGTCGTCCACCGCCGTGGTGCTGTCGGCGCGCCGTGGTCAATGTGGTCAACGACCGAATTCCATCGGAAGAATACTGTACGTGGAGAGGCTGACAGCTGGGTCCACGGCAGCCGCAAGGAAGTGCCTCATTATTACGCGGAAAATAATTATTCCTCCACCTGACAGCAGGGACCCACCGGACGGGCCGCCAGTATTTTGCGAAAAAAAATTGTTTCCCCCTGATTGCTGGGACCCACCGGACGGGCCACCGTATTTCGTGAAAAAAACGTTCCCCCCGCTGTCAGCTCGGACCCACCGGAAGTGCCTCCTTATTACGCACAAAAAATGAATACTCCTCCGGCTAGCTGGGACCCACCTTGCTGGGAGGCTGACTTGTGGGCCTACTAAGTTGACGGGGACGGAGGGCTTTGTCAACTTAGTCAATATGCACGATTCTAACTCCAGTGACCGTACGATGTCCATCCAACGGTCGTAGTGCTTCTTCAACCTCTGATCTTCTTGCTCCAGCCGCCCAAAGCAGCGCCGGTCGTGCCGCCTGCTCCTGCCTCCCGTGGCCGGCTGTGCTGCCGCGGAGGCCTCACCGCTCCCTACTATTCCCACCGCTGGCCAGGCCCTGCGGCGACGGCAGCCTCACACGCAGCCGAACGAGTGAACCCTCATACTCCTCTCCGCGTGGGCATCCACTGTCGCGTCTTCACCGGCTCCGTGTCGTCCCCTTCCTAGGCCTCGCCGTCGTCCACCGCCCTGGTGCTCTCGGCGCGGCGTGGTCAACGTGGTCAAGAAACGACTTCCATCGGACGTGGACTGTACGTGGAGAGGCTGACAGCTGGGTCCACGACGGCAGCAAGGAAGTGCCTCCTTATTACACGGAAAATAATGATTCCTCCACCTGACAGCAGGGACCCACCGGACGGGCCACCATATTTCACGAAAAAACATTTCCCCCTGACTGCTGGGACCCACCAGCTACACCTTCGCACGCAAGCAAGTGCCTGACAGTCGGGACCCACTTGGTCGAAGCGTACATAGCATTGTCATTCTGGTCGTGAACGTGTACGTACATATATACTGATGGATGTAGAGGCGCGCACGTGTCATAGTAGAGGCGCGCACGCAACATGTACACGTACGTACAGCGGCCAGGGTGCAAGAAAGAAAATACGGCCACGTATGTGTACATACGGGCGGGGTCTCGAACGCCTACTCGCGCATACGTACGGCGAGGGCTTGTGTACATGGCTGGATCGAAGCGGAGAAACAGCGTCGTCGTTGTGTTCATGGGTCGGAACGGAATGTGTGGTCGTGTTCATCAGGAGGGCTTGGACGGAAGAGGCGATGGAAACGAGGCCTGGCGTACCACACAACGGAGGAAACGGACCTCCTACGGTCGAAACGGGGGTCCTGTTGATCGGGAGGGGTGTGGCGTACCGCAAAACGGAGGAAACGGGCCTCCTACGGTCGAAACGGGGGTCCTGTTGGTCGGGAGGGGTGTGGCGTACCGCAAAACAGAGGAAACGGACCTCCTACGGTCGAAACGGGGGTCCTATTGATCGGGAGGGGTGTGGCGTACCGCAAAACGGAGGAAAC
>NC_041390.1:112416053-112432056 GCF_002162155.2 Triticum dicoccoides
CGATCGGCTTTAGGTAGCAGCAGTAGCCAAGAAATCGCTCGATCAGGTTCAGTTAACAGCCATCGATCGATCGCTCGGGTTCAGTAACGTGTAGCCTGTAGTGCAATCGCTCGGGTTCAGTTAGAGCCCAACGCCTCGCTCGGGTTCAGTTAGAGCCAACGCCTCGCACACACGCGCGTACGTGTACGAGAGAAACGCGCATCGCTCCGCCCCGACCTCCCACCGTAACCGGGAACTCCCTGAAATTCCCCCCCCCCTCGCTTCTACCATGGTTTTTTCCGTCATGGACGGCCCAAAGAATGTCATGCAGCTGCGTCTCTGGCCCGCCCAGGACGAAAAGCCCATTTTTCTGTCATGATTTTTCTCATAGAAGTAGGAGCCCACCACATCTATGATGATACCGGGTTTTGTCACAATTATCGTCATAGAAGTGTCATATGTATGACAGAAAAAAATTTCGTTCGGCCCAAAATGTCACGGATGTGTCTTTTTTTTGTAGTGACATCATTGGATCATAATATGTGGTATAAAGCACCATGTTCAAGTAGGGATTACAGCGGGGTGCGGGAGATTGGACCGCGTAAAAGAGATGAGGATGGTGATGATGATGGTGATGTTGATGAAGGCGATCACCTCGGCGATGATTCCCCTCCCGATAGCACTCCGGTGCCACCGAGAGAGAGGAGGAGCGGTTCTCCCCCTTGTGCTTCCTCCTCCATGCCCCCCCCTTTGATGGGGAGAGGTTCTCCCTCTGGTCCTTGGCCTTCATGGTGATCATGGCCCCTCCGGCATCCTCCTCCATAGCCTCCGGTGATGATGGCCCCCTTCGGCAGGGTGACAGAGAGGGCCTAGATTGATTTCTCGTGGCTACAGAGGCTTGCGGCGGCGGAACTTTCGATCTAGGTTAATTTCTGGAGGTTTGGGTATTTATAGGAGAGGTTGGCGTCAAGAATAAGTCAGGGGGGCCCACGGGTCGTCCACGAGGCACAGGGGCGTGCCCCCCCACCCTCGTGGGGACCATGGGACTCCCCTCCGGTAGATTTTTGTTCTAGTATTTTTCATATTTTCCAGAAAAATTCTCCGTTGATTTGCATCGCATTTCGAGAACTTCTATTTCTGCACAAAAACAACACCACGGTAGTTCTGCTGAAAACAGCATCAGTCCGGGTTAGTTCTAATCAAATCATACCAAAATCATATAAAATTATTGTAAACACGACATGAATACTTCATAAATTATAGATAAGTTGGAGACGTATCAGTCCCCCGCGTCGCGACGGGTGCGACCGCTGCCGGCGCCCAGCCGAAGCAGAGGAAATCGAGGGCGCCGCCGTCCAAGCCCCCGGGCATGTCCAACGCCGACTGGAGGGCTGAAGTTCAGCGCTGGGAGGCTGTCGCCACCGACCGGCGGAATAGGGCCAACGCCAAGAAGGCAAGGGACAGCGCGGAACTCGCGGCTGCGGTAGCGGCGGATCAGGCGGAGCGCTCGGCCGAACAAGCCGAGGCGGCTCGTGTGGGGATGATGAATCCACCCGGCGTCCACGGCTAGTACGCGCCCTAGAGCCAGCAAAGTGTCGGCTCTCCGACCGGCTTCTCGTTGTCGCCGCAACCCTGGGGCTGCTCGCCGTCGCCGAGCTACGTCGACGGGGACGCGCACGGTAGGTTCAACCCCAACATCGCCTTCCCCCATGGTCACCCGGCCCAGCGGACGCCCTCGCCCGCCTTCGCCGGTGTGCAGTACCTTCTGTACAACTACTCGCCGCCGGCCTACGCATCCTCCCCGACGCCCCCTCTCCGTCATGGCGCGATGCCCTTCTCCCACGCCTCCGCGTCGCATCTTGGTGACACCGACGCGACCGAAGTCGACATGGACGACATCATCACGGCTGGCTCGGCCGCCACCGCCGCGTCCCCCGGGTTCACTGCGCAGGACGACGCGATAGACCTCAACGGCGACATGGATGGCGAGCTCGACTACGGCGAGGAGGAGCCGGATGAGGAGGAGGAGGAGGACGAGGATGAGGAGGAACCGGCGAGGAAACGGAAGAAGAAGAAGGGGGCGGCCAGGACCGGCGAGCCGTGCATCAAGTGGGCGTCCAAGGAGCAGGTCATCTGTCTCGACCCAATCACCGGCACGAACCAGAGCATCGAGACGTATTGGGAGCGCATCAAGGCCGAGTTCGATGAGCGCAAACTCGTCGACCCCAACTTCAAAGGCGTCTACATGCAGCGCGGGTCGAAGACGATGGCGAACCATTGGGGGCTCATCCAGGCGGCGTGCAACAAATGGCATGGGATCATCGAGGAGATCGCGGCTCGCGCGGAGAGCGGCGCCAGCATTGAGGACCAGGTATGCCACGCCGGTTCCCCGCTTCTTTTCTCCATGCACGCCAGCAAACTGTATGTTCCTTGGCGCAGCTGGTGCGGATGTTCGCCCTGTATTGCCAGGACAGTAGCGACCAAGACTTCAAGTACCTCCATGTCTTCAAGCGGATAGAGAAGTGCGAGAAGTGGGGGGAAGTCTAGCGCACCCTCGCCAAGGCCAAGGAGACCTACAAGCCGGACGCGCCAACGTCGGGCGCGGGCGACGGGCGCCCCGAAGGCAACAAAGGGGCCAAGAAGGGGAAGCACGCCGACTCGGCCACCGCGCGAGTGCAAGAGTCCATTGAGCATTGCCTCGCCGACGCACAGGCCCGGGCCGTCCTGCGTGAAGAGAAGACCGAGGCGAGCTGGTCGGCGTTGATGACGAACAACGTCGTCAAGCTCGACCTACTCTGCACCGACGTCGCCGCGAAGAAGAGGAACACCGACCTGGCTTTTCTGATGGGCGGGGCGAACATGCTCCAAAGCAACGGTGAGCAGCTCAAGGCGTGGTACCTAGCGGAGCGCGGCCTCATCCTGAACCAGCTGCCATCGACGGCACCGCCAACTCCCACGCCCACGCCGACGACGCCGCCCAGCCCGAGCGAGGATGCCTCCATGACGCCCAGCAGCACAGAAGCCGCGCCGACGCCGCCCAGTACAAAAGCAGATCCGACACCGTCAAGCCCGCGCACGCCGACTCCGCCGACGCCGGAGGCCGACCCCGCCGTTTGATGCGTTGCCCACGCGTCCTTTCGGTTTTTTGTACGTCGAACTTTTCATCTGATCGCCGAACTTGGTCGTTGATCGCCGGACTGGGCGTTTTTTTGTGACCGGGAACGACGTAGTTTGAATTTTCCGCGACTTGGGGGGGTGCCTGGGGGCGTGGCTGCGAGCTAGATCGCCCCCAGGGGCCAATCTAGCGTCGGCTCGCCCCCAGGCGGCTCTTTTTCGACGCCCTGGGGGGCGAACGGCTGGAGATGCTCTAACAACACCTCCTAGGATACCATGAGGAAGTATGCCGGAGGGTAAGTTGTTTTGTACATCTTTAGTAAGCATCATAGAGAAGGCATCAACAACCAAATTAGAAAGCAGTAGAAACAGATAGTCTCCTTGTTTTAAATCTTTGCCCCCCAACAAAGTAAGGACCATCGGTATCATTGATTCTCTTACACAAAAAGTGGTTTGGAATAAAGTACTCCAAATCCAACCATTCCATTTGCTACCGAAGCCTCTAGAAGTGAGCATTTCCACAATGAACTCACACCTCATTCTATCATAGGCCTTCTCATAGTCAAGTTTTAAAATCAGGCCACTCGCACCGATTCTATGGATATCATGTATAACCTCATGGGCAATAATAACACTTTCCATAATAAATCTCCCTTTTATGAAAGCATTTTGGTTAGAAGAGATAAGACTATCACGGATAGGAGAAACTATAGTGGTAATACCTTTAGTAAAAGTCTTAACAACACAATTACTCAGACTAATTGGACGAGACTTCTTCATATCTTTGGAATTAAGTTCTTTAGGAATCAGAGTAATAATAGCAAAATTGAGGCTATAAACATCTAAAGATCTAGCTTCAAAGTGTCTTACAAGCCACATAAAGTCATCTATAATCAACTCCCAAAAGGTTTGATTAAAGAGAAAAAAGAATCCATCAGGATAGGGGCGCCATGAGCATAGGAGCTCATGAAAAGTTTTTCCAAAACTATTCTCTTCCTCCAAGACAAGATCAGATTCCTCCGAGATATCAGGCCCCAGGTTTAGACCCAAAAAGCAAAAAAGATTCTTATAAAAAGAAGTAGCCATTTCCAGTATCTCAGGGGTAGATGTCACAGGACCATTATCCCCAACAAGAGTGGACAAATGATTGTTACGACTTCTATGATTAGCCAATGAATAAAGTAAAGCATTAGTGGGTTAATAAGGCCTTTATCTTTTTCTATATCACCCCTAACCAAGTTAAAAGTCCCATAGAGTAAGGTAGGGTAGGATGCGTGTTCCAAATATCATGCAATTCAGCAATAAATTCATCTTACTCAGGATAAGTAGTACCATAAACAACAACCAACTGCCAACTAAAGCCATTGGATTTAAGGTAGAAACCACCCCAAAAGCCTTATTGAAGAAGCGAATAACCTCAAATATATCATTCTTTAACACCAACATAAAATTTCATGAACAACATAAGAGAGAGCAGCAATATGGTAATTAGAGCCAACAGAGACCTCCCTAGCATTATTAACAGCAGTTGATTGCTCAATAAGATTGGCTTTGCCTAACTTATCAATAGCATGCTCCCCATCTATAAGTTTCTTTTCCTTCATCATTGTCCTCATCCAGCGGACCAAAAGCACTCACTTATTCAAACCCTTCAACGGTGAAACCAACCAGAAACAGTTTCTTCTTCATCTCAATATATAAGTCCTTCAAAGAAGGAATTGCAGGTTACAATCTGGCGCGGAAAACTACGAACTGCCTTTAATGATTTCAAGAAACAGAATAATACTGGGTTTCACCAAGTAAAAGAGGTACCATCATCTTTCTTCCTAACCGGAATGAACCACATCGCACACAAAACCACAAGTAAAGAAAGTTGCTACAAGGATCTGCTGCTCCAAACTTACAGTACAAACTTCACATACACATCAGCAAACTGGCCATTAAAACACAAGCGGTGAAGAAAGAACGCGGCAAACTGAAGGAGCATGCAGCAACTAGTGTACAGTCCGGCCGGTCAGCCACGGCCCACGGGTACACGGGAAACCGGCCGGCGGGGAACCTGGCCGGTCTCATCTCACTTGGGCCCCCAGAGCAGCAGGTGCATCACCTTGGCCGTCTTGCCGTTGCCGCCGTTGCTATCCTCCGCGCGCCGCCCCAGCTCCCTCCCCGCCGCCGCGCCGGCACGGGGCAGGTGCTGCCTCTGCTCGCCGTCGCGCGCCGGCGCCCGGATAGCAAGGAGCCGCCCCCACCCGCCCTCGCGCCCGTTATCGCTCATGTTATCCATCACACCCGCTCGATCTTCAGCAGTTCAGCTGGTCTGTACCCCGCCCTCAACACGCACACTCTGAGCCTCCTCCTGTGCAGCCTCGCTCTTATAAGCAGCGGCGCATGGGCAGCAGCAGGGAGGAAAAAATATCGGGTGCTCTGAGAGAAGCTCTGTGCATGATTGAGGCGAGCTAGTGGCCAGGAGCATCCCGATGATTGGGCCAGATTTTTTGTATTCCCTCGGCGGTGCGGCGCGCGCGGCATCGGGATCTTTCCATGTGGTGTCGCTACGTTAGGTCGGGGGAGGTCGTCAAGTCGTCGGAATAAATTCGCGGGTGAGGCACTAATCAGTGAGGGCATCTCCAGCCGCGTTCCAGAAAGGTCTTTCCAAGCGTTTTTTTGCGCCAGCATCGAAAAATCGGCCCAGTCGCGTCTCCAGAAGCCTGATTTTTGCCGGCTTGGGTCGAAAACAGCGCAGGCGGACCCAGGCCGAACCCGGCGCGCTGGGGCGCCCGGGGGCGCCGAGGCGAACTGTTTTAGCGCGAAACAGCCGCGGGCCCGCCGCGTCAGCGACTCTACCCTCTTCTCGGCCCTTCGTCGTCCTCATCGTCTCGTTTCCCGCGGCGAATCAATGCCAAAGCTGCCGCGCCGGTCAGCCTGCGCCATTGATGCCTCACGGGCGACGCAGTGAAGACCGGATGACGCGCGTCCCTCGCCCTCCCTCGCCCGCCACGCGTACTAACGACGGCTCGCGCAAGGGCGGCGCCTCGGCCTATATAAGATGCGCCCCAGAGCACTCGACGACTCGTACTCTCTCGCCGTCGTCGTTCCTCCTTCACCTCTCTCTCGCCGTCGTCGTTCCTCCTTCTCCTCTCTCTCGCCGTCTCCAGCACCCATGGCCGAGCGCTTCCCAGTCGACGGCGCGGCGGCGAACGGATTCGGCCGCCGCCATCTTCACGAGAGCGAGGCTCGCCTCCTTTTCGAGGCCGGGTACCCGGTCCCGCCGGACATGCGGGTACCCGGGGCGTGGAGGATCAGCGTCGGCGGCGTGCCGGTGCCCCCGATACCCACCGACGCGGCGCGGCGTGCGGAGATCGCACGCATCCGCTCGTCCCTGCCACGTGCGGCGAGGGAGGGGCCACGATACGTCCCCGACAGCCCGCTCTGGGATGAAGGAAATATGCCCTAGAGGCAATAATAAAGTTATTATTTATTTCCTTCTATCATGATAAATGTTTATTATTCATGCTAGAATTGTATTAACCGGAAACATAATACATGTGTGAATACATAGACAAACAGAGTGTCACTAGTATGCCTCTACTTGACTAGCTCGTTAATCAAAGATGGTTATGTTTCCTAACCATGGACAAAGAGTTGTTATTTGATTAACACGGGATCACATCATTAGGTGAATGATCTGATTGATATGACCCATTCCATTAGCTTAGCACCCGATCGTTTAGTATGTTGCTATTGCTTTCTTCATGACTTATACATGTTCCTATGACTATGAGATTATGCAACTCCCGTTTGCCGGAGGAACACTTTGTGTGCTACCAAACGTCACAACGTAAATGGGTGATTATAAAGGTGCTCTACAGGTGTCTCCAAAGGTACATGTTGGGTTGGCGTATTTCGAGATTAGGATTTGTCACTCCGAATGTCGGAGAGGTATCTCTGGGCCCTCTCAGTAATGCACATCACATAATCCTTGCAAGCATTACAACTAATGAGTTAGTTGCAAGATGATGTATTACGAAACGACTAAAGAGACTTGCCGGTAACGAGATTGAACTAGGTATTGAGATACCGACGATCGAATCTCGGGCAAGTAACATACTGATGACAAAGAGAACAACGTATGTTGTTATGCGGTCTGACCGATAAAGATCTTCGTAGAATATGTGGGAGCCAATACGAGCATCCAGGTTCCGCTATTGGTTATTGACCGGAGACGTGTCTCGGTCATGTCTACATTGTTCTCGAACCCGTAGGGTCCGCACGCTTAAGGTCTCGATGATAGTTATATTATGAGTTTATGAGTTTTGATGTACCGAAGTTAGTTCGGAGTCCCGGATATGATCACGGACATAACGAGGAGTCTCGAAATGGTCGAGACATAAAGATTGATATATTGGACGGCTATATTCGGACACCGGAAGTGTTCCGGGGAAGTTTCGGATAAAACCGGAGCACCGGGGGGTTACCGAAACCCCCCGGGGGCTTAATGGGCCTCATGGGCTTAAAGTGGAGAAGAGGAGGGGCTGCCAGGGCAGGCCGCGCGCCCCCTCTCCCCCTAGTCCGAATTGGACAAGGAGGGAGGGGCGGCGCCCCCCCTTTTCTTCCTCTCCTCTCTCCCTTCCTCCCCCCTCTCCTACTTGGACAAGGAAAGGGAGAGGAGTCCTACTCCCGGTAGGAGTAGGACTTCTCCTGCGCGCCTCCTACTAGGGCCGGCCGCACCCCCCCCTTGGATCCTTTATATACGGAGGCAAGGGGCACCCCTAGACACACAAGTTGACTCCACGTGATCTTATTCTTAGCCGTGTGCGGTGCCCCCTTCCACCATAATCCTCGATAACATTGTAGGGGTGCTTAGGCGAAGCCCTGCGACGGTAGAACATCAAGATCGACACCACGCCGTCGTGCTGACGGAACTCTTCCCCAACACTTTGCTGGATCGGAGTCCGGGGATCGTCATCGAGCTGAACGTGTGCTAAAACTCGGAGGTGCCGTAGTTTCGGTGCTTGATCGGTCGGGCCGTGAAGACGTACGACTACATCAACCGCGTTATGCTAACGCTTCCGCTGTCGATCTACAAGGGTATGTAGATCACACTCTCCCCTCTCGTTGCTATGCATCACCATGATCTTGCGTGTGTGTAGGAATTTTTTTGAAATCACTATGTTCCCCAACAGTGGCATCCGAGCCTAGGTTTTATATGTTGATGTTATATGCACGAGTAGAACACAAGTGAGTTGTGGGTGATATAAGTCATACTGCTTACCAGCATGTCATACTTTGGTTCGACGGTATTGTTGGACGAAGCGGCCTGGACCGACATTACGCGTACTCTTACGCCAGACCAGTTCTCCCGACGTGCTTTGCACAGAGGTGGCTAGCGGGTGACAGTTTCTCCAACTTTAGTTGAACCGAGTGTGGCTACGCCCGGTCCTTGAGAAGGTTAAAACAACACCAACTTGATAAACTATCGTTGTGGTTTTGATGCGTAGGTAAGATTGGTTCTTGCTTAAGCCCGTAGCAGCCACGTAAAACTTGCAACAACAAAGTAGAGGACGTCTAACTTGTTTTTGCAGGGCATGTTGTGATGTGATATGGTCAAGACATGATGCTAAATTTTATTGTATGAGATGATCATGTTTTGTAACCGAGTTATCGGCAACTGGCAGGAGCCATATGGTTGTCGCTTTATTGTATGCAATGCAATCGCGCTGTAATGCTTTACTTTATCACTAAGTAGTAGCGATAGTCATGGAAGCATAAGATTGGCGAGACGACAACGATGCTACGATGGAGATCAAGGTGTCGCGCCGGTGACGATGATGATCACGACGGTGCTTCGAAGATGGAGATCACAAGCACAAGATGATGATGGCCATATCATATCACTTATATTGATTGCATGTGATGTTTATCTTTTATGCATCTTATCTTGCTTTGATTGACGGTAGCATTATAAGATGATCTCTCAATAATTATCAAGAGGTGTTCTCCCTGAGTATGCACCGTTGCGAAAGTTCTTCGTACTGAGACACCACGTGATGATCGGGTGTGATAGGCTCTATGTTCAAATACAACGGGTGCAAAACAGTTGCACACGCAGAATACTCAGTTTATACTTGACGAGCCAAGCATATACAGATATGGCCTCGGAACACGGAGACCGAAAGGTCGAGCGTGAATCATATAGTAGATATGATCAACATAGTGATGTTCACCAATGAAACTACTCCATCTCACGTGATGATCGGACATGGTTTAGTTGATTTGGATCACGCAATCACTTAGAGGATTAGAGGGATGTCTATCTAAGTGGGAATTCTTTCAGTAAATTAATTGAACTTAAATTTATCATGAAACTTAGTACCTGATAGTATCTTGCTTGTTTATGCTTGATTGTAGAGAGATGGCATGTGTTGTTGTTCTGTTGAATTTTAATGCGTTCCTTGAGAAAGCAAAGTTGAAAGATGATGGTAGCAATTACACGGACTGGGTCCGTAACTTGAGGATTATCCTCATTGCTGCATAGAAGAATTACGTCCTGGAAGCACCGATGGGTGCCAGGCCTGCTGCTGGAGCAACACCAGATGTTATGAACGTCTGGCACAGCAAAGCTGATGACTACTCGATAGTTCAGTGTGCCATGCTTTACGGCTTAGAATCGGGACTTCAACGACGTTTTGAACGTCATGGAGCATATGAGATGTTCCAGGAGTTGAAGTTAATATTTCAAGCAAATGCCCGGATTGAGAGATATGAAGTCTCCAATAAGTTCTATAGCTGCAAGATGGAGGAGAACAGTTCTGTCAGTGAGCATATACTCAAAATGTCTGGGTATAATAATCACTTGATTCAATTGGGAGTTAATCTTCCAGATGATTGCGTCATTGACAGAATTCTCCAATCACTGCCACCAAGCTACAAGAGCTTCGTGATGAACTATAATATGCAAGGGATGAATAAGACTATTCCCAAGCTCTTCGCAATGCTGAAAGCTGCGGAGGTAGAAATCAAGAAGGAGCATCAAGTGTTGATGGTCAACAAGACCACTAGTTTCAAGAAAAAGGGTAAAGGGAAGAAGAAGGGGAACTTCAAAAAGAACAGCAAGCAAGTTGCTACTCAAGAGAAGAAACCCAAACCTGGACCTAAGCCTGAAACTCAGTGCTCACTGCAAGCAGACTGGTCACTAGAAGCGGAACTGCCCCAAGTATTTGGCGGATAAGAAGGATGCCAAGGTGAACAAAGGTATATGTGATATACATGTTATTGATGTGTACCTTACTAATGCTCACAGTAGCACCTGGGTATTTGATACTGGTTCTGTTGCTAATATTTGCAACTCGAAACAGGGACTAAGGATTAAGCGAAGATTGGCTAAGGACGAGGTGACGATGCGCGTGGGAAATGGTTCCAAAGTCGATGTGATCGCAGTCGGCACGCTACCTCTACATCTACCTTCGGGATTAATATTAGACCTAAATAATTGTTATTTGGTGCTAGTGTTAAGCATGAATATTATATCTGGATCTTGTTTGATGCGAGACGGTTATTCATTTAAATCAGAGAATAATGGTTGTTCTATTTACATGAGTAACATCTTTTATGGTCATGCACCCTTAAAGAGTGGTCTATTCATATTAAATCTCGATAGTAGTGACACACATATTCATAGTGTTGAAGCCAAAAGATGCATAGTTGATAATGATAGTGCAACTTATTTGTGGCACTGCCGTTTAGGTCATATCGGTATAAAGCGGATGAAGAAACTCCATACTGATGGGCTTTGGAACCACTTGATTATGAATCACTTGGTACTTGCGAACCGTGCCTTATGGGTAAGATGACAAAAACACCGTTCTCCGGTACTATGGAGAGAGCAACAGATTTATTGGAAATCATACATACAGATGTATGTGGTCCGATGAATGTTGAGGCTCGTGGTTTTCTCACATTCACAGATGACTTAAGCAGATATGGGTATATCTACTTAATGAAACATAAGTCTGAAACGTTTGAAAAGTTCAAAGAATTTCAGAGTAAAGTTGAAAATCATCGTAACAAGAAAATAAAATTCCTACGATCTGATCGTGGAGGAGAATATTTGAGTTACGAGTTTGGTGTACATTTGAAAAATTGTGGAATAGTTTCGCAACTCACGCCACCCGGAACACCAGAGCGTAATGGTGTGTCCGAACGTTGTAATCGTACTTTACTAGATATGGTGCGATCTATGATGTCTCTTACTGATTTACCGCTATCGTTTTGGGGATACGCTCTAGAGACGGCCGCATTCACGTTAAATAGGGCACCATCAAAATCCGTTGAGACGACGCCTTATGAACTGTGGTTTGGCAAGAAATCAAAGTTGTCGTTTCTGAAAGTTTGGGGCTGCGATGCTTATGTGAAAAAGCTTCAACCTGATAAGCTCGAACCCAAATCGGAGAAATATGTCTTCATAGGATATCCAAAGGAAACTATTGGATACACCTTCTATCACAGATCCAAAGGCAAGACTTTTGTTGCTAAATTCGGAAACTTTCTGGAGAAGGAATTTCTCTCGAAAGAAGTGAGTGGGAGGAAAGTAGAACTTGACGAGGTAACTGTACCTACTCCCTTATTGGAAAGTAGTACATCACAGAAACCTGTTTCTGTGACACCTACACCAGTTAGTGAGGAAGCTAATGATGATGATCATGAAACTTCAGAACAAGATACTACTGAACCTCGTAGATCAACCAGAGTAAGATCCGCGCCAGAGTGGTACGGTAATCCTGTTCTGGAAGTCATGCTACTAGATCATGATGAACCTACGAACTATGAAGAAGCGATGATGAGCCCAGATTCCGCAAAATGGCTTGAAGCCATGAAATCTGAGATGGGATCCATGTATGAGAACAAAGTATGGACTTTGGTTGACTTGCCCAATGATCGGCAAGCAATTGAGAATAAATGGATCTTCAAGAAGAAGACTGACGCTGACGGTAATGTTACTGTCTACAAAGCTCGACTTGTCGCAAAAGGTTTTCGGCAAGTTCAAGGGATTGACTACGATGAGACTTTCTCACCCGTAGCGATGCTTAAGTCTGTCCGAATCATGTTAGCATATGCCGCATTTTATGATTATGAAATTTGGCAGATGGATGTCAAAACTGCATTCCTGAATGGATTTCTGGAAGAAGAATTGTATATGATGCAACCAGAAGGTTTTTCGATCCAAAGGGAGCTAACAAAGTGTGCAAGCTCCAGTGATCCATTTATGGACTGGTGCAAGCCTCTCGGAGTTGGAATAAACGCTTTGATAGTGTGATCAAAGCATTTGGTTTTATACAGACTTTTGGAGAAGTCTGTATTTACAAGAAAGTGAGTGGGAGCTCTGTAGCATTTCTGATATTATATGTGGATGACATATTACTGATTGGAAATGATATAGAATTTCTGGATAGCATAAAGGGATACTTGAATAAGAGTTTTTCAATGAAAGACCTCGGTGAAGCTGCTTACATATTAGGCATTAAGATCTATAGAGATAGATCAAGACGCTTAATTGGACTTTCACAAAGCACATACCTTGACAAAGTTTTGAAGAAGTTCAAAATGGATCAAGCAAAGAAAGGGTTCTTGCCTGTGTTACAAGGTGTGAAGTTGAGTAAGACTCAATGCCCGACTACTGCAGAAGATAGAGAGGAAATGAAAGATGTTCCCTATGCTTCAGCCATAGGCTCTATCATGTATGCAATGCTGTACCAGACCTGATGTGTGCCTTGCTATAAGTCTAGCAGGGAGGTACCAAAGTGATCCAGGAGTGGATCACTGGACAGCGGTCAAGAACATCCTGAAATACCTGAAAAGGAATAAGGATATGTTTCTCGTTTATGGAGATGACAAAGAGCTCATCGTAAATGGTTACGTTGATGCAAGCTTTGACACTGATCCGGACGATTCTAAATCGCAAACCGGACACGTGTTTACATTAAACTGTGGAGCTGTCAGTTGGTGCAGTTCTAAACAAAGCGTCGTGGCGGGATCTACGTGTGAAGCGGAATACATAGCTGCTTCGGAAGCAGCAAATGAAGGAGTCTGGATGAAGGAGTTCATATCCGATCTAGGTGTCATACCTAGTGCATCGGGTCTAATGAAAATCTTTTGTGACAATACTGGTGCAATTGCCTTGGCAAAGGAATCCAGATTTCACAAGAGAACCAAGCACATCAAGAGACGCTTCAATTCCATCCGGGATCTAGTCCAGGTGGGAGACATAGAGATTTGCAAGATACATACGGATCTGAATGTAGCAGACCCGTTGACTAAGCCTCTTCCACGAGCAAAACATGATCAGCACCAAGGCTCCATGGGTGTTAGAATCATTACTGTGTAATCTAGATTATTGACTCTAGTGCAAGTGGGAGACTGAAGGAAATATGCCCTAGAGGCAATAATAAAGTTATTATTTATTTTCTTATATCATGATAAATGTTTATTATTTATGCTAGAATTGTAAATACATAGACAAATAGAGTGTCACTAGTATGCCTCTACTTGACTAGCTCGTTAATCAAAAATGGTTATGTTTCCTAACCATGGACAAAGAGTTGTTATTTGATTAACGGGATCACATCATTAGGTGAATGATCTGATTGACATGACCCATTCCATTAGCTTAGCACCAGATCGTTTAGTATGTTGCTATTGCTTTCTTCATGACTTATACATGTTCCTATGACTATGAGATTATGCAACTCCCGTTTGCCAGAGGAACACTTTGTGTGCTACCAAACGTCACAACGTAAATGGGTGATTATAAAGGTGCTCTACAGGTGTCTCCAAAGGTACATGTTGGGTTGGCATATTTCGAGATTAGGATTTGTCGCTCTGAATGTCGGAGAGGTATCTCTGGGCCCTCTCGGTAGTGCACATCACATAAGCCTTGCAAGCATTACAACTAATGAGTTAGTTGCAAGATGATGTATTACGAAACGAGTAAAGAGACTTGACGGTAACGAGATTGAACTAGGTATTGAGATACCGACGATCGAATCTCGGGCAAGTAATATACCGATGACAAAGGGAACAACGTATGATGTTATGCGGTCTGACCGATAAAGATCTTCGTAGAATATGTGGGAGCCAATATGAGCATCCAGGTTCCGCTATTGGTTATTGACCGGAGACGTGTCTCGGTCATGTCTACATTGTTGTCGAACCCGTAGGGTCCGCACGCTTAAGGTTTCGATGACAGTTATGAGTTTATGAGTTTTGATGTACCGAAGTTAGTTCGAAGTCCCGGATATGATCACGGACATAAGGAGGAGTCTCGAAATGGTCGAGACATAAAGATTGATATATTGGACGGCTATATTCGAACACCGGAAATGTTCCGGGGAAGTTTCGGATAAAACCGAAGCACCGGGGGGTTACTGGAACCCCCCGGGGGGTTAATGGGCCTCATGGGCTTAAAGTGGAGAAGAGGAGGGGCTGCCAGGGCAGGCCGCGCGCCCCCTCTCCCCCTAGTCCGAATTGGACAAGGAGGGAGGGGCGGCGCCCCCCCCCCTTTTCTTCCTCTCCTCTCTCCCTTCCTTCCCCCTCTCCTACTTGGACAAGGAAAGGGAGAGGAGTCCTACTCCCGGTAGGAGTAGGACTCCTCCTGCGCGCCTCCTACTAGGGCCGGCCGCACCCCCCCCCTTGGATCCTTTATATACGGAGGCAAGGGGCACCCCTAGACACACCAGTTGATCCACGTAATCTTATTCTTAGCCGTGTGCGGTGCCCCCTTCCACCATAATCCTCGATAATATTGTAGCGGTGCTTAGGCGAAGCCCTGCGACGGTAGAACATCAAGATCGTCACCACGCCGTCGTGCTGACGGAACTCTTCCCCGACACTGTGCTGGATCGGAGTCCGGGGATCGTCATCGAGCTGAACGTGTGCTAAAACTCGGAGGTGCCGTAGTTTCGGTGCTTGATCGGTCGGGCCGTGAAGACGTACGACTACATCAATCGCGTTGTGCTAACGCTTCCGCTGTCGATCTACAAGGGTACGTAGATCACACTCTTCCCTCTCGTTACTATGCATCACCATGATCTTGCGTGTGCATAGGAAATTTTTTGAAATCACTATGTTCCCCAACATGGGAACCCTACTTCCGCCGCCGACACGCCGAGCAGCTCGAGGCCACCAACGGCGTCGAGCCCTCCGGCAGGCTCAACGCCATCGGCCGGCGTCGGTGGTGGGGCGTACCCGGGCGCACGTTGGAGGCCGTCCTCGAGTACATCGAGGGCGCCAACACGCCGCGCCTCGAGTACCCCTCCCCCCCTTCCTTCTCACGCCACCGAGGAAGCTCCTGGACCCCGAGGCGCATGGAGACCGGGGGGTCCTCCTCCTCGTCTGGCGGCTTGCCCTGCCTCCGCCCCGTCAAGCCGGAGCCCCAGGGCACGCCGGTCAGCGCGCGCACCTGCAGCTCCGGCGTCCGCATCGGCGCCAACGCCTCCCCACCCACCGGCCGCTTCGTCCTCGTCGAGCCCAAGCCGGAGCCCGGCCTCCCCGCGGAGTACGAGGAGATATCCCGGCGCGGCTTCTCCTACGAGGACGCCCTGCGGTGGGCGCGGAACGACTACCTCCGCGACGAGATGGTCCGGCAGCGCCGGGCCCTGGAGGAGATCGCCGCCCACAAGCGTGGGCGCGAGGACGAGCACGGCGTCGTGGTCCTCGACAACGACGACGACGACGACGACGACGACGCCGACGCCCCCGGACCGTCCAGCCCGCCGCGCCAACCGGGGGAGGGATGCAGCAGGGACGGCGGAGGCGTAGGCGGGGGCGGCGGCAACGACGATGACGACGACGACGGCGGCGGTGACTACACGCGGTTCTACAGCCTCCTCGGCATGTAGAACCGCGTGGGCGAGCG
>NC_041390.1:112432337-112469029 GCF_002162155.2 Triticum dicoccoides
AAAATATGTTTAAGTTTGAACGAACTCGCCGATGTTTGCGTTAAATTTAAGTCGTTTTTGCGCCGTATTTGACTTCTTTGACTAATCGTGAGCGCCGCGACTGGGAAGCATCACGTCCCCAGTGCGCGGTTTAGCGCCGGTGCGCCCCAGAGAGCGATTTTTTGCTCCTCCTGAGAGGCCAACGACTGAAGATGCCCTGAGGCCCGCGCGCGTCGCCCTCGCCGGTGGGGCGAATTTCCACAGGATGCCCGCATGTGGGGGCACTCCGGTGGTGGTGGCGCTGTGGGCGCGGCTTGCCCTGTGGTCGCGGTCGACGCGGCGGTGGCGACCGATCGAAGGGATCATTGATGCGCGAAGGGATCTTTATCGCGACAAATCCAGAAGGGGCTGCTGGTTGGATGCGCTGTGGGTTGGTGACTCGTGGTGGCGCGGTGCGGTCGGGGATGCATGTCTTATTCATACGCAGCGCACATTGGGGGAGCGTTCGCTCCGGGATAAATGGGCCGGCTCATCATAGCTTCGCCTTACCGGTTTTGGGAGTCCACATGGGGAGCGAACTCCCGGTTTATTAGCTTCATATATATAGTTCTTTTTTTTTCCTGATTTTATTATCAAACTGTTAGACCGATAAGTGAGTTTAAACAGGATCATGTTTACATTTTTTTCGTGTGTATCTTTTCATTGATAGGTAGGAGAGAACAAACATAGAGAGAAGATGGGGCATCACACAAGGTGTGGTAGAAGCAGAACAAAGGGGTTCTCAGCCCTCCAACACGCAGCAAACACACGCCTAGCCCAACCTCATGCCACAAGGCGGACATGCAGAATACTGAGCACGAAAGGCAACGTCACAACTAAAGCCAGGAACTTTGGGAGCACGGCCATGCCAAGGGGCCAAACTAGATCAACGCACCCTCCATCCTAATGTGCCAAGGAAACGGCAAATGGGCAGCAGGAACCAATCAAACCCGAGGAAGACGTCATCTAAAAGTCTTCGGCGACGGAGTACATTGCGCCCCAGAGACTCAAGCCTACGATAGCAGAGTTCACTCGAAGGGGATGGAGAACCGAGCAAAGAAGGCGACACCACATGACCATCTCAATTAGAAGCAGGTGGCACAAGACAAGCTCCATAGCAGCTCACCCAGCCAGAATGGAAGGATCCATGTGCACGACAAGGACCAGGACTGCTACGACGCCTTTAGGAAGGGGTAATGACTCCTGCAGGCGCCATTGTCAGGAAGCTTTCGCTCGGTACCCAGGAGGATGAAGGCTTGCTGCACCGACGACTTTGGTTTATATCACTACTCTGGTTTGTTTTGCGGTTTTCTTAGGTTTCCAGACAAAGTAAAAAAATCAACGCTTTACACTAAAAAGACAAAGAAATCCATTTTTTTTATCTTTTCCTTTTTATTTAGCAATGTTTTAACATTGTGAACTTTTTCCAAATTTTTGAACCTTTCTAAACTCATGAACATTTTTTTTAAAATTCACAATTGTTTTTCAAATCCATGAAGTTTTTTCAAATCTCCAAACATTTTAAAATTCACTACCTTTTTCAAATGCTTGGATTTCTTTCAAATGCGTGAACTTTTTAAAATCAATGATTTTTGTGCAAATTCATGAACTTTTTTCAAGTTTGGTGAACATTTTTTCAAATCCACGAATATTATCAATTCATGAACTTTTTTCAAATCCATGAACTTCTCAAATCCGCGAACATTTTTCATATTCATCAAATTTTTTTAGACTCATTTTTTTCTAATTTCAAGATTTTTAAATTCATGATATTTTTTTAGAAAAGTCAATGTTCTTGTTCAACCGTCCTGGTCAACAGTCAAATGGTGTGGTCAGTGGCTGTTATAATCAAATTGGTGAACATGCGAACTAATGGAGCCCGACCGAGTGAACGCCTGCACTGGAGGGCCCGCCTGAACAATACTACATCTACGAACAAGTTACCAAGTCTTATGTAACTTTCCTTCACCCATACTCCCTATCACACTTTGCCAACTGGTTATTGTAGCATTGCTCGGGCCCACGCCACGCGAGCGGTCGCGTGGGCACTGGTTCGCCAGCTAGTGCCACAAGCGAGATTGGCTTTTGAATGGAGGCACATGAATTGGAGGTGTTCTTTGCGGAGAAATTGGAGGTGTTGTTGGGTGTATTTCTATGTTGTTGCATTCTTCCTTCATGCTATTATTATTGATTTTCCTTTGGCGTCGCCATTATAAAAACATAATATGCACCGCGTCCACGCTTCAATTACCACACTTGCGCAAAATTGGTATGTTCAACTCTAAGATAGGATGACGTTGAAGGAAATACGGCCTAGAGGCAATAATGAAGTTGTTATTTTATATTTCCTTATTCATGATAAAGGTTTATAATTCATGCTAGAATTGTATTGATCGGAAACTTAAATACATGTGTGAATACATAAACAATATCGTGTCCCTAGTGAGCCTCTACTAAACTAGCTTGTTGATCAAAGAAGGTTAAGGTTTCCTAACCATAGACATGTGTTGTCATTTGATAACAGGATCACATCATTAGGAGAATGATGTGATGGACAAGACCCATCCATTAGCTAAGCATATAATCGTTCAGTTTATTGCTACTACTTTCTTAATGTCAAATACATGTTCCTTCGACCATGAGATCATGCAACTCCCGGATACCGGAGGAATACCTTGTGTGCTATCAAACGTCACAACGTAACTGGGTGATCATAAAGATGCTCTACAGGTATCTCCGAAGTTATTTGTTGAGTTGGCGTGAATCGAGATTAGGATTTGTCACTCCGTGTATCGGAGAGGTATCTCTGGGCCCTCTCGGTAATACAACATCAAAAGAAGCTTGCAAGCAAAGTAACTAAGGAGTTAGTTACGAGATGATGTATTATGGAACGAGTAAAGAGACTTGCTGGTACCGATGATCGAATCTCGGGCAAGTAACATACCGATGGACAAAGGGAATTACGTATGTTGTCATAAGGTTCGACCGATAAAGATCTTCGTAAAATATGTAGGAGCCAATATGGGCATCCAGGTTCCGCTATTGGTTATTGACCGGAGAGGTGTCTCGGTCATGTCTACATAGTTCTTAAACCTGTAGGGTCCGCACACTTAACGTTCGTTGATGGTATAGTTGTAGGGAAACGTAGCATGCAATTTCAAAATAATTCCTACGCTCACGCTGAGATAGTCCTGGATTAGGGAGTCCTCAGGTGTCCGGTCTATTCGATATGGGCCGGATTGATGGGTCGTGAAGGCGAAGCAGAACACCACCTCCCGTGTCCGGGTAGCACTCCTATGTGCGTAGAACGGCAAGTTTGGTGTCCGGGTGTGATACTCCCTTCCTTTGTGAACCGACTTTGTACAACCCTAGGCCCCTCCAATGTGTATATAAACCGGAGGGGTTAGTCCGCATAGGGCATCAGAATAATCATAGGCTAGACAGCTAGGGTTTGGCCATTACAATCTCGAGGTAGATCAACTCTTGTAACCCCTATACTCATTGAATACAATCAAGCAGGACGTAGGGTTTTACCTCTTTTGGGAGGGCCCGAACCTGGGTAAACACTATGTCCCCATCATCCCTTGTTACCATTAATCCTTAGACTCACAACTTGGACCCCCCCTACCCGAGATCTACCGGTTTTAACACCGACAATGGTGCTTTCATTGAGAGTTGCACTGTGTAGTCACGAAAAGCGATCTATGGCTCGCCTTGTCATCAACAATGATATCACTTCTGGAAGGAGCCTAACTTTAGGACAGGTCCTCCAGCTCGGCAGTTTCACCGTGGGTGCCCGCATGCCATCAAGCTGGCAGCGTCCCCCGTGATTGCCAAACACCACCCCTGCATCGGTCTCGAATACTCCAAAAAGATGGATCCAGCGGACACCTTGTCCTTAAACGAGCTGCTAGATCGCATCGCCTCCCCGGGGCTTTAAATGGCCTATGATCAGATCGGGCTTAAACCTGACCAGAGGGAAATCAATCTCCCGCTGATCACTCACCTGGTAGCGGTCGTCGAGGAACGAGCGGAAAACACTTCTTCTCCTGAATTGAAGACCAACTGTGTTCGGACCTCCGAATCCCTTGAGTTGAATACCCTTCCTTTGGGTGGGACTCCGCGCCCCCTGAACTCAGGATCGGACATAGAGTCCGGGGAGCACTTGGATCTTCCCGGACCTGAACTTGTGACCTTGGAGATTTTGCAAACTCCGGACACAATTTTGGGTCGGGATTCGAGTTTTAACCCACCCACCCACCACAATCAATACTCTCCAAGTAAATCAGGCCCTCCAGACATATATGACCTGATGTATGTACGGCAGCAACCTCAGGAAACGGTCCATCACTTTTGTCCTAGGTTCCTACTTGTCAAAAACAAGATTAAAGATTGCTACGACAATGATGCAGTTTCGGTCTTCCCTCGCAGTTGCACCGACCGAGGGAATTCGGAATGCCCTCGACCGCCATCGCATACAGAGTTTCACGAAACTATCGCACGTAGTACGGAAGTACTACACGATGGAAAGCACATGGAAGGCCCAGAAAACCCAGTCGGAACCTGCTGCCTTTAAGCAATGTATTGCCCGGGCAAAAAAGATACACCCTCACGAGGCATCCGACCATAAGCCCGACGGCAAGAAAAACAAACCCTTCTCGGGATACATGTCCGTTCTTGACGAACTCCTCGACAAGCCATGTCCTATACATGCGACGCCAAGCACAGACTCAACTCACAGCCTTCGAGCATGTTGGGTACTCCGGCAAGTAGCTAAAAGTGGGGAGGCCATCCTCACCACCTCCACTCGAGAGAAACACCCCCCGGAAGATGACGATTTTAACGTCCTTACGGTCTTCGAGACTTTCTCTTCAAATAACCGGCATAAGAGGGCACTTCGTGAACTCGCCAAAGTCCACCAAGTAGCCGCAGCGAGCCCATGGAGCGATGCAGCAATAACCTTTACCGCTAACGATGAACCAAGGGCCCGATCAGTCCAAGCACCCGCCGCTTTAGTACTAAACCCCATTGTGGATGGCTTTCGGCTTACCAAAGTTCTCATGGACGGCGGCAGTGGGCTAAACCTCATTTACGAGGACACACTCGACAAAATGCAGATAGATAGAACACGCATCGAGCAAAGCAATACCACCTTTCAAGGCATCATCCCCAGTCGAGAAGCATGATGTTTGGGGAGAATTAAACTTGATGTAGTATTCGGCACGTCTAAAAATTACAGGTCAGAAGAGTTGCTCTTTCACGTTGTTCCCTTCAATAGCGGATATCACGCCCTTCTAGGGCGGGACGCTTTCTCACGCTTCCAAGCAATACCCCATTACGGGTACATGAAGCTTAAAATGCCAGGATAAGGCACTCCGCACCGAAAACAAAACCACATCCTTGGCTCTTGAGTCACTATCTGAAGCCTTTGCGGCCGAAAAACTAACCACCCTACGATCCACGATGGACAAGGATGATGTGATTCTCGACAAGAGACCTAAATCCACCTCTTTCAAGCCAGCAAATGAAATAGTTAAATTTCAAGTGCACCCCACGGACCCTAATAAAACAGCGTCCATCGGAGCACATCTGGATCCGATAGTAGATGTTGTTGGAAATATGCCCTAGAGGCAATAATAAAATGGTTATTATTGTATTTCCTTGTTCATGATAATTGTCTATTGTTCATGCTATAATTGTATTAACCGGAAACCGTAATACATGCATGAATACATAGACCACAACATGTCCCTAGTAAGCCTCTAGTTGACTAGCTCGTTGATCAATAGATGGTCATGGTTTCCTGACCATGGACATTGGATGTCATTGATAACGGGATCACACTTTTCTGATGTCAAGTATCATTTCCTTAGACCATGAGATTGTGCAACTCCCGGATACCGTAGGAATGCTTTGGGTGTACCAAACGTCACAAAGTAACTGGGTGGAGGTGTCGTTCGTTCGGCGCTAGGATCATCGATGATTTGGATCACGACAAGTACGACTCCATCAACCCCGTTCTCTTGAACGCTTCCGCTTAGCGATCTACAAGGGTATGTAGATACACTCCCCTTCCCCTCGTTGCTAGATTACTCCATAGATTGATCTTGGTGATGCGTAGAAAATTTTAAATTTCTGCTACGATCCCCAACAGTGGCATCATGAGCTAGGTCTATGCGTAGATTCTGTGCACCAGTAGAACACAAAGTAGTTGTGGGCGATGATTTGTTCAATTTGCTTGCCGTTACTAGTCTTATCTTGATTCGGCGGCATTGTGGGATGAAGCGGCCCGGACCGACCTTACACGTACTCTTACGTGAGTCAGGTTCCACCGACTGACATGCACTAGTTGCATAAGGTGGCTAGCGGGTGTTTGTCTCTCCCACTTTAGTTGGATCGGATTCGATGAAAAGGGTCCTTATGAAGGGTAAATAGAAATTGGCATATCACCATTGTGGTTTTGCGTAGGTAAGAAACGTTCTTGCTAGAAACCCATAGCAGCCACGTAAAACATGCAACAACAATTAGAGGACGTCTAACTTGTTTTTGCAGGGTATGCTATGTGATGTGATATGGCCAAAAGGATGTGATGAATGATATATGTGATGTATGAGATTGATCATGTTCTTGTAATAGGAATCACGACTTGGATGTCGATGAGTATGACAACCGGCAGGAGCCATAGGAGTTGTCTTAATTTATTTATGACCTGCGTGTCAATGAAAACGCCATGTAATTACTTTACTTTATTGCTAACCGTTAGCCATAGTAGTAGAAGTAATAGTTGGCGAGGCAACTTCATGAAGACACGATGATGGAGATCATGGTGTCATACCGGTGACGATGGTGTTCATACCGCGCCTCGAAGATGGAGATCAAAGGCGCAAGATGATATTGGCCATATCATGTCACTTTATGATTTGCATGTGATGTTTGTCATGTTTACATCTTATTTGCTTAGAATGACGATAACATAAATAAGATGATCCCTCACAATAATTTCAAGAAAGTGGACCCCCTAACTGTGCACCGTTGCTAAGGTCCGTTGTTCCGAAGCACCACGTGATGATCGGGTGTGATAGGTTCTAACGTTCGCATACAACGGGTGTAAACCAGATTTACACATGCAATACACTTAGGTTAACTTGATGAGCCTAGCATGTACAGACATGGCCTCGGAACACGGAAGACCGAAAGGTCGAACATGAGTCGTATAGTGGATACGATCAACATGAAGATGTTCACCGATGATGACTAGTCCGTCTCGCGTGATGATCGGACACGGCCTAGTTGACTCGGAACATGTATCACTTAGATAACTAGAGGGATGTTTATCTAAGTGGGAGTTCATTGAATAATTTGATTAGATGAACTTAATTATCATGAACACAGTCAAAAGGTCTTTGCAAATTATGTCTTAGCTCACGCTTTGGTTCTACTGTTTTAGATATGTTCCTAGAGAAAATTTAGTTGAGAGTTGACAGTAGCAATTATGCGGACTGGGTCTGTGAACTGAGGATTGTCCTCATTGCTGCACAGAAGGGCTATGTCCTTAATGCACCGCTCAGTGTGTTGAACCTCGAGCGTTGTCTGTAGATGTGGGAAACATCTGACATACATGTTTTGATGACTACGTGATAGTTCAGTGCGTAATACTAACGGTTTAGAATTGTGGCACCAAAGACGTTTTTAAAACGTCGCAGAACATATGAGATGTTCCAAAGACTGAAATTGGAATTTCAGACTAGTGCCCACGTCAAGAGGTATGAGACCTCTGACAAGTTTCTTAAGCCTGCAAACTAAGGGAGAAAAGCTCAATCGTAGAGCATGTGCTCAGATTGTCTGAGTACTACAATCGCTTGAATCGAGTGGGAGTTAATCTTCCAGATGAGATAGTGATAGTTCTCCATAGTCACTGCCACCAAGCTATTAGAGCTTAGTGATGAACTATAACATATCAGGGATAGACATGACGATCCTTGTGCAACTCGCGATGTTTGACACCGCGAAAGTAGAAATCAAGTAGGAGCATCAATTGTTGATGGTTAAACCACTAGTTTCAAGAAGGGCAAGGGAAAGAAGGGGTACTTCATGAGACGGCAAATCAGTTACTACTCTATTGAAGAAACCCAAGGTTGAACCAAACCCGAGACTAAGTGCTTCTGTAATAAGGGGAACGGTCACTGAAGCAGAACCACCCTAGATACTTGGTAGATGAGAAGGCTGGCAAGGTTGACAGAAGTATGTATTAGACATACATTATATTAAATGTGTACTTTACTAGTACTCCTAGTAGCAGCATGGTATTAAATACCGGTTCGGTTGCTAAGTGTTAGTAACTCGAAATAAAAGGCTACGGAGACTAGCTGAAGGTGAGATGACGATATGTTGGAAGTGTTTCCAAGGTTGATGTGATCAAACATCGCACGCTCCCTCTACCATCGAGATTGGTGTTAAACCTAAATAATTGTTATTTGGTGTTTGCGTTGAGCATAGACATGATTGGATTATGTTTATCGCCATACGGTTATTCATTTAAGGAGAATAATGGTTACTCTGTTTACTTGAATAATACCTTCAATGGTCTTGCACCTAAAATGAATGGTTTATTGAATCTTGATCGTAGTGATACACATGTTTATGCCAAAAGATATAAGATAGTAATGATAGTACCACGTACTTGTGGCACTGCCATTTGAGTCATGTTGGTATAAAACGCATGAAGAAGCTCCATGTTAATGGATCTTTGGTATCACTCGTTTTGAAAAGATTGAGACATGCGGACCGTGTCTATTGGTAGATATGCATGAAGAAACTCCATGCAGATGGATCGTTTGGACTCACTTGATTTTGAATCACTTGAGACATGCAAATCATACCACATGGGCAAGATGACTAAAAGGCCTCGTTTCAGTAAGATGGAACAAGAAAGCAACTTGTTGGAAGTAATACATTTTGATGTGTGTAGTCCAATGAGTGCTGAGGCATGCAGTGGATATCGTTATGTTCTTACTTCACAGATGATTCGAGTAGATGCTGAGTATATTTACTTGATGAAACACAAGTCTGAATAATTGAAAGGTTCAAGTAATTTTAGAGTGAAGTTGAAGATCGTCGTGACAAGAGGATAAAATGTCTATGATATGATCATAGAGATGAATATCTGAGTTACGAGTTTGGCACACAATTAAGACATTATGGAAATTGTTTCACGACTAATACCGCCTGGACCACCATAGTGTGATGGTGTGTCCAAACATCACAACTGCACCCTATTGGATATGATGCATACCATGATGTCTCTTATCGAATTACCACTATCGTTTATGGGTTAGGTATTAGAGACAACCGCACTCACTATAAATAGGGCACCACACAATTCCGTTGAGACGACACCGTATGAACTATGGTTTAGAGAAACCTAAGCTATCGTTTCTTAAAAGTTTGGGGCTGCGATGCTTATGTGAAAAGTTTCAGGATGATAAGCTCGAACCCAAAGCGGATAAATGCATCTTCATAGAATACCCAAAAATAGTTGGGTATACCTCCTATTTCAGATCCGAAAGCAAAAGTGATTGTTTCTAGAAATGGGTCATTTCTCGAGGAAAAGTTTCTGTCGAAAGAATTGAGTGGGAGGATGGTGGAGACTTGATGAGGTTATTGAACCGTCACTTCAACTAGTAGCAGGGCACAAGAAGTTGTTCCTGTGGCACCTACACCAATTGAAGTGGAAGCTTATGATAATGATCATGAAACTTCGGATCAAGTCACTACCAAACCTCATAGGTCGACAAGGATGTGTACTACTTCAGAGTGGTACGTAATCCTATCTTGGAAGTCATGTTGCTAGACAACAATGAACCTACGAGCTATGGAGAAGCGATGGTGGGCCCGGATTCCGACGAATGGCTCGAGGCCATAAAATCCGAGAGAGGATCCATGTATAAAACAAAGTATAGATTTGAAAGAACTACTTGATGGTCGTAAGGCTGTTGGGTGCAGATGGATTTTAAAAGGAAGACAGACAATGATGGTAAGTGTCACCATTAAGAAAGCTCGACTTGTCGTTAAGATGTTTCCCGACAAGTTCAAGGAGTTGACTACGATGAGACTTTCTCACTCGTAGCGATGCTAAGAGTCTGTTGGAATTATGTTAGCGGTTACTGCATTATTTATGAAATCTTGCAGATAGGATGTCAAAACATTGTTTCCTCGACGTTTTTCTTGAGGAAAGGTTGTATGTGATACAACCAGAAGGTTTTATTAATCCTGAAAGATGCTAACAAGTATGCAAAGCTCCAGCAATCCTTCTAAGGACTGGAGTAAGCATCTCGGAATTGGAATGTACCCTTTGATGAGATGATCAAAGATTTTGGGTTTATACAAAGTTTATGAGAAACTTGTATTTCCAAAGAAGTGAGTGGGAGCACTATAGAATTTTTGATGAGTATATGTTGTTAACATATTGTTGATCAGAAATGATGTAGAATTTCTGGAAAGCATGCAGGGTTATTTGAAAAGTGTTTTTCAATGGAAAACCTGGATTAAGCTACTTGAACATTGAGCATCAAGATCTATAAGGATAGATCAAATACGCTTAATAGTACTTCCAAATGAATACGTAACGTGACAAGATTTTGAAGGAGTTCAAAATAGATCAGCAAAGAAGGAGTTCTTGGCTGTGTTACAAGGTGTGAGTATTGAATAAGACTCAAGACCTGACCACGGAAGAAGAGAGAGAAAGGACGAAGGTCGTCCCCTATGCTTTAGACGTAGGCTCTATAGTATGCTATGTTGTGTACCGCACCTGAAGTGTGCCTTGCCATGAGTCAGTCAAGGGGTACAAGAGTGATCCAGGAATGGATCACATGACAACGGTCGAACTTATCCTTAGTAACTAGTGGACTAAGGAATTTTCTCGATTATGGAGGTGGTAAAAGAGTTCGTCGTAAAGGGTTACGTCGATGCAAACTTTGACACTAATCTGGATGACTCTGAGTAGTAAACCGGATTTGTATAGTAGAACAGTTATTTGGAATAGCTCCAAGTAGCGCGTGGTAGCTGCATCTACAAGATGGCATAGAGATTTGTAAAGCACACATGGATCTGAAAGGTTCAGACTCATTGACTAATAAACCTCTCTCACAAGCAAGATATGAACAAACCCCATGGGTGTTGGATTCATTGAAATCACATAGTGATGTGAACTAGATTATTGACTCTAGTGCAAGTGGGAGACTGTTGGAAATATGCCCTAGAGGAAATAATAAAATGGTTATTATTGTATTTCCTTGTTCATGATAATTGTCTATTGTTCATGCTATAATTGTATTAACCGGAAACCGTAATACATGTGTGAATACATAGACCACAACATGTCCCTAGTAAGCCTCTAGTTGACTAGCTCGTTGATCAATAGATGGTCATGGTTTCCTGACCATGGACATTGGATGTCATTGATAACGGGATCACATCATTAGGAGAATGATGTGATGGACAAGACCCAATCCTAAGCCTAGCACAAGATCGTGTAGTTCATATGCTAAAGCTTTTCTAATGTCAAGTATCATTTCCTTAGACCATGAGATTGTGCAACTCCCGGATACCGTAGGAATGCTTTGGGTGTACCAAACTTCACAACGTAACTGGGTGGCTATAAAGGTGCGCTGCGGGTATCTCCGAAAGTGTCTGTTGGGTTGGCACGAATCAAGACTAGGATTTGTCACTCCATGTAACGAAGAGGTATCTCTGGGCCCACTCGGTAGGACATCATCATAATGTGCACAATGTGACCAAGGAGTTGATCACGGGATGATGTGTTACGGAACGAGTAAAGAGACTTGCCGGTAATGAGATTGAACGAGGTATCGGGATACCGATGATCGAATCTCGGGCAAGTATCGTACCGATAGACAAAGGGAATTGTATACGGGATTGACTGAATCCTTGACATCGTGGTTCATACGATGAGATCATCGTGGAACATGTGGGAGCCAACATGGGTATCCAGATCCCGCTGTTGGTTATTGACCAGAGAGATTTCTTGGTCATGTCTGCATGGTTCCCGAACCCGTAGGGTCTACACTCTTAAGGTTCGATGACGCTAGGGTTATTAGGAAGACTTGTATGTGATTACCGAATGTTGTTCGGAGTACCGGATGAGATCCCGGACGTCACGAGGAGCTCCGGAATGGTCCGGAGGTAAAGATTTATAGATGGAAAGTTATTGTTCGGGTTCCAGGAAAAGTTTGGTTTTTCCGGTATTGTACCGGGAAGCTTCCGGAAGGTTCCGGAGGATTCCGGAGGTCCGGAAAATGTTCCACCATGTCCAATACAGCAGCATGGGCTGTAGGGGGCTCCCTAGCCTTAATGGGCCAGGGGCACCAGCCCCCCCAAGGCCCATGCACATGGGAGAGGGGAAACCCTAAGGGGGAGGGCCTCCACTTGACTTGGGAGGCACTCCTCCCCCCCTTGGCCGCCGCCCCCAACCCTAGATGGGATATAGGGGGCCGGCCCCCTCTCTCCCCACCTATAAATAGTGGAGGGGTGGGAGGGCGGCCATACTCTTGCACCTGGCGCAGCCCCTCCCCTCCAATACGTCTCCTCCTCCGCGTGAGCTTGGCGAAGCCCTGCCGGAGAACTGCCACTCCATCACCACCACGTCGTCGTGCTGCTGTTGGACTCTCTTCCTCAACCTCTCCATCCTCCTTGCTGGATCAAGGCGCGGGAGACGTCTCTGTTCCGTACGTGTGTTGAACGCAGAGGTGCCGTCCGTTCGTCGCTAGGATCATCGGTGATTTGGACGAGTACGACTCCATCAACCCCGTTCTCTTGAACGATTCCGCTTAGCGATCTACAAGGGTATGTAGATGCACTCCCCTTCCCCTCGTTGCTAGATTACTCCATACATTGATCTTGGTGATGCATAGAAAATTTTAAATTTCTGCTACGATCCCCAACAGACGCCGCCTTACGTGCGTTCCTACGTGAAAATTGGGATATCTTCGCCTGGCACCCTTCGGACATGCCCGGGGTCCCACGCAGACTGGTCGAACATAGCCTCAACATAATCAAAGGGTTCAAACCAGTCAAAGCAAACGTTGCGGTGATTTTTCGAACCCAAAAGACAAGCTATGGGGGAGGAGCTAGCCAAACTACTTGAGGCTGGGTTCATTAGAGAAAGCAAACACCCTGATTGGCTAGCCAACTTGGTCATGGTGCCGAAGAAGGATAAATCTTGGCGCCTTTGTGTCGATTTCAAAGACCTCAATAAGGCTTGACCTAAAGACCCTTTCCCGTTGCCCCGCATTAACCAGATCATTGATGCAACCGCGGGACACGAATCATTGTGTTTTCTCGATGCTTACTCCGGATACCATTCAAGGTTGTTAGAATCACGATTCTGTTATACGATTCTCCACGACTTTACGATCCAAACTTACCTATATGATTCTACGATTTTAGATCATAAAATCTACATTGCTATGATCCTGGTAGTGAAGATTCTACGATTTGCGATTCTACTATCACAGCTCCGATCCGATTCAAAATTGCGATTCTAACAACCTTGATACCATCAGTTTAAAATGAAGGAGTCTGACCAGGCTGCGACGGTGTTCAACACCCCATACGGGCCTTTCTGTTTCAACACTATGCCTTTTGGTCTTTCATCACCCCATACACAACTCATATAATACTATATCATCAACGAACATTAAGCGTGCGGACCCTACGGGTTTGAGAACTATGTAGACATGACTGAGACGCCTCTCTAGTCAATAACCAATAGCGGAACCTGGATGCCCATATTGGATCCTACATATTCTACGAAGATCTTTATCGGTCGAGCCTTATGACAACATACGTTATTCTCTTTGTCATCGGTATGTTACTTGCTCGAGATTCGATCGTCGGTATCTTCATACCTAGTTCAATCTCGTTACCGGCAAGTCTCTTTACTTGTTACGTAATACATCATCCCGCAAATAACTCATTAGTTACATTGCTTGCAAGGCTTCTTATGATGTGTATTACCGAGAGGGCCCAAAGATACCTCTCCGATACTCGGAGTAACAAATCCTAATCTCAATCTATGCCAACCCAACAAACACCTTCGGAGATACGTGTACATCATCTTTATAATCATCCAGTTATGTTGTGACATTTGATAGCACACAAGGTATTCCACCGGTATCCGAGAGTTGCATAATCTCATAGTCGAAGGAATATGTATTTGACATGAAGAAAGCAATACCAATAAAACTAAACGATCAATATGCTAAGCCAACGGATGGGTCTTGTCCATCACATCATTCTCCTAATGATGTGATCACGTTCATCAAATGACAGCATATGTCTATGGTTAGGAAACTTAACCATCTTTGATTAACGAGCTAGTCTAGTAGATGCTTACTAGGGACATGGTGTTTTGTCTATGTATCCACACATGTATTAAGTTTCCGGTTAATACAATTCTAGCATGAATAATAAACATTTATCATGATATAAGGAAATATAAAATAACAACATTATTATTGCCTCTAGGGCATATTTCCTTCACTAGGAGGAAGGGTCAGGAAACTATGTCGAATGCCTTGGCGATGTCTAGCTTGAGCAGGACACGAGGGGTTTTGAGGTTGTGGAGAAGTCTAGCCGTTTGCTGCACAAGCATGAAATTATCGTGCACGCCTCGTCTGGCGAAAAACGCACTTTGAGTAGTGGAGACGAGCATTCCCATCCTCGGGCGAGCTGCAGAGAGAGGACCTTCGCAAACAGGTTGGCAGTGAGGTGAATTAAGCTGATCGGCCGGTAGTCAGAAAGTGACAAGGTGTCGGGCTTATTGGGGATGAGGGTGATGAGGGCTTGGTTGAGCTTATGGAAACTGCAGCCATTCATCGAGAAGAGCTTGCCAAAAGCATCACAAATGTCAGCCTTGACGGTGCCCCAACAAGCACACAAGAATTCCACCGTGAAGCCATCAGGGCCGGGAGCCTTTCTGGTAGGTATCTTCTTGACATCCTACCATATCGCCTCCTCTATGAAGGGCCGGTCAAGCTCCGATAGGTCAAAATGTCGGTCATCCAGGAGCTGCATGTTGAGGGTGAATTCACGCGCAACGGCGGTTCCAATGATGGCAGTAAAGTGGTCAAAGGCGGATCTGGCCATGCCCACCTCGTTCGAGACCAGATCAGCACCAACATGAAGCTAGTAGATGTGGTTCTTGTTGCTCCGGTGCGCTACATGGATCTTGAAGAATGCGACGTTTGTGTCCCCCTCCCAGAGCTAAGAGAATCGAGCACGCTCACGGGCAATCGAGCGGTCAAGGGAAGCGAGGCCCAGGTAGGTGCACTTGACCTCCCGTCGAAGCCAAGCTTCCGCAGGCGAGAGCGCCCGAAAGTCCTGGGCGGAGTCGAGGCATAGGATGAGCTCGCGCGTGATCATTAGCTGCGAGGAGATGTTCCCTAGAGTGCGAGCACTCCAAGCCTGAAGCTTGCACGCCATTTCCTTCATGCGATGGTAGATGGTGTGGAAGGGGTCGCTGTCAGGTGGGATGGAATTCCAGGCCTCGTCAACCAGCTGATGGAAGCCATCGAGTTTGATCCAGTAGCGCTCGAAGTGGAAACGCCGTTTAGCGGTGGCGCGCGGGGAGTAATCCAAAAGCAATGTGAAATGGTCTGAGATGGCCGAAGTGAGGAAACGGAGGGTGTTGCAGGGGAATAGCGCCTCCCAAGATGAAGTCCAAAGGATGCGGTCGTTCTTGACCAGCGTGGGGTTGTTTTGCTTATTAGACCATGTATAGAGACCCCCATGAATGTAGATATCACGCAACGCCAAGCCAGAGATTAGCCGGCGGAAGCGGTCCATCATGCGATGGTTGATTCTATTGTTTTTCTTGTCGGCCACTGAAGTGATCATGTTAAAGTCTCCGCCAATGATCCACGGCCCGACAATAGACAAATTGAGGTCATGTAGCTCTCCGAGGAACTCGAGCTTGGCAGTGTCGCCCTAAGGGTCGTAGACGTTAGTAATCCACCATGATTCGCCGCCCAAGACGGGCGCGAAGGTTGCGAAAACATGGAAGGTACCTATGGTGTGGTTGAAAAGCGAGACATTGTCAGCCTGCCATGCAAGGAGAATTCCTCCGTGCATGCCATTAGCGGGCAGCCAGTAGAAGTCACGGAAGGACGCGACAAGCGTTTCAGCAACGATAGCCGGAGATACGCAGGAGAGTTTCGTTTCCTGGAGGCGGGCGATAGAAGGCGCAGCGGCGGCGCTCACGCTATGAATTGCCGTGCGTTTGGCTTGGCTATTGAGCCCATGCATGTTCCAAAAAACAGTTTTAAAGTTGTGATACATGAGAAAGGTTTGGGACGGGGGGGACAGAGATGAAGTGAGCAAGCTATCAGATCTCGACGAGGCGAGTCAGGGGTGGTGTGAAGCTGTCAAGGATCGCGGGAGGGACGTGCCATCCGTAGAAGTCGGCAAAGGCCTGGACCACATCCACAGTCAGGGGCTCCTCAAATAACCTGGTATATATCTCCAAAATAGCCGGTTAAGTCTCCGCCTATAGCTTTTTTTTAGAAAAGGAGGATGACCACCGGCCTCTACATCTGGGCGATGCATATGGCAACTTTATTAATTATTCTCACAAGACCTTACAAAGCCAAACAACAACAAGACTAAAGCCACCGTCTAAGCAACAACTGTTGCTACACCTATCCAATTGATGAAGGGGCGCAGATAGTCTGGGCCTAATACCAAACAGACATCGTAGCCAAACCTAAACATCTAAGACCTGAGGTCCCAACCAGGACGCCAGCCTGGTATGTGATACATCTCCGTCGTATCTATAATTTTTGATTGTTCCATGTCACTATTCTACAACTTCCATATACTTTTTGGCAACTTTTTATACTATTTTTGGGACTAACATATTGATCCAGTGCCCAGTGCCAGTTCCTGTCTGTTGCATGTTTTTGGTTTCGCAGAATATCCATATCAAACGGAGTCCAAACGGGATAAAAACGGACGGAGATACTTTTTGGAATATTTGGAAATTCCGGAAGAAAAATCCATGCGAGACGGTGCCCGAGGTGGCCACTGAAGGAAATATGCCCTAGAGGCAATAATAATGTTATTATTTTATTTCCTTATATCATGATAAATGTTTATTATTCATGCTAGAATTGTATTATCCGGCAACATAATACTTGTGTGAATACATAGATAAACTAAACGTCACTAGTATGCCTCTACTTGACTAGCTCGTTAATCAAAGATGGTTATGTTTCCTAACCATGGACATGTGTTGTCATTTGATTAACGGGATCACATTATTAGGAGAATAATGTGATTGACATGACCCATTCCATTAGATTAGCACCCGATCGTTTAGTATGTTGCTATTGCTTTCTTCATGACTTATACATGTTCCTATGACTATGAGATTATGCAACTCCCGTTTGCCGGAGGAACACTTTGTGTGCTACCAAACGTCACAACATAACTGGGTGATTATAAAGGAGCTCTACAGGTGTCTCCAAAGGTACATGTTGGGTTGGCGTATTTCGAGATTAGGATTTGTCACTCCGATTGTCGGAGAGGTATCTCTGGGCCCTCTCGGTAATGCACATCACATAAGCCTTGAAAGCATTGCAACTAATGAGTTAGTTGCGAGATTATGTATTACGAAACGAGTAAAGAAACTTGCCGGTAACGAGATTGAACTAGGTATTGAGATACCGACGATCGAATCTCGGGCAAGTAACATACCGATGACAAAGGGAACAACGTATGTTGTTGTGCGGTCTGACCGATAAAGATCTTCGTAGAATATGTGGGAGCCAATATGAGCATCCAGGTTCCGCTATTGATTATTGACCGGAGACGTGTCTCGGTCATGTCTACATTGTTCTCGAACCCGTAGGGTCCGCATGCTTAAGGTTTCGATGACAGTTATATTATGAGTTTATGAGTTTTGATGTACCGAAGTTAGTTCGGAGCCCCGGATGTGATCACGAACATGACGAGGAGTCTCTAAATGGTCGAGACATAAAGATTGATATATCGGAAGCCTATGTTTGGACATGGGAAGTGTTCCGGGTGAAATCGGCATTTTACCGGAGTACCGGGAGGTTACCGGAACCCCCCAGTAACCTAATGGGCCTTAATGGGCCTAGTGGAGAAAGAGGAGAGGAGGCCTAGGGGCTGCTGCGCACCCCTCCCCGCAAGTCCGAATTGGACAAGGAGGGGGGCGGCGCCCCCCTTTTCCTTTCTTCCCTCTCCTCCTTCCCCCCCAAGTCCTAATCCAACTAGGGAAAGGGAGGGGAGTCCTACTCCCGATAGGAGTAGCACTCCTCCTACGCGCCTCCTCCGAGGGCCGGCCGCACCCCCCCTTGGCTCCTTTATATACGGGGGCAGGGGGCACCCCTAGACACACAAGTTGATCTCTAAGATCATTCTCTTAGCCGCGTGCGGTGCCCCCTTCCACCATAGTCCTCGATAATATTGTAGTGGTGCTTAGCCGAAGCCCTGCGACAGTTGAACATCAAGATCGTCACCACGCCGTCGTGCTGACGGAACTCTTCCCCGCCACTTTGCTGGATCGGAGTCTGGGGATCGTCATCGAGCTGAACGTGTGCTAGAACTCGGAGGTGCCGTAGTTTCGGTGCTTGATCGGTCGGGCCGTGAAGACGTACGACTACATCAACCACGTTGTCATAACGCTTCCGCTGTCGGTCTACAAGGGTACGTACATCACACTCTCCCCTCTCGTTGCTATGCATCACCATGATCTTGCGTGTGCGTAGGAAATTTTTTGAAATTACTACGTTCCCCAACAGTGGCATCCGAGCCAGGTTTTATGCGTTGATGTTATTTGCACGAGTAGAACACAAGTGAGTTGTGGGCGATATAAGTCATACTGCTTACCAGCATGTCATACTTTGGTTCGGCGGTATTGTTGGACAAAGCGGCCCAGACCGACATTACGCGAACGCTTACGCTAGACTGGTTCTCCCGACGTGCTTTGCACAAAGGTGGCTAGCGGGTGTCAGTTTCTCCAACTTTAGTTGAACCAAGTGTGGCTACGCCCGGTCCTTGCGAAGGTTAAAACAGCACCAACTTGACAAACTATCGTTGTGGTTTTGATGCGTAGGTAAGAACGGTTCTTGCTAAGCCCATAGCAGCCATGTAAAACTTGCAACAACAAAGTAGAGGACGTCTAACTTGTTTTTGCAGGGTATGTTGTGATGTGATATGGTCAAGACATGATGCTCAATTTTATTGTATGAGATGATCATGTTTTGTAACTGAGTTATCGGCAACTGGCAGGAGCCATATGGTTGTCGCTTTATTGTATGCAATGCAATTGCGCTGTAATGCTTTACTTTATCACTAAGCGGTAGCGATAGTCATGAAAGCATAAGATTAGCGAGATGACAACGATGCTACGATGATGATCAAGGTGTCGCGCCGGTGACGATGGTGATCATGACGGTGCTTCGAAGATGGAGATCACAAGCACAAGATGATGATGGCCATATCATATCACTTATATTGATTACATGTGATGTTTATCTTTTATACATCTTATCTTGGTTTGATTGACGGTAGCATTTTAAGATGATCTCTCACTAATTATCAAGAAGTGTTCTCCCTGAATATGCACCGTTGCGAAAGTTCTTCGTGCTGAGACACCACGTGATGATCGGGTGTGATAGGCTCTACGTTCAAATACAACGGGTGCAAAACAGTTGCACACGCGGAAAACTCAGGTTATACTTGACAAGCCAAGCATATACAGATATGGCCTCGGAACACGGAGACCGAAAGGTCGAGCGTGAATCATATAGTAGATATGATCAACATAGTGATGTTCACCAATGAAACTACTCCATCTCACGTGATGGTAGTTGATTTGGATCACGTGATCACTTAGAGGATTAGAGGGATGTCTATCTAAGTGGGAGTTCTTTAGAAATATGATTAATTGAACTTAAATTTATCATGGACTTAGTACCTGATAGTATCTTGCTTGTTTATGTTTGATTGTAGATAGATGGCCCGTGCTGTTGTTCCGTTGAATTTTAATGCGTTCCTTGAAAAAGCAAAGTTGAAAGATGATGGTAGCAATTACACGGATTGGGTCCGTAACTTGAGGATTATCCTCATTGCTGCACAGAAGAATTACGTCCTAGAAGCACCGCTGGGTGCCAGTCCTGCTGCTGGAGCAACACCAGATGTTATGAACGTCTGGCAGAGCAAAGCTGATGACTACTCGATAGTTCAGTGTGCCATGATTTACGTCTTAGAATCGGGACTTCAACGACGTTTTGAACGTCATGGAGCATATGACTTGTTCCAGGAGTTGAAGTTAATATTTCAAGCAAATGCCCGGATTGAGAGATATGAAGTCTCCAATAAGTTCTATAGCTGCAAGATGGAGGAGAATAGTTTTATCAGTGAGCATATACTCAAAATGTCTGGGTATAATAATCACTTGATTCAATTGGGAGTTAATCTTCCAGATGATTGCGTCATTGACAGAATTCTCCAATCACTGCCACCTAGCTACAATAGCTTCGTGATGAACTATAATATGCAAGGGATGAATAAGACTATTCCCGAGCTCTTCGCAATGCTGAAAGCTGCGGAGGTAGAAATCAAGAAGGAGCATCAAGTGTTGATGGTCAATAAGACCACTAGTTTCAAGAAAAAGGGCAAAGGGAAGAAGAAGGGGAACTTCAAAAAGAACAGCAAGCAAGTAGCTGCTCAAGAGAAGAAACCCAAATCTGGACCTAAGCCTGAAACTGAGTGCTTCTACTCCAAGCAGACTGGTCACTGGAAGCGGAACTGCCCTAAGTATTTGGCGGATAAGAAGGATGGCAAGGTGAACAAAGGTATATACGATATACATGTTATTGATGTGTACCTTAATAATTCTCGCAGTAGCACCTGGGTATTTGATACTGGTTCTGTTGCTAACATATGCAACTCGAAACAGGGACTACGGATTAAGCGAAGATTGGCTAAGGACGAGGTGACGATGCACGTGGGAAATGGTTCCAAAGTCGATGTGATCGCGGTCGGCACGCTACCTCTACATCTACCTTCAGGATTAGTATTAGACCTAAATAATTGTTATTTGGTGCCAGCGTTGAGCATGAACATTATATCTGGATCTTGTTTGATGCGAGACGGTTATTCATTTAAATCAGAGAATAATGGTTGTTCTATATATATGAGTAAAATCTTTTATGGTCATGCACCCATGAAGAATGGTCTATTCTTACTAAATCTCGATAGTAATGACACACATATTCATAATGTTGAAGCCAAAAGATGCAGAGTTGATAATGATAGTGCAACTTATTTGTGGCACTGCCGTTTAGGTCATATCGGTGTAAAGCGCATGAAGAAACTCCATGCTGATGGACTTTTGGAACCACTTGATTATGAATGACTTGGTACTTGTGAACCGTGCCTTATGGGTAAGATGACAAAAAACACCGTTCTCCGGTACTATGGAGAGAGTAATAGATTTGTTGGAAATCATACATACAGATGTATGTGGTCCGATGACTGTTGATGCTCGTGGCAAATATCGTTATTTTCTCACCTTCACAGATGACTTAAGCAGATATGGGTATATCTATTTAATGAAACATAAGTCTGAAACATTTGAAAAGTTCAAAGAATTTCAGAGTGAAGTTGAAAATCATCGTAACAAGAAAATAAAATTCCTACGATCTGATCGTGGAGGAGAATATTTGAGTTATGAGTTTGGTGTACATTTGAAACAATGCGGAATAGTTTCACAACTCACGCCACCCAGAACACCACGGCGTAATGGTGTGTCCGAACGTCGTAATTTTACTTTACTAGATATGGTACGATCTATGATGTCTCTTACTGATTTACCGCTATCGTTTTGGGGTTATGCTTTAGGGACGGCCGCATTCACATTAAATAGGGCACCATCAAAATCCGTTGAGACGACGCCTTATGAACTGTGGTTTGGCAAGAAACCACAGTTGTCGTTTCTGAAAGTTTGGGGCTGCGATGCTTATGTGAAAAAGCTTCAACCTGATAAGCTCGAACCCGAATCGGAGAAATGTGTCTTCATAGGATATACAAAGGAAACTATTGGATACACCTTCTATCACAGATCCGAAGGCAAGACTTTTGTTGCTGAATTCGGAAACTTTCTAGAGAAGGAGTTTCTCTCGAAAGAAGTGAGTGGGAGGAAAGTAGAACTTGATGAGGTAACTGTACCTGCTCCCTTATTGGAAAGTAGTACATCACAGAAACCAGTTTCTGTGACACCTACACCAAATAGTGAGGAAGCTAATGATGATGATCATGAAACTTCAGAACAAGATACTACTGAACCTCGTAGATCAACCAGAGTAAGATCCGCACCAGAGTGGTACGGTAATCCTGTTCTGGAAGTCATGCTACTAGATCATGATGAACCTATGAACTATGGAGAAGCGATGGTGAGCCCAGATTCCGCAAAATGGCTTGAAGCCATGAAATCTGAGATGGGATCCATGTATGAGAACAAAGTGTGGACTTTGGTTGACTTGCCAAAAGATCGGCAAGCAATTGAGAATAAATGGATCTTCAAGAAGAACTCTGACGCTGATGGTAATGTTACTGTCTACAAAGCTCGACTTGTCGCAAAAGGTTTTCGACAAGTTCAAGGGATTGACTATGATGAGACCTTCTCACCCGTAGCGATGCTTAAGTCTGTCCGAATCATGTTAGCAATTGCTGCATTTTATGATTATGAAATATGGCAGATGGATGTCAAAACTGCATTCCTGAATGGATTTCTGGAAGAGGAGTTGTATATGATGCAGCCGGAAGGTTTTGTCGATCCAAAGGGAGCTAACAAAGTGTGCAAGCTCCAGCGATCCATTTATGGACTGGTGCAAGCCTCTCGGAGTTGGAATAAACGCTTTGATAGTGTGATCAAAGCATTTGGTTTTGTACAGACTTTTGGAGAAGCCTGTATTTACGAGAAAGTGAGTGGGAGCTCTGTAGCATTTCTGATATTATATGTAGATGACATATTACTAATCAGAAATGATATAGAATTTCTGGATAGCATAAAGGGATACTTGAATAAAAGTTTTTCAATGAAAGACCTCGGTGAAGCTGCTTACATATTGGGCATTAAGATCTATAGAGATAGATCAAGACGCTTAATTGGACTTTCACAAAGCACATACCTTGACAAAGTTTTGAAGAAGTTCAAAATGGATCAAGCAAAGAAAGGATTCTTGCCTGTGTTACAAGGTGTGAAATTGAGTCAGACTCAATGCCCGACCAATGCAGAAGATAGAGAGAAAATGAGTGATGTTCCCTATGCTTTAGCCATAGGCTCTATCATGTATGCAATGTTGTGTACCAGACCTGATGTGTGTCTTGCTATAAGTCTAGCAGGGAGGTACCAAAGTAATCCAAGAGTGGATCACTGGACAACGGTCAAGAACATCCTGAAATACCTGAAAAGGACTAAGGATATGTTTCTCATATATGGAGGTGACAAAGAGCGCATCGTAAATGGTTATGTTGATGCAAGCTTTGACACTGATCCGGACGATTCTAAATCGCAAACCGGATACGTGTTTACATTAAACGGTGGAGCTGTCAGTTGGTGCAGTTCTAAACAAAGCGTTATGGCGGGATCTACATGTGAAGCGGAGTACATAGCTGCTTCGGAAGCAGCAAACGAAGGAGTCTGAATGAAGGATTTCATATCCGATCTAGGTGTCATACCTAGTGCATCGGGTCCAATGAAAATCTTTTGTGACAATACTGGTGCAATTGCCTTGGCAAAGGAATCCAGATTTCACAAGAGAACCAAGCACATCAAGAGACTCTTCAATTCCATCCGGGATCTAGTCCAGGTGGGGGACATAGAGATTTGCAAGATACATACGGATCTGAATGTTGCAGACCCATTGACTAAGCCTCTTCCACGAGCAAAACATGATCATCACCAAAGCTCCATGGGTGTTAGAATCATTACTGTGTAATCTAGATTATTGACTCTAGTGCAAGTGGGAGACTGAAGGAAATATGCCCTAGAGGCAATAATAATGTTATTATTTTATTTCCTTATATCATGATAAATGTTTATTATTCATGCTAGAATTGTATTATCCGGAAACATAATACTTGTGTGAATACATAGACAAACTAAACGTCACTAGTATGCCTCTACTTGACTAGCTCGTTAATCAAAGATGGTTATGTTTCCTAACCATAGATATGTGTTGTCATTTGATTAACGGGATCACATTATTAGGAGAATAATGTGATTGACATGACCCATTACATTAGATTAGCACCCGATCGTTTAGTATGTTGCTATTGCTTTCTTCATGACTTATACATGTTCCTATGACTATGAGATTATGCAACTCCCATTTGCCGGAGGAACACTTTGTGTGCTACCAAACGTCACAACGTAACTGGGTGATTATAAAGGAGCTCTACAGGTGTCTCCAAAGGTACATGTTGGGTTGGCGTATTTCGAGATTAGGATTTGTCACTCCGATTGTCGGAGAGGTATCTCTGGGCCCTCTCGGTAATGCACATCACATAAGCATTGCAAGTAATGAGTTAGTTGCGAGATGATGTATTACAAAACGAGTAAAGAGACCTGCCGGTAACGAGATTGAACTAGGTATTGAGATACCGACGATCGAATCTCGGGCAAGTAACATACCGATGACAAAGGGAACAACGTATGTTGTTGTGCGGTCTGACAGATAAAGATCTTCGTAGAATATGTGGGATCCAATATGAGCATCCAGGTTCCGCTATTGGTTATTGACCGGAGACGTGTCTCGGTCATGTCTACATTGTTCTCGAACCCGTAGGGTCCGCACGCTTAAGGTTTCGATGACAGTTATATTATGAGTTTATGAGTTTTGATGTACCAAAGTTAGTTCGGAGTCCCGGATGTGATCACGGGCATGACGAGGAGTCCCGAAATGGTCGAGACATAAAGATTGATATATTGGAAGCCTATGTTTGGACATCGAAAGTGTTCCGGGTGAAATCGGCATTTTACCGGAGTACCGGGAGGTTACCGGAACCCCCCGGTAACCTAATGGGCCTTAATGGGCCTAGTGGAGAAAGAGGAGAGGAGGCCTAGGGGCTGCCGCGCGCCCCTTCCTCCCAAGTCCAAATTGGACAAGGAGGGGGCGGCGCCCCCCCTTTTCCTTTCTTCCCTCTCCTCCTTCCCCCCAAGTCCTAATCTAACTAGGGAAAGGGAGGGGAGTCCTACTCCCGGTAGGAGTAGGACTCCTCCTGCGCGCCTCCTCCTAGGGCCGGCCGCACCCCCCCTTGGCTCCTTCATATACGGGGGCAGGGGGCACCCCTAGACACACAAGTTGATCTCTAAGATCGTTCTCTTAGGCGTGTGCGGTGCCCCCTTCCACCATAGTCCTCGATAATATTGTAGTGGTGCTTAGGCGAAGCCCTGCGACACTTGAACATCAAGATCGTCACCACGCCGTCGTGCCGACGGAACTCTTCCCCGACACTTTGCTGGATCGGAGTCCGGGGATCGTCATCGAGCTGAACATGTGCTAGAACTCGGAGGTGTCGTAGTTTCGGTGCTTGATCGGTCGGGCCGTGAAGATGTACGACTACATCAACCGCGTTGTCATAACGCTTCCGCTGTCGGTCAACAAGGGTACGTAGATCACACTCTCCCCTCTCGTTGCTATGCATCACCATGATCTTGCGTGTGCGTAGGAATTTTTTTGAAATTACTACGTTCCCCAATAGCCACGAGGCAGGGGGCGCGCCCCCTACCCTCGTGAGCCACCTGTAAGGCGGTTGACGCTCTTCTTTTGCCGCAAGAAAGCTAATTTTCGGGAAAAAAAATCACGGCGAAGGTTTCAGGCCAATCGGAGTTACGGATCTCCATATATATACACGAAACGGTGAAACAGAGACAGAACAGAACGCAGAAACAGAGAGAGACAGAGAGACAGATCCAATCTCGGAGGGGCTCTTGCTCCTCCCTTGTCATGGAGGCCATGGACCAGAGGGGAAACCCTTCTCCCATCTAGGGAGGAGGTCAAGGAAGAATAAGAAGGGGGGCTCTCTCCCCCTCGCTTCCGGTGGCACCGGAGTGCCACCAGGGGCCATCGTCATCACCGCGATCTACACCAACACCTCCGCCATCTTCACCAACATCTCCATCACCTTCCCCCCTTTATCTACAACGGTCCACTCTCCCGCAACCCGTTGTACCCTCTACTTGAACATGGTGCTTTATGCTTCATATTATTATCCAATGATGTGTTGCCATCCTATGATGTGTGAGTAGATTTTCGTTGTCCTATCGGTGGTTGATGAATTGCTATGATTGATTTAATTTGCTTGTGGTTATGTTGTTGTCCTTTGGTGCCCATCATATGATTGCGCGTGTTGATCACACCCTAGGGTTAGTTGTATGATGATAGGACTATCTATTGGAGGGCAAGATAGAAGCTTCAACCTAGCATAGAAATTGATGCATACGGGATTGAAGGGGGGCCAATATATCTTAATGCTATGGTTGGGTTTTACCTTAATGAACATTAGTAGTTGCGGATGCTTGCTAATAGTTCCAATCATAAGTGCATAGAATTCCAAGTCAGGGATGACATGCTAGCAGTGGCCTCTCCCACATAATACTTGCTATCGGTCTAGTAAAGTAGTCAATTGCTTAGGGACAATTTCGCAACTCCTACCACCACTTTTCCACACTCGTTATATTTACTTTATTGTTCCTTTATCTAAACAGCCCCTACTTTTTATTTACGTACACTTTATTATCTTGCAAACCTATCCAACAACACCTACAAAGTATTTCTAGTTTCATACTTGTTCTAGGTAAAGCGAACGTCAAGCATGCATAGAGTTGTATCGCTGGTAGATAGAACTTGAGAGGATATTTGTTCTACCTTTAGATCTTCGTTGGGTTCGACACTCTTACTTATCGAAAACTGTCGCGATCCTCTATACTTGTGGGTTATCAAGACCTTTTTCTGGCGCCGTTGCCGTGGAGCAATAGCGTGGGGTGAATATTCTCGTGTGTGCTTGTTTGCTTTATCACTAAGTAATTTTTATTTACTGTTCTTAGTTGTCCTTTATCTTTAGTTATGGATATAGAATACGAAATACCAAAAAAAATAGGTGTACTTTCTGCTCATGGAGATGGGAAACCTCCTAAAACCCTCGATGCTGGTTATGTGAAAAATATTATGTACTACTTTAATAATCCTGAGAAAACCCCATTCAATTATGTAATGGGATTAACGTTGGATCAACGTGAATACTTTAGGGATTACTGCTTGACACAAAAAGGGAAACTAATATGGGATCAAATCCATATATTGAATTGGTATGCTAGGCAACTATGCTTGAGATATGATTATACTTGTTGCTCTAAGATGAAGGCTCCACACCTTCCCTTTTTATGCAAATTTAATGATAATAAAACCTTAGCTTCTTATGCTAGAGGTATATATGATTACTATGATGTGGAACAAATAGAAGAATTTGTTGCTTTTATGGGTGCTTATGAAATTGAATCTATGTTTAAAGAGTTTGAAGATTTTGATGATTCGGTTTATAGACCTGAAAATTTAGCTATCCTTAAATATTGTTATGAGAATTATGAATACAATTACGATATTAATGCACTTATTGAGAAAGTCTCCGCTGTCCAAGAAGAGACTAATATTTTGCAGGAATCTATGGAAGAAGAAGTTGATGAAACTGTGAGCTCATTGGATGAAAAAGATGAGAAGGAGAGCGAAGAACAAAATGAGGAAGAGCGGATTGATCACCCGTGCCCACCTTCTAATGAGAGTAACTCTTCAACTCATACATTGTTTAATTCCCCTTCATGCTTACCGAAGGATGAATATTATGATAATTGCTATGATCCCGTCGATTCTTTTGAAATATCCCTTTTTGATGATGCTTGATATGCTTGTAGCCAAGATGCCAATATGAATTATGCTTATGGAGATGAACTTGCTATAGTTCCTTATGTTAAACATAGAATTATTGCTATTGCACCCACGCATGATAGTTCTATTATCTTTTTGAATTCTCCCGACTACACTATATCGGAGAAGTTTGCACTTATTAAGGATTATATTGATGGGTTGCCTTTTACCGTTGCACATGATGATTTTGATGAATATAATATGCATGTGCTTGCTGCTCCTACTTGCAATTATTATGAGAGAGGAACTATATCTCCACCTCTCTATGTTTCCAATATGGTAAAATTGCAAGAAACTGTTTATACTATGCGTTGGCCTTTACTTTGTGTGCATGAATTGTTCTTTTATGACATACCGATGCATAGGAAGAGAGTTAGACTTCGTCATTACATGATATATGTTACCTTGTGCTCACCACTAAATTACAAATCATTGTTAATTAAAATAGGCTTTGATATACCTTGGGATCCGGGTGGATCCATTACTTGAACACTTTATGCCTAGCTTAATGGCTTTAAAGAAAGCGCTGCCAGGGAGACAACCCGGAAGTTTTAGAGAGTCATTTATTGCTGTTGAGTGCTTTTATATAGTTTAAAAACAACAAAAATAAAGAGGGGAACCCAAAACGTTTTCAAAAAGGAAAGCGAAAGTGAGAAAGACAAGCATTGTTGAAGTGGGAGCTAGCCTTGAACTTTGTTCATGCTCACGGAAACTTTGTGAATCTTGATTACAGAAACTTTTCAATAAAAATAATTATCCCCTTGTACAATTTTATTGTATTACAAAAATAATGTGCCAAGGTTTGCCTTTAGGATGTTTACATTTGCTTGATGGTTTGTATGGTGCAGGATAGAAACTTTGGCTGTAGTGCGTGATTTTAAATTTTTAGTTGGAATGTCAAATGGTTCTGATTCTTTTTGCACTGTCTTCCTATAATTTTTTTTTATTTTTCCTAATTTTGGTATAATTTTTCAAGTGTCGGAAGTATGGTGAATGTTCAGACTATTACAGACTGTTCTGTTTTAGACAGATTCTGTTTTTGATGCATAGTTTGCTTATTTTGATGAAACTATCAATTTATATTAGTGGATTAAGACATGAAAAGGTTATATTACAGTAGACACAATGCAAAAATAAAATATGAATTGGTTTTCAATAGTACTTAAAGTAGTGATTTGCTTTATTATACTAACGGATCTTACCGAGTTTTTTGTTGAAGTTTTGTGTGGATGAAGTGTTCGATGATCGAGAAGGTCTCGATGTGAGAAGAAGGAAGAGAGGCAAGATCTCAATCTTGGGGATGCCCAAGGCACCCCAAGTAAATATTCATGGAGACTCAACCGTCTAAGCTTGGGGATGCCCCGGAAGGCATCCCCTCTTTCTTCAACAAGTATCGGTATGTTTTCGGATTCATTTCGTTCATGCGATATGTGCAATCTTGGAGCGTCTTTTGCATTTAGTTTTTATTTTTATTTTATGCACCATGCTGGTATGAGATAGTCCTTGGTTGATTTATAGAATGCTCTATGCACTTCACTTATATCTTTTGACTATGGCTTTATAGAATGCTTAATGTGCTTCGTTTATATCATTTGAAGTTTGGATTGCCTGTTTCTCTTTACATAGGAAACCGCCATTTGTAGAGTTCTATTTTGCTTCACTTATATTTGTTAGAGTGTGGGCATATCTTTTATAGAAATAATTAAACTCTCTTGCTTCACTTATATTTATTTAGAGAGATGACAGGAACTGGTCATTCACATGGTTGGTCATAAAACCCTACATAAAACTTGTAGATCACTGAATATGATGTGTTTGATTCCTTGCAATAGTTTTGCGATATAAAGATGGTGATATTAGAGTCATGCTAGTGGGTAGTTGTGGATTAGTAGAAATACTTGTGTTGAGGTTTGTGATTCCCGTAGCATGCACGTATGGTGAACCGTTATGTAACGAAGTTGGAGCATGAGGTATTTATTGATTGTCTTCCTTATGAGTGGTGGTCGGGGACGAGCGATGGTCTTTTTCTACCAATCTATCCCCCTAAGAGCATGCGCGTAGTACTTTGTTTCGATGACTAATAGATTTTTGCAATAAGTATGTGAGTTCTTTATGACTAATGTTGAGTCCATGGATTATACACACTCTCACCCTTCCATCATTGCTAGCCTCTCTAGTGCCGCGCAATTTTCGCCGGTACCATAAACCCACCATATACCTTTCTCAAAACAGCCACCATACCTACCTATTATGGCATTTCCATAGCCATTCCGATATATATTGCCATGCAACTTTCATCATCATCATATACATGACTTGAGCATTCATTGCCATATTGCTTTGCATGATCGTAAGATAGCTAGCATGATGTTTTCATGGCTTGTCCGTTTTTTGATGCCATTGCTACGCTAGATCATTGCACATCCCGATACACCGCTGAAGGCATTCATATAGAGTCATATCTTTGTTCTAGATATCGATTTGTAATATTGAGTTGTAAGTAAAAAGAAGTGTGATGATCATCATTATTAGAGCATTGTTCCATGTGAGGTTATCAACATAAAAGTGGCCAAAGAAGCCCAAAAAAGAAAGAGAGAGGCCAAAGAAGCCTAAAAAAGAGAAAAATAATGAGAGAAAAAGAGAGAAGGGGCAATGTTACTATCCTTTTACCACACTTGTGCTTCAAAGTAGCACCATGTTCTTCATATAGAGAGTCTCTTGAGCTATCACTTTCATATACTAGTGGAAATTTTCATTATAGAACTTGGCTTGTATATTCCAACGATGGGCTTCCTCAAATGCCCTAGGTCTTCATGAGCAAGCAAGTTGGATGCACACCCACTTAGTTTCAGTTAGAGCTTTCATATACTTATAGCTCTAGTGCATCCGTTGCATGGCAATCCCTACTCACTCACATTGATATCTATTGATGGGCATCTCCATAGCCCGTTGATACACCTAGTTGATGTGAGACTATCTTCTCCTTCTTGTCTTCTCCACCATCATATTCTATTCCACCTATAGTGCTATGTCCATGGCTCACGCTCATGTATTGCGTGAAAATTGAAAATGTTTGAAAACGTCAAAAGTATGAAACAATTGCTTGGCTTGTCATCGGGTTTGTGCATGATGTGAGTATTTTGTGTGAAGAAGATGGAGCATAGCCAGACTATATGATTTTATAGGGATAACTTTCTTTGGCCATGTTATTTTAAAAAGACATGATTGCTTTATTAGTAGGCTTGAAGTATTATTGTTTTTATGTCAAATGATAGACTATTGCTTTGAATCACTCGTATCTTAATATTCATGCCATGATTAGATATGTGATCAAGATTATGCTAGGTTGCATTCCACATCAAAAATTATTTTTTTATCATTTACCTACTCGAGGACGAGTAGGAATTAAGCTTGGGGATGCTGACACGTCTCCGTCATATCTATAATTTTTGATTGTTTCATGTCAATATTCTACAACTTCCATATACTTTTGGCAACTTTTTATACTATTTTTGGGACTAACATATTGATCCAGTGCCTAGTGCCAGTTCCTGTCTGTTGCATGTTTTTGGTTTCGCAGAATATCCATATCAAACGGAGTCCAAACGGGATAAAAACGGACGGAGATACTTTTTGGAATATTTGGAAAATTCTGAAAGAAAAATCCACGCGAGACGGTGCCCGAGGTGGCCACGAGGCAGGGGGGCACGCCTGCCCCCCTGGGCGCGCCCCTACCCTCGTGAGCCACCCGTAAGGAGGTTGACGCTCTTCTTCTGTCGCAAGAAAGCTAATTTTCGGAAGAAAAAAACACAGCAAAGGTTTCAGGCCAATCGGAGTTACAGATCTCCATATATACACGAAACGGTGAAACAGAGACAGAACAGAACGCAGAAACAGAGAGAGACAGAGAGACAGATCTAATCTTGGAGGGGCTCTCGCCCCTCCCTTGCCATGGAGGCCATGGACCAGAGGGGAAACCCTTCTCCCATATAGGGAGGAGGTCAAGGAAGAAGAAGGAGGAGGGGGCTCTCTCCCCCTCGCTTCCGGTGGCACCGGAGTGCCACCGGGGGCCATCATCATCACCGCGATCTACACCAACACCTCCGCCATCTTCACCAACATCTCCATCACCTTCCCCCCTCTATCTACAACGGTCCACTCTCCCGCAACCCGCTGTACCCTCTACTTGAACATGGTGCTTTATGCTTCATATTATTATCCAATGATGTGTTGCCATCATATGATGTGTGAGTAGATTTTCGTTGTCATGTCGATGGTTGATGAATTGCTATGATTGATTTAATTTGCTTGTGGTTATGTTGCTCTCCTTTGGTGCCCATCATATGATTGCGCGCGTGGATCACACCCTAGAGTTAGTTGATAGGACTATATATTGAAAGGTAAGAGTGACAGAAGCTTCAACCTAGCATAGAAATTGATGCATACGGGATTGAAGGGGGGCCAATATATCTTAATGCTATGGTTGGGTTTTACCTTAATGAACATTAGCAGTTGCGGATGTTTGCTAATAGTTCCAATCATAAGTGCATAGAATTCCAAGTCAGGGATGACATGCTAGCAGTGGCCTCACCCACATAATACTTGTTATGGGTCTAGTAAAGTAGTCAATTGCTTAGGGACAATTTCGCAACTCCTACCACCACTTTTCCACACTCGCTATATTTACTTTATTGTTTCTTTATCTAAACAGCCCCTACTTTTTATTTACGTACTCTTTATTACTCCCTTCATTCCACAATGTAGTGCTTCCTCTATCCACGTGCTTCAACTTTGACCGTAAATTTAACTACCAAGACCGATTACGGTGGGAGCAAAAATTATATCAGTGAATTCGTATTCGAAAGAAGTTTTCAATTATATAATTTTTTCTTCCGCCGCAATTGGTCTCGTTGGTTAAATTTACGGTCAAAGTTGGACCTCGGGAAGCGTGGGCGAACTATATTTTGGAATGGAGGGAGTATCTTGCAAACCTATCCAACAACACCTATAAAATACTTCTAGTTTCATACTTGTTCTAGGTAAAGCGAACTTCAAGCGTGCGTAGAGTTGTATCGCTGGCCGATAGAACTTGAGGGAATATTTGTTCTACCTTTAGCTCCTCGTTAGGTTCGACACTCTTACTTATCGAAAACTGTTGCGATCCCCTATACTTGTGGGTTATCAGTATGGGGCACCTACCAGTCCAACGCACTCCTCAACCAGGACGCCTGCCGGGTATGAGGCCGCCGCAGCCACCTGCTATCAATTCATCTTTAGAGTTGTACTGTTGCATGTACCGTGCCAGGTCTCTCTGCCATCGACGCCACCACGACGTCCAACATCGTCGTCCTCCTGCGCAAGTCCATCCTCCCACAGCGAACTCCAAATTTGCACTGCGCCACGCCGTCAAGATCCGTCGCCATCAGTGTGTAGGATGAATCACCGCTCCATCAAAGAATCCGTGCTCTGGTCCCTCGATCACGTGTGTACCCTCCAAGAATGACGCCCCCAAGGGAGGAACGACACCAGAGCGCCGCCGTCATTCGATCATCCGATCTAGGGTTTCCCCTGGAGGTAGCAGAGAGTGGCCTTGAACTTCTCCACGGTGATGCCTTCAAGAAGGGAACGACGCAGATAGCGCCGCCACCGCCGGCCTTAGCAGACGCCGAAGGCAAGTTTTCACCCAGATCAGTTCGAAGGGATCCAACTCTCGTGCACAGGCCGCCGTTACCACCAGCACCACCAGGCAGAACCCTGGAGCACCGGTAGATCAGCAAGCCGCCGACACCACCGCATCCAGATCGCCGGCCACGCCGGGCCGCCTCCATCCCCCGCGCCGTCCGGGTCAGAGATGAAGCCGTCGACCATGCACAGAGACCACCGCCGCCTGCACACGCCGGAGCGCCGCCGAGAGTTACTTGTGATTTCCGCATGTTATTTTTTGTGATGTTTCTAAAGAGGCAAGTTGCGTTGTGCATGATCTAGCTAAGCTAGCTAGGAGTTCTGTGTGTTCTGGTTGGATGGAAGAACCATCAAATGAGATTATTAGCTCTCTTATAAATGATGCTACTATGATTGCCAGGCATAAAGAGTGTTTGAATGTAAAAAAAAAAAAGGTGCATGGGAGTCTAGTGGGTAAGTCTAGTTTTTTCCGATCAAGTATTAGGCTCGATTGTTCTCTCGAGAACTTTATAGTTAGATATAGAAAAGGGCTTTTGATTTTGAAAGGTAAATCATTTTGAAAGTTGCAACTTTCAAATTGGAAACTTGAGAATAGAATGTAGGGAATCAATTTGTGGTCCTAAACTTGACATTGATGCTCGCATTTTTCTGGATTTATTTTAACCTTTCAGTTGATGTGTGTTAAATGGGAGGAGACATCTCCATCGATTACGAAAGCGTCTGTGGCAACTTTTAACAATCTCAAGATGATGTGCCGGCCCATCCTCTCAAAGATACTCATAAAAATAGTGTGTGTGCCCATACGTTATGTGTATTGTGTATATGCGTTCATAAGATGAAATGTATATGCGTATGTATAAGCATCCGCGTCTGTACTATGTTTAAAAAATAACAAAAGACCATGACGTGGCTAGGGAGGATGATGGACCGGCCTCGCGACTTTATACAGCCAACGGACATAACTTGAACTGACAGCCCCCGGTTTGACCAAGTTAATTAGTAGAGTATTATTTTTCTTTTGCGAATGAGAGAATAAATTAGCTGTAACCACTAATCTACCAATTATTTCACGTTCCTAAAAACAATTTATTTCGATTCTAAAAAACAATTTGTTTCACGTTCAGCATGTGTAGCGGAGAGAACTTTCTTGTACCGCGCCACGTCTTGTCCGCCGCCCCGTTTCATCGGACGCGCCGTCCAAAACAGGCGGCCCGCTCCCTGTTTTCCCCTAGGCCGCTCCTCCCTTTCGCCGCCTGTTTCGCGTCCCCGGTCGCGTATAAAAATGGCAACCCCCGCAGAGATCGCCGATGAGACGACATCCACTTGAGCAAGTAAACCAGGTGCGGCGCAGACGCAGAGAGAAAGAAAGGAAGCAAGGGGAGGAACAGGATCTAGGGGCTGCGATGGCGTCGGCGGCGAGCAGGAAGGCGCCGTCGCTGGTGGTGGCGGCAAGCGTGGGCGCCGTGGAGGCGCTCAAGGACCAGGCGGGCCTGTGCCGCTGGGGCTACCCGCTCCGCTCGCTCTACCGCCACGCCGCCGCCGCGCCCAGGGTCCGCGCCCTGTCCGCCTCGCTCTCCGAGGCAGCGGCCGCCGCGGCTCCCCGACCGGCACCTTTGTCCGCGGAGGACGCGAAGCTGCGGAAGGCGCACCACCTCGTCTGCTGGGGCCCCAACTGAGCTCCTTCTCTCCGCTTCATGTCACCACCGGCACATGAGCATATATAAGTAGCTGATGAATGCCTGTGTCAATGGTGTCGGGATTAGTAACAAAAGGCTTGCTTTGCTGTTTCGCCGGAGAAAGCAGAGCCGTCATTGTGTGCAGCGCCGGTGAACCGCTCCGGCCTCGGAGGAGTAGGACGGTTCATCAACGCTGCACTCAATGGCACCTTTGCGTCTCTTCCTCCTCTTCGTCTTCCCCAGTAGTAGTGTCTGGTTGCATCTGGCTAGCTTAGCTTCCGTAGACGCAAGCAGGAATCATGGCTTTAGCTTTTGAGGCCGGGACATCACCCATTTTCTTTTGTAGTAGTATGATGAGGTGTGCGAGGCTATTACGATGGTTGTACTGCGGTGGAGAACTGACCGGCGTTGTTGTACTGCAGATCGTACTATGCTTATGTTGTGACTTGTGTCGACTACTGCCCTCCACCTTGATTTGTCATCTGGATCTCAAATCGGTCAGAGATCCATGAGGATTGAGGCCCGTGGGGCTGGCGACGGCCTTTGGGGGTGACAGTACAGTAGTACCCAAATCAAATTCAACTTGCTAAACTCAACTGCCAGTAGTACCGAAATCAAACGGACGTACGTAGTACTAGCGAGTAGGAGTAGTACGAACTGTACTACTGCTAATGAACTGAAATCTTCGTCATGCTGTAGTACAAGTCAGACGGCAGTATTTCCTCGCGAAAATGCAAGATGGAGCACGTCTAAAAGCACGTCTAAATCCCGTCATGCTGTGTCGGGATTAGTACCGCAGCGGTGACCGCACTGACAGTTCCCATCGGGAACTTGCAGGTTATTATTCCCAGATCCTATATGCTGCTGCTTCTTCTTCTTCTTCGCTTGCGCACGTCTAAAAGCGCCCGGAAGCATTTCATTTTCATGGAGAAGAAAGTGTTATTAGAGCACTCCAACGGCCGATCCAAACGGACAGCGTATTTGTTCGCTTTTTGTTTGTTTGGATCGGCCGCCCGCCCAACATCTGCCCTCTTTTGTATTTGGGTCGACAGTGCGTCCAACGCGCCGACTCATTTCATGTCCGCGCTCAATTTAAAAAAAAAGGCCCGCGGCCACAGATCATACCATTGGCCATGTCGTCGCCCTGGGTTTGGCGCTCCAGAGCGCGGGAAAGGATCGCGCGGGCGGGAAAAATCGGCCTAGCGCGCGCTGGTTTTGGTGTGCCGCGTCCGGCGTGCGTTAAGAAGGCGCTTCCTCCACACTCTGTTCGCCGCCCTCTCGCCTC